>NW_006438126.1:333823-390714 GCF_000325575.1 Pteropus alecto | reverse complement strand
GGCTGATGACTGGGCTGATGGCTCATAGGCCCCCTACTCCTGGCCTCTCATTCCTTCAGGGCCAGCACCAGATATGGTCAGTCAGTCCATACAGAGCCTTTGTAAGCATTAGGACAATATGCTGATCTGCTAGGATTCATGGCTCAGCTGGCAGGACACAGCCAAATATTAGCCCCCCAGTGCCCTTGGACAGCTGCCCTGGTAAAGAAAAAATATGCACAACTGTTTGTGGTAGTCCAGGAGAGAGATGGGATTGTGTCTTGGTGAAACATTGGAAAGTAGAACAAAAAACAAAACTAGAAATCATGGCAACACAAGAGGAATGAAGGCATTTTAAATTAAAAAAAAAAAATCTATTTTAAGATCCAGAAACAGTGGAGGCTCCTGATTAGACAAGGCAACAAAGGGGCCTAGGGATATGCAGAACAATACCTTCCCCTCAAGAACAGGCTGTCATTAGCCAAGTGTTTGCCATGCATGGTTCTGCATTGGCACTCATGAAATCTGGTATAGGGAGGGAGGTACAACTTAAAGGTCTCATGAATTGCCCAAGGTCTTTTGACAAGGAAGAGGGTAAATGGGACTGATATTCAGGTCATTGGACTTCACTCCCAACATTCTTCTTAGGCAGTATGGTAAGTTGTCTGTTCTTTGCAAAGAGGGCCACCAAAATATCTCCCATCCCTGTACAAATCTGCCCCTTCTCCATTAAGATGTAAAATTTATTTTCCCACTCCTAGACCTAGGCTGGCCCTGTTACTTGATTTGACCAATGGGATGTAGCAGAAGTGACACCATGCCACGCCCAGGCCTAGGATCTTGCAGCCATGCAGAGATGCACTGGCTGGACTGTAGGCTGCCTATAGATCATGTGGCTCAGTGGGGCACATGGAAAGGGAAAAGCCAGGCGGCCCTCCAGTCAACCAAGGTGCCAGACATGGCAGTGAAGCCATTTTGGTTGTTCCAGCCCCAGCTAAATGCAGCCTCATGAATGAGCCAACCTGATACCTCGTGGAATTTCTAGCTGCCTAGCAGAGCCCAGCTATCCCACAGAATCAAAGAAAATATTAACTCGCTATTGTTTTTTATGTTGAGCTGTATAACTGACACACCCAATTAGAGCCAGACTCTCCCTCTGGGGTCTTGATAGTGGAAGGACTTGCACTGGCCATCTTCTTGGCTCTAATAACTGAACGACACCAACCAGGATTGATCTATAGCTACTTGGCTGTCACTCATCATGTCTTTGTGTGTCAAGAAACACTCTGCTCTATATCTAGGACCTTGCCTGCCCTGCCCCTTCATCTATGTCCTATCCCCTACCTTCAACTGGGAATGCCATGAGGACAGGAGAGTGCTTGGCCTTTGCTTTTTCTCCAGACTAAGGAATAATCGATGTTGGTCTGCTCATCTAACTGACTGACTATTAATAGGTTAAATGCCCAAATCAGACTTCACTGACAATCTACTGGTTGGGGAGTTCTAGTGGGAGACTTCTTTTAGTGGGATAATTCAATTTCATTTTATATTTCATTACCAACCAGGAGAACTTGGTCCAGCCAAGGAGAGCAGGCTTTCCAGCTTTTGATGTATTGTTCTTTGCTCCATGGGGGCCATTGTAGGTAAGTCAGAGGTTTCAGAATACCCCCATCCCTACCCCACTGTCCCCTAACTGGTTGTACCTTGTCATGCATGCTGTGCTCTAGCTAATAACATGTTGTTGTATAGATTGCAAAATGACCAATGTCAATTTCCTTTTCATCAGGGAAGACAGAAAGACTGGGGACCTGAGGAGGAGAGAGGAGGACTGTAAATGGAGCTACATCTTTTCCATGGAGAGAAAACTCCACAGGATCTGGGCACTCCTTGCATTTCTCCACCTCCAGCTGCCTTCGTGAGCCTCTACAGAGAGATTTTTCTGAATAATGGAACATTTTCCTGTTTTAATCAGATGCAATTTTGCAAGCAGTTTTTATGATTTAGCAAGTCCATTAAAACTGGCATTTGTTCCGCTCTGACACTCAAAAGGGGCTCCACAGAGCATAAACATTGGAAATTACTTGTAGAGAAAAACAATATTAAAATTCCAAGCCTAGGCCTGTTGTCTGAGAAATTCTGTTATCAAGCACCATGCCAACTACCATCAGAGGTGCTTGAGATATATGCTTCTTCCTCTTTATGCATGAGCTGGGGGCACTAGAACTCAGGCCACAATAAAGACTGGATGTTGTTATATTTCAGCACTTTTGGCATCAGCAGACGAGTGGGTCTTACAGGGAACTCTCTGGAAGGGGGCAAGTCACAAAGTGCAAAATCTCGAAAAAGGGGGTGGGTGAACACATGTGAAGGGCAAACCTGGAAATTGCTTTCCTGCCCACATGAATGATAGGGCATATTGGCAGATAATTAAGAAGGTCAGTTTATCAATTTCACTTCTAGTCAGTTCTTAATTATCTATGTACTGACAGATGACCGGGGTCAAATGAAAACTCTAATGGAATTCTCCTATTGCTCTCTCTCTGCTTCCTGTTAGGTCTTTCTCTCCTTATGGAACCAAATAATAGTAGTAGCAGCAAGTCTTTGGGAGCATTTTCACTCTCCCAATGAATTCAGAAGCAATAGAAGAAATCATGAAAAATAAAGCTGGCAGATCCACTTAATAAAATCAAGAATTTATGTGACTAACTGTGATACAATACTTCCATAAAAAACAAAGACTAAAGAAAAACATTTGCTTGTCACCCTTTAGACCAAATGTTAATGTTCTAATATAAATAATTGATATATAAATTGAAAGGAACATTCTAAGAATCAAGATGGGGTAGGATAGAGTGAGGAGAACAAACACAAACAGGTAATGGATATGAATGGTAATTCATGCAACAAAAAGATTTTTTTAAATGAACATATGTTAGAAAGCACAACTTCACTTATAATTAAAGAAACATGAAGATAAGATACTATTTGGACTTTCAGCTAAACATGGAAGACTGAACATGTGTTTATTTCCTCCCCTTTCTAATCTCTACTAAAATGAAATTAAAGAATAAAAGAAAAACAAGCTTACAAGAACCCCAAAGAACAGGAGAAGTGACAGCTGCACATAAAAGATGCTGACCAATAGCCATCAGATGGAAGCAGATGGAGGAGTGGTGACTGGTGGAGGGAGCCAAACATGAAGGGTCTGCAGGAAGATGGATGGGAAGCCTGAGGTTCAACACGGAGCCCAAATGCATTGGAACTAGAGGGCAATTGGGCTCAGGAATGGGCCAAGAAAGATTCAGGGACAGGTCAGAGGCTTATTATGCTGGACAGAAGGATGTAGGGGGATGCGGGCCATGGTGGAAACAAGGCTGAGAAAGATTTGGCAGAACTGTCAGTGAGCAGAGTGGTGGCCTAGCTAACCAGAATGTATGCCCAGGACAAAGACCTAGAAAGGCAAGAATCCTTTAGATGCCTAACTGACCTTTAAGAAAGTAAGAAAATGCACCAGGAGCCAGACACAAAGAATCTGGAGCAGGAAGTGCTTGAGTTGACACTACAGCAGTTGCATGATTTTGCCAGCTTTGATAACCCAAGCATACGGGGTTAGTGCTCATGTGGGGCCCAAGGATTAGGCTTTGGGCCTTCAGAAGGAGAGTGTTAGGACTGAGATCTTTGCACAGAGGCTTGACCTACAAATGGTTACACTCCCACCAAAGAATGGGACAGGAAAAGTCCACTGCTAGTTCAGAAAGCTGACAAGGAAGTTTGTCTGTCTCAGCAGGAGTGAGTTAAAGGTCTCACCCAATAATTTATAACTGCATCAACTCCTTATGCAGAATTGGCCTTTGATTTCACATGATATAGAAAAAAAGAAGTTGACAATTTTATATTAGAAAGTAGTCCTGGGTTGGTGGATACATGGGGACCCCTGAACATAAGCAAATACAACACGTCCTTAAAAAAACATATTCTCAACTATGTTTACCCATAATTCTAAAGATAAAATCCTGTTGTAGTTGAGTTTACAACCCAATTTAAAAATACATGAAGAACTCATATGGTAAAAGAAGGAAGAAAAGGAAAGAATTACCACAAATATCGGGACAATAATTTTCTTTGGAAGGGGAGTAGTTGTGACTGGGAAGGAGAGTAGTTGTGACTGGAAAGGACTTCTGGGTACTGGAGATATTATATTTCTTGAAATAATGAAGACATTAAAGAAAAAATTTAAAACATAAAAAGTCACTAAGAAAGCATGAGGTAGATTTGACCCTCCAAAAATTCTAGAATTGAAATATTTAGATATTGAAGTTAAAAATTCAATGGCAAGCTTAAACAACACATTATATATAACTGAAGAATTAGTGAATAAAAAGTAAATCTTAAGAAAGTATCTATAATGTAGCACAGAATATAAAAATATGGAAAATATTAGCGATTAAGAGATACGGAGACTAGAATGAGAATGTCCAACATATGTCTAATAGTAGTTAAAGGAAGACAGAATAAGGAGACTAGGGAAAAAACAGTATTCCAAGAGATAGTAATTGAGAATTTGCCAGAACTGGAAATGCTCATATTTATAAGAATTCCAGGTAGGATAGATAAAACTACTCACCAAGAAACAGTTGTGAAATTTCAGAGCACCAAAAGCAAAGAAGATCTTTGAAATGAGTAGAAATAAAAGACACAGATTACCTAAAAGAATATTTGTACTGATTCCAGAAAATAGTGGAAGAATGTATCTAAAGTTCTGAGAGAAAATAACTGTCAACCTTGTATTATACACATAGCTAAATCACTTTTTGGGGAGCAAGAGTAAAAGACATTTTCAGACATAAAATTATTGAGAGTTTTAAACTATAGAGCTATGTCGAAAGTACTACTATGGAATAAATGCAAGAAAGCATAGCAAAAACATCATAAGAAAACAATGCATATCAGCAAGTTGAAACAAGCCTAGGTAGGCTGTTATCAAAATAAAAAAATAATAACAAATTGGGGGTATAAATCAAAGTAGAATTAAATAAGAACAACAAAATATATAAGTGAGAAAGGGGTGCTAAGAGTTAAGGAGTTTTGAAAGCCTTGTTTTATTTAAAAGGAACTAGAAACACTGGTTTACTTTGAATTTTATGCTGCATATAGATACAAAAAAATTTAAAAAGTCAAAATAGAATGTATACCTTCCCAAACTGTAGGCAGAATAAGAGAATAATTTTTTACAAGCCTCAATCATTCCAGTAGAAGGCAAGAAAGAAGAAAAATGAAGCAAATAGAAATCAGAGTATAGTAGATTATATTTTCTTAAAATGTCCACAACAATATTTTTAATTTCACATGCTCTTCCAGAAAGTTTCCACTCCCCACCAAAAGGTAAAGTTTACCATTCCTTCCTTTGAACCTGGGCAGGACTTTGTTATTACCTTGACAAAAAGCATGTGGTAGAAGTAATGTTGTGTGATTTCTGAGACTAGATCATAAAAGGCAATATGGTTTCCACCTGATGCTCTCTTTCAAGATTCTCCCCCTTGGAAGTTGGCTGCCATATTGTGAAAAACCCCTTGCTATATGGAGAGGCTTCATATAGATTGTTTGGACCAATAGTCCCAGCGAAGGTCTCAGCAGACAGCCAGCATCAACCCCCAGATATGTGAAGGGATGAGTACTGAGATTAGTCTGCCTTCGAATTTTCTAGATGAGACCCCAGATGCGGTGAAGCTGTGGCTGGTCCAGTTCCTGACCCACAGAATCAATGAACATCATAAATGCCTACTTTATACCACTACCTTTTGGAAAAATTTGTTATAGAGTCATAGTAAATTAAATACAGTATAAGTTAAAAACTACAAAAAAACAAAATGGTAGCATTAAATCCAATATGTAAGTAATCACAAAAATGTAAAGAGATTCACTTGTTATGAACAAAGATTGTCAGATTGGGTTTTTAAAAAGCTTTGTGTTGCTTATAAGAAATATATCTTGAAAGAAAACAGAAAAGTTAAAAATAAAAAATGAGAAAAAAGATACATCAGTCATATACCAATCCAAAGGACACTGGTAAAGAAGTATTTTGTTGTATATCAATATAGGTTTTATTATTAAGAATACAGTTGGACACTAAATTATATTAAAAGAAATCATTTGTCATGAATATATAGAAATTCTAAATTTGCATGAAGCTAATAATATAGACAAAGTACAGAAAGTCACAATGGACACAATTCTAAGGAGAAATGTGCATATCTAAAATCATAATGACAATTATAACATAGTTCTCAGCAATTGATAGATTAAACAGATAAAAATGAATAAGGACAATAAATTTGAAAAATATAACCAACAAGATAATAAATAATAAAATAGAAAATGTTAAAGAGGAGAATTTAGTAAAACCAGAACCTAGTCCTGGTTTTACTAATAAAGACTAATAAAACAGACACATTTCTGGCACACAAATTGATGGGACAGGGCACACAAACCAATAGTATTAAGATGGAAAGGTGATATAACTCCAGATACAGCAGATAAATTAAAAAGCATAAAATTAATAAGAATATCTTTTTATAAACATATTAACAAGAATAAAAAAGATTAATGGTTTTCTGGAAAAAAATAATTTACTGAAACTTATTCCGAAGAAAATTCAACTCAGCCTATAATTATTAAAGAAATTGAATAAGTAAAACTTTATATCAACAACAATAGTTATGACTAACAAAACATCATTTTCAGGTGGTTTTACAGGAAAGTTCTACCAAATATTCAAGAAGCCATGAATACTGTCTTATACAAAATGTTCTAAACCAGTGTTTCTTAAGCTTAAATGTGCAGTCAAATCACCTGAAGATTCTGATCCAGTGGGTTGAGGATGGGGCTTGAGATTCCACATTTCTAACAAGCTCCCACATTATGTCAGTTTTAAAGCCTTCTATAAATCAGTGAGGTAAAGATAAAATCCAGTAGAAAATTGAGTTCACAGAAGAAGAAGCTTGAATGCCAGTAAAAGGTGCCCAATCTGATTGTTATAAACAAATGCAAACTAAAAGTAAGATATTGTTTCACACTAACAAGATTAGCAAATCTGATTTGCCGACAGTATGGACTACTGGCAAATAACATGGAACAAGAAAACCTTCTAATGCTGCTGATGGAAGGGAGAATAAATTGATATAACTACTTTGGAGAGCAGTTTGCCAACATGTAGTAAAGTTGAATAAACATATACGCTATGACATAGCATATATGTGTACAGAAATCTTTCCATATATGCTCAGAGAGAAAAGTACAAGAATGTTCAGACTACCACTGTACATAACAGTGAGAAATTGGAAATAATCTAAATTTCTATCAACAGGAAAAGATTGAATAATTAAACACTACAACAGTAAAGCTACATGCACAATTTGAATAGACCTAAAAAAATGTTGAAAGAAGTAATTTGAAGATTAATAGGTATACTTTGATCCTTTTAGACAAAAATACCAAATATTCAATTGTATATCACATATATGTACAAAAGTATAGAAACATGCATGGGAATGAAAAATAATAAGGTCACAACAGTGGTTATAACTGAGGAGATAGAAATATATAATGAGGTAGGGGTATATATTATTGAATTTATTACATTTTATTTCTTAGCTTTTTTTATGTTAGGAAACAAATATAGCAAAATGTTATTAATAAATAATTTAACAGAACTGAGAGGATGGTATATGGATATTTTTATATTATACCTGTAATTTCCTACATGTTTATACTAACTTATAATAATAATAGTAATAATAAATAACAAAGAGAATGAAATAACAAATGAGAGAGATCTTTAAATGTCTTGAAGACAGCAGATGGTGAAATAGTAACTGATGAAACTAGAAAAGAGAGAGAGAGCTGCTATAGGAAATTCAGTCAAACTTCCCAGGGAAGCAAGTTTTGGTTTCAGATATAAGGGACATCGGAGAGTGGGACTGATATTTGGCACTAAATCATGGAGGCTAATTAAAAATCTATGAACCAAGGGGTAGCTGCTCATCCCCAGACTGCAGTGGGGCCTCCATCTGGGAGACATGGAGAACTGCTGTAGACCCAGGCATCCTCTGAAAGTGCCCAAGCACAGACTCAGTCATTCATGAACACTCACCCTAAGCTCCAGCAAATGGACAGCAGTACAAAAAGAGCTGGAGGGGCAGCTCTCTACCAAACAGAAGTGCTGGCAGGTGCCATTGTTCCTTTGTTGAGGCCTCACTAATTTTCACAGTCAGATGTTGTGGGGACTCCTCTTCCTGGCTCTGGTGCTCCTGGCTGGGGAACCCAATGTGGGGTTTCGAGCCCTCATTCCTCAGAAGGGACCTTTAAAGCCAAGACATCCTTTCTAATTTTTAACCCCACACAGCTGGCAGGCACAGGCAGTTGCCACATCTGAGTGTCCATCAAACTGTTTAACACCACTCACATTACCCTAGTAATTCTCTGAGACCACAACCCACCCAATTTGTACAATGGCTCAAATATATTCAGCAGCTGTTCCTCACAAGTGGCCAGCCTCATCCTGTGCTGGAGACTTCCCTAAAATTTCTCAAAGGTTCACAAACCAATAACAAGCAGCTCTGGCTTCAGTGTGCCCTGTACCTCTTCCTAAGTGGCCCCAAGACCAGCAATAATGTCAGCTGCACTGGATTACAGCATAGCCACTTCCAGGCACCTCTAAGCCCAGCAGAGAAAGCTACAAACTGCAGATCACTTTGTATCAACCTAAAGGTAGCCCCCTGGACAGGCACAGGCAACAGCTAAACTTGGCCTATACCAGAGCCCCTCCAAAGAGGCCCCAGAACCGAACACTTGGTAACCACTTTTAGACCACCAGACCACCATGTGGACACCTCCACAAATGACAATCCAAAGAATGGACTAGCTAAAATAAATCCCTCTCCATGAAGCCAGTCCCCACACAATAGCTCCTCAGCTGTATTCATGGCCAGTCAGTTTAATGGTCAGTCCCACCCAAGGACTTGTTAACAGCAATCAAGGCTCAACTATAACAGGAGAGCACACAAAAATACGCACAAGGGTCACTCCTGATGCACCTGGCTCATGTGATTATGGAGAGTGTACTACTGGGCCCCGAAGGACACCTGCTACAAAAGGCCTGGGAGACATAGCAAATCTACCTAACACACACACACACACACACACACACATAGAGGGAGGCAACCAAAATGAGAAAACAGAGAAACATGTTCCAAATGAAAGAACAGACCAAAAGAACTAAATAAAATGCAAGCAAGCTATCTACCAGATACAGAGTTCAAAACACTGCTTATAAGGATGCTTACTAACTTTAGGGAGAGAATAAATTAACTCAGTGAGAACTTACACAAAGAGATAGAAACCTGTAATAAAAAAGAACTTGTTGGAAATAAAGAATACAATAACTAAAATAAAGAATATATTAGAGGGAATTAAAAGCAGAGTAGATGAAGCAGAGGACAAAATTAGCGATTTGTAAGACAAAGTAGTGGAAAACACTAAATAAAAACAGCAAAAAGAAAGAAAGAATTAAAAAAAATGAGGGTAGCTTAGGATAACATCTAGGACAACATCAAGTGTAACAACACTTGCATCATAATACCAAAAAAAAAAAAAAAAAAAAAGAAAGAGAGAGAGAGAGAGAGATTTAGGAATTGAAAACATATTTGAAGAAATAATGAATGAAAACTTCCTTAACCTAAGGAAGGAAATACATATGCAAGGAAGCACAGAGAGTCCCAAACAATATGAACCCAAACAGGCCCACACCAAAGCACATCATAATTAAAATACCAGAGGTTAAACACAAAGAGAGAATCTTAAGGGAGCTCTGGTAAGACTGTCAACTGAATTCTCAATAAAAACTTTGCAGTCCAGAAAATATAGGCACAAAATATTCAAAGTGACGAAAAGCAAGGACCTACAACCAAGATTACTTTACACACCAAGGCTATCATTCAAAATTGAAAGACAGATAAAGAGTTTCCACAAAAAAGCTAGAAGAAGAAGAAGAAAACACGAAGAAGAAGAAGAAGAAGAAGAAGAAAACACGAAGAAGAAGAAGAAGAAGAAGAAGAAAACACGAAGAAGAAGAAGAAGAAGAAGAAGAAAACACGAAGAAGAAGAAGAAGAAGAAGAAGAAAAGATAAAACATAAGAATAATAAAATGGCCATAACTACATATCTATCAATAATTACTTTAAATGTAAATGGAATGAATGAGCTAATCAAAAGACACAGGATGGTTGAATGCATAAGAAAACAGGACCCAAACATATGCTACTTACAGAAGACCCACTTCACTTTAAAAGAAACACATAGCCTGAAAGTAAAAGGATGGAAAAAGACATTTCATGAAAATGGAAACAAATAAATGAACAATGATGGGATAGCAATACTTCTATCAGACATAATAGACTTTAAAACAAAGCCTACAACAAGAGACAAAGATGGATATTTCACAATGATGAAGAAATCAATCCAACAATAGGATATAACTCTTATAAACATTTACGCACTCAACTTACACACCCAATTTGGAGTACCTAATTATATAAAGCAAATATTGACAGACATAATGGAAAAGATTGATAGTAATACAGAAATAGCAGGGGACTTTAACACTCCATTGACATTTATGGATAGATCAGCTAGACAGAAAATCAACTAGGAAACAATGTCCTGAAATGACATATTAGATCAAATAGACTTAATTAATATACATATAGAACATTTCACCCTAAAGCAGCAGATTATACACTGTTTAAGTGCACATGAAACATTTTCCAGAATAGACCACATCTTGGCCATGAAGCAAGTATCGATAAATTTGAGAAGATTTAAATAATATCAAACATCTTCTCCAATTACAATGGTATGAAACTAGAAATCAATGACAAAAAGTAAACTGAAAAACACACAAACATGGAGGCTAAACAACATACTACTAAACAATGAATAGGTTAACAATGAGATCAAGAAAGAAAATCAAAAGATACCTTGAGACAAATAATGATGAAAACACAATGACCCAAAATCTATGAGACACAGTCAAAGCAGTTTTAAGAGAGAAATTCATAGCGATACAGGCTTACATTAAGAGACAAGCTAAATATCAGGTAAATAATCTAATCTTACACCTAAAGGAACTAGAAAAAGAAGAAAAAAACAAAGCTCAAAGTAAGTAAAAGGAAGAAAATAATAAAAAATCAAAACAGAAATAAATAAAATAGAATCTAAAAAAGTCAAATAAAAAATATGATGAAACCAAGAGCTGGTTCTTTGAAAAAAATAAACAAAAAATATGATGAAACCAAGAGCTGGTTCTTTGAAAAAAATAAACAAAATTGATAAACCTTTAACTAGACTTAGAGAGAGAGAGAGAGAGAGAGAGAGAGAGAAGAGAGAGAGAGAGACTCAAATAAATAAAATCAGAAATAAGAGAGGGAAAGTGACAACTAACACCACAGAAATACAAAGGATCATAAGAAAATAATAAAAACAATTATATGCCAACAAATTGGACAATCTGGAAGAAATAAATAAATTTCTAGAACATACAATCTTCAAAGACTAAATAAAGAAACAATAGACAATCTGAACAGACTGATAACTAGCAAAGAAATTGAAGCAGGAATTTAAAAAAAAAACTCTCAACAAACAGAAGTCCTAGACAAAATGGCTTCACAGGTGAATTTTATCAAACATTCAAAGAATTAACATCCATCCTTCTCAAACTATTCTAGAAAATTGAAAAAGAGGGAAGGCTCCCAAGCTTATTTTATGAGGCCAGCATTACCCTGATTCCCAAAACAAAGATATTAAAAGAAAAGAAAATTATAGGCTAATATTCCCAATGAACATAGATGCAAAAATTATTAATAAAATATTAGCAAACCAAATTCAGCAATACATCATAATTGGGTGGAATTTATTCCTGGAATGCAAGTTTACTTCAATATCTGTGAATCAATTAATGTGATACACCACATAAACAATATTAAAGATAAAAATCATCTGATTATAATGATAATATCAGTAGATGCAGAAAAAGAATTTGATAAAATCCAGCATCCATTTATGATAAAACTTCTCAGCAGAGTGGGAATAGAGGGAATATACGTCAACATAATAAAGGCCATATATGACAAACCCACAAACATCATACACAATGATGAAAAGGTAAAAGTATTTTTCTTAAGATCAGGAAAAGGACAAGGATGTCCACTTTCATTACCTTTATTTAACATAGTATTGGAAGTCTTAGCCACAGCAATCAAAAAAAGAAAACGAAGTAAAAGATATCAAAATTAGAAAGGAAGAAAGAAAACCATCATTATCTGCTGATTATATGATACTATATAAAGAGAATCCTACAATTAGAATTGATAAATAAATTCAGTAAGGTAGCAGAATATAAAATATTCAGAACTCAGTTGCATTTTTATACACCAAAACCAAACTATTAGAAAGTAATTAAGAAAACAATGCCATTTACAATTGCATTAAAAAAAAAAAAACCTAAGAATAAATTTAACCAAGGAGGTAAAAGACCTGTACTCAGAAAACTATGAGACATTGAAGAAAGAAATAGAAGATATGAAAAAATGAAAGCATATACCATGTTCATGGATAGGAAGCACCAACATTGTTAAAATGTCCATACTATGGAAAGTAATTAAGAGATTCTTCAGTCAAGATGATGGAATAGGTAAACACTGTGCTAGTCTCCTCTCACAACCATATCAAAATTGCAGCTAAACTACAGAACAATCATTATTGGCAGTCACCTGAACTTTAGCTGAACAAAAGTTTTATGACTGGGGACATACAAAGAAGCCACCTCAAGACTGGTAGCAAAAGGGCTGGTCTACACCTACATGTGGTGGTTGAGAATCAGGAGGGATATCTCAGGTGCAGAGGTCCCCCCAGAACAGCATCCTGGCCCCACACGATGCTACCCAGCCCAAGATTCCAGTGCTGGAAACAGAAGTCCTCACAACTCTTGCTGTGAAAACCAGTGGAAATTATGGCTGAGTGAGATGGAGAGTAGCTGGAGTTGCAGATATTCCTCTCTCGAGGGGCCCATGTATGGACTTTCTCACTAACAGACTTACTTGCTTTGAGTATTAGAGCTGGGGCAGCTACTTAAAAGGGACCAGAAACATACGGAGAGGAACTGAATTGTCTGGCTTCAGGGCAATGGATGGAGGGGCAGCTTTCTCTCAGACAGAAGTGCTGGAAGAATCCATTCTTTCTTTGTTGAGTCCTCCCCCTTCCTGGCATGCAGACACAGGTGGCAGCCATATTTGAGTCTCCGTCAACCTGGCTAATACAGGTGACTCCACCCTGAAACCCCTCCCCACCCAATTGTGGGCCTACTCAAACCTCTTCCAGTGGCTTTTCCATGTGGGTGGCCTGTCTTGGCTCATGCTGCAGACTTTCCTAAAATCTCTCAAAGGTTCACAAACCCCAAACAAGTAGCACCTGGCCTCATCATTCCCTATACCTCTTGCTGAGCAGCCCCAATGCTGGCACTAGTGGGAGCCAGCCTTGGTTTGTGGCTTAATCTCCCGAGACACCTCCAAACCGAGCACAGATGGTGGCCATCTGCAGATTTCTTGGTGACTCACTCTGTACAGAAGTGCCAGTGGTATCCATTGTTCCCTGTTGAGCTCTCCCGCCTACCAGTGCACCGGACACAGTGCCTCCATAGCTGTGAGCTCATCAACCTGGATGACAAAGGGCACTTTGCCCAGAGGATTTCCTGAAACCCCGCCTCGTCCAACCCATGACCCTACCCAAGCCACATTCAGGTATATCCTCAGCGAGTCAGGTGCTCCTTGCTGAGACTCACACTGGAGGCAGCCTTGGTTTCTGGTGTGGCCTTTTGAGGCAACTATAAGCACAGCATCTGTGGATTGCTTGCTGAATCTAAACAGGTGGTCCCTGAGGGGTAGAGGCTTGGGCTAAGTTTGGCCTGCAGCTGAACCCCTCTCAGGACTGTGCCACTAAACATCTACTACACAAAGCCATACTAATAAGACTGGAAGACTTAGGAGCTTTGCTTAGTACAAAGAAACAGACATGGAAAGGCAGCCAAAATGGGAAGACAAAGAAGCAGATACCATATGACAGAACAGAACAGAGATCCAGATATAATGGAGTCAAGTAATTTAACGGATGCAGAAATCAAAACACTGGTTATAAAGATGCTCAATGAACTTTTGGGATGTGTAGATAAGTTCAGTGAGAACTTCTGCAAAGAGATAAAAAACATAAAAATGGAAATAGAAATTATAAAAAGGAACCAGTCTAGAATGAAGAACACATTATCTGAGATGAGAAGTATATTGAATGAAATAAACAAAGGAATAAACAAAGGGAATAAAGAAGAGGATCAAATGACCTATCTAGAGGACAGGAGAGCCGATTAGGACACTCAATCAGAATGGCAAGAAAAATGATGCCAAGACTATAAAAATAATTTAAAGAAGTTATGGTACACTATTAAGGCTCTAAATATTCATCTGATTGGCATAACTGAAAAAAATCAAGATGTTGAACAACTATTCAACAAATAATGTTCAAGAAATAATGATGGAAAACTTCCCTAACCTGGTGAAGGAAATGGACATACAACCCAAGGAAGCTCAGAGAATTCCAAAAATCAGGGATCCAAAGAGGCTCATACCAAGACACATCATAATTAAAATGCCAAAGGTTAAATACAAAGAAAGAATATTAAAAGCAGCAAGAGAAAAACAGATAGTTACTTATAAGGGAACATCCATAAGACTGGCAGCTGATTTCTCAAAAGAAACTATGCAGGACAGAAGGGTTGGCAAAAAGACCCAAGATCTACAACCAAGAATACTTTATCCAGCAAAGCTATCATTTAGAGTTGAAGGACAGATAAAGAGCTTCCCAGACAAAAATAAGCCTAAGGAATTTATCACCACCAAGCCAGTATTACAGGAAATGTTCGAGTGACTTCTTTAAGAAGAAACACATGTATCAAAAGCAGGAATAAAGAATGGTAACAACTACATTCCTATCAACAAGTACCTCAAATGGAAAAAAATTAAGTGCTCCGACTAAAAGATAGAGTGGATGAATGGATAAGAAAAAAAGACCCCTACATGTTGCCTACAAGAGACTCACTTCAGACATACACAAACTGAAAGGAAGGGTATGGAAAAAGATATTCCTTTGATGGACTTAGAAGATATTTAAGTCAGACAGAGAAAAATGAACACTATATGATTTCACTTATATGCAGAATCTAAGAAATAAAAAGAACAAACTAATCAAAAACAGACTCACAAATACAGTGGACAATTTTGTGATAGACAGAGGGGAGGGGGTTTGGGGATGGGAAGAATGCAGTGAAGGGTTAAAGAAGTACAAATTAGTAGCTGATGGATGGGGAGCATGTCGTAGGGAATGCAGTTAGCATTAATATGTTGGCTAGGTGGAAGGTCAGGGGAGGGAGGGAGAAATGGGGGGGGTCATTTTATGAACTATATAGATGTCTAACCAATGTACTGTATACTTGAAACTAATTTAAATAAATTAAAGTCCATGTAAAAAATAATAATAATACATGTCTGTTATAAAAAACCTGGAGACTATGAAAAGATGGAAGGAAGAAAAATTACTCTTTGTCATACTGTGCTTAACCTTGCATGATTTTTGAGTTTTCTTTCCTGTCAGTTTATATAGCTATGACAATAATGTATGTACGATTCTGGATTTTGGGTTTTTACATAACTTTATCTTAAGAATTTTTAAGTCAATATCAATTTTTTATCAGCATAATATTCCATCTAGAGGTATATCATGGTTTATTTAACCATTCTGCTACTACTGTGGACCACTTAAGATGTTTCCATCATTTCCCTACTTAAAATACCCATTCTTTTATGTATTCATTATTTAATAAATGTGGACTATATGCCAAGCTCTATGCTGGATGCTGGAGATGCAAAGATGAGCAGAGCCCTCAGGGAGTAAACAAATAAGGACAATCAAAGCAGAGCATGGAAAGAGGACTCGGGGTAGTGGGCATAACACCCTTCCTACAGGCAAGTTAAGGAGTCTTCGCAGTAGAAGGAGGTGAAGTGCAGATCTTTGTTAGCTTTATATGCTCTGGTAAGGAGGTGGAATTCATACCTGAGGGTGCTGCTGAAGGATTGCAATATATGTGTTCCAAGTCCTATTCATGCGTTCTAGTTCTACCCTGACAAGCTGAGTGCCCTTAGGCAAATCACTTAACTCCTGTCTTGTTTTCTTTTTCTGAGAAATTAAGGATATTAATTTACCTGCTGCCTGCCTTTCAATATTATAGTGAGAATCAAAGGGAAGTAATCTATCTGAAACAGTTTTGTCAAATAGAGAGCACCATAAAAAATGAGAAACATTATAGGAGAGGTTGGATAAATCCTTGTGGAATTGAATTCAATTCTCTTTCTCAGAAACCTAGCTGACAGTGGGATTGGAGAAGGGGAGAGAGGAGACAGAGCACAGGTGGGCAGTGCCTGCTTCTCCTGGGCACCTTTAGAACACCAATGAGAAGTTAGAGGAAGATTGGTCAAAGCAAGTTGAGTGGAAGGAGCTCCTTTCCAGGTGCACTTTCTAGCACAGGTCCTGCCCACAACTTTTCTCTCCCAGGTGTCAGAGCTCGACTACACCACTGGTCTCCTGCCTTCTTTTCTGATATAGGGTAGACAAAGAGCATAGTTATTTCAAAGGCTAGCCTTCCTCCTAATCCCCTTCCATCTAGTAGGTATTTGAGTTCTGATCATCTCCAATCCTCGAGTGTAGCAATTTACACAGCAAACTTGAATGACACCTTATGGGAGCCAGCTCTTTCTCTGCCCAATGGATCATAGGCAATAAATACACTCATGTATGTGTGTGTGTGTGTGTGTGTGTGCAAACACACACCTTGGAAACTTTTTTGGAAAGCATTTATCATTTCATAGGGCTTTTTTATAGGCATTATCTAATTTGATCCTCACCACCACCATGAGAGGAGAATAAATGAGATATAGTATTATCCCATTTCACACAGGAAGAAACAGAGGCTCAGAGGATTGAAATACCCTGCCCAAGAGCAGACAGTTAATAAGCAGAAGTCAGCCTTCTGACAGGATGCCATGGTTTTCTTTGCACCCCTCCAGGCCTTATCTAAGCAGGCAAGATTTAAAGCAGGAAGCCTCAAGGTGTGATAAAAGGATGATGGGAGATGAACCCCAGTCTCAGATCAGAACCTCCTTCCAGCACCCATTTTATCCTATTTCCTGGCCACTTTCTCTTGGGATGAGGATTCAGGATGATTTCCTAAGTATGAAAATCTGCCTGTGGAAACCTGAGAAGACTTGCAGTGACCCCAGAAACCCCAAAAGGGCCAAGTCCCCCTTTCTCCTGAATTGGACTTTGCACTGCCCTGAAAGCCAGTAGATGAAAGGAAAGTCTTACAGTATTTGATGTGTTGCAACAGTATAACGGACTCCAAACTGTCTTGGCAAAATCAAACCCCAAGACTGCTTAGGTAATTCCATCCTGAGGAATGTCTCTTGTTTCTTTGTTCTGGTTTTCACTTCTAATTCGAAGCAACAGGATAAATAAGCAAACAAAAGTGTTCATGCAAATCTCAGAGTCTTAGGAAAGGAGAAGTTTTTGGCTCTGGTGTTTTTTGCATTTTTGTCCCTAAGCTTTCAGAAGCTACAATTGACCTTTGAGGGGACTTGGGCTTCAGGTGTCAGAGGGTCAGATTGCCTTTGTGCAGAACAAAGCCACCCCCATGGGGGTTGAATTCTTAACAGAAATATTGAAGGTGTTGGTGGAGTGCTCAACTCTACCTGAACTCCCTGCTCTGATTGTCGGATAAGAGCACTGGGGCAACAGGTTCTCTCTTCTCTCCCTACAGGTACCTTGGGAAGTACACCTGGATAGACCCAAAACCCTGTTGTTCTGTCCAGTGCCCTACATTCAAATCCGATCTTTGCTCCCATCATGAATCCATCTTTTGCTGGAACTATTTGTGCTGTTGTCATAGAGTTAAGCTATGGGGGACACCTGTAAGAATGTGGAATCTTACCAGATGAAGGTGGGTAGTGCTGCTATCAAACAAAAAGAAGTCTTCCCACAAGATACCTGCAGTTGTAAGGGAGACTTAGGTGCATGAGATAGGCCTGGATATTGAGGATGATAAATATCTTATCTGGGCTGTGCTAGAGCATGGTCATTAAAATGATATCTGCCCCATGGAGGAAAATTCAGACATATGGAACTCTTGGGATCAATTAGGATGGATAGAATCTTCAAGCTCTGACAAGCCAGTTACAGTTGGTAAACCAGGTGGCCCAACTGCATTACATCCTCTGTGCTTTCACCTTTGCTATTCCCTAACTTCCTATGAAATATTATTTGAATCAATTTCCAAACTTGGTCTTCTCTATGTCATGGGGAAGAAAGGGAAGGATTACTTTCCTATTTTGCTGAGTGTTAAGAGAAAGCAGGTTAGTGTTAGCAGCAGTCACATAGGAAGATCCCAGAGGGAAGATGACTCTTAGGCACAGAGACAAGACACATGGGCCATCCACCCACTGTATCAAGAAAATCCCTTCCCACAGCCATTTTGGAGGTTCTTGGTCTTCTTCTTATTTTTTAAAAAATGGCATTTCTTTATTGTAATAAAATGTATAAAAAGTCTGTTCAGAATGATTTTCTTTGTGAACAAAGGGACAATGGGAGGGCTTGGGGTGAGGGCTCTCCCCTGGTAGATGCACTGGTTTTCAAACTTTTATGTTAGCAGCAGACACCTCTTTTTTTGCCAAAATCTTCTATGGCCTATCAATACCTAAAACTGATAAAAGTGGAGGTGTTCTGTTTGAAGAGGGAGATGAGGAAAGGTCTTTCTCATTCAGACCCTTTCTATTTCTACTCCATCGCAAATTATTCCCCAAAGCACTTCCTAGGGATTCTTGACAAGCATTAATTTTATTCACACATCCACCATATTTATAGATGATGAAACCAAATTTCAGAAAAGTGAGTTGACCCACCCAAAGACACAGCTGGTTTGCATATAAGTGGGGCTCCAGCCCAAATGTTCCCAAGCAGAGCTTCCTCCATGGTGGGCCATGATATACTGCTGTGCTGCTACTAGATCTCAAAGCTCTGCAGGTGAAGACAGGGGCTGAAGGAATGCTGTTGCTGAGGGTCCTTGGAAAACAGCAGGGATGGAGCAGGGTATGATGGTGTGTCCTGTGGGCCCCCTTAACAGTGACCTTGAGCAGCTCTATTACATTCTGCTGCACTGTGATGTGCTTAAACATGGTGTAGGACATGCTTTTGTACCTGGATGTCTACTCAAAACCAGCTACTTGGAGCAGGGTATGATGGTGTGTCCTGTGGGCCCCCTTAACAGTACCTTGAGCAGCTCTATTACATTCTGCTGCACTGTGATGTGCTTAAACATGGTGTAGGACATGCTTTTGTACCTGGATGTCTACTCAAAACCAGCTACTGCCTTTTAGTTGCTGGAGGACTTTTTTTTTTTTTTAGCTCTGAGTACCTAAGCATATGGCACAGACCCCAAGGTGTTGCTAGGCAGGGGTGGGAGCAGGGAGGCTGGGCAGGATTGCTGGTAGATTCAGCTCCAGGCAGTGGCCCAACTATCTATCTTCACAAATATCAAATGCTTCTAAACATTTACAGTTCCTGTGCCCTTTTAGTGATATCTAAGCTAGCTGCAGGGTAACTGCTCTAACAAGGCATACACTTACTACAGATTAGAGCCTCACCATTATTTTAAAATACTTGACATGAAAAAGTTTGATAGCATTCAAATCCATTAGCATTATCACAATATATTTTAACATTACATTTGTCAATGAAAGAAAAAAAAAGAGCTCTGAGAGTCTTTAAATATAATTTCAACTGCTGTAAAATTCTGAATGTGCTGCTGACTTTTACACATAAAATTTCTTGTCAATGGAGATTAGTCAGAATTTGAGGAGATCAGTAATAAAAGCCTGGAACAAGAATTACATGGAGCCATGTCAAACATAAAACTAGTTATAAGAAATTATATTTATAGAAACAATATTAAGTTATCGTTCAAGAATTAGAAATGATTTCAAATTTCCAAAATCTAAACTACATGCAAAATTAAAATGTTAATATCATCTCTAATACTTTGTATTTTTATTTTATCCTTCAACAAATATGATTCGAGAGTCAGGCAATATTCTAGCTCTGGGAATATATCCCTGAACAAACAGATGAAGACCTCTGTACTTGTGGAGTTGACTAGTGAAGAGAGACCAAAGAATAAATAATAATATAGCATGTGAGGTGATGAGTACTATGGGAAAAGATGAGCAGAGTAAAATAGATTGAGAAAATAAGGTGATCAGGGTAGGCCTTATTGAGAAGGACATTTAAGCAAAGATTTGGAGGAGGCGAGAAATTAAGCCATGTAGACATATGGGGAGGCAGAGGAAAAACCGGGGACAAAGGCCCAGAGGCAGAGCAAGCTTAGCATGTTCAAAGAGCAGCAAGGAGGCCTTTGTGGCCAAAGAGGAGTGAGCATGGGAGAGAGTAGCTGAAGATGAGGTCATAAAGGTGATGCAGACCAGATTACGAGGAAACTTGTAGGACATTTTAAGAAAGTTGCTCTTGACTCTGAGTGAGTTGGGAAGCCATACAGTGTTTGTAGCAGAAGAGTGACTTTATCTGACAGGCATTTAAAGGGACATTCTGGCCACTGTATTGAGAAAAGCCTGAAGAGGTAGAGGTCAGAACAGGGGGACTCGTTAGGAGGCTATTGTAATAATCCAAGAGAGAGGTGATAATTTGTTTGGAACAAAATGATAGCAGTCAGGATGGTCAGTTTACAAATGTATTCTAAAGTTAGAGGCCAGAGCATTGTCTGATGTAGAATATGTATATACATATTACATGACACATACATAGATTATGAAGAGGATATAGAATATGGAAGAAAGAGTAAAATATAAGTCCAAAAATTTTGACCTGAGCAACTAGAAGGATAAGAAGACATTAACTGTGTTGGGAGAGACTTCAGGAAGAGCAAGTTGGTGGTGACTATAGAGACCAGGTGTTCAGATATAGACATGCTATTTTTGAGCTATTATACATCAAGGTGGAGATATCAAGTAGGCATTTGGATTAAAAGCCTGGAATTCAAGGAGATTTTATTTTCTTTTAATCATAATGATGTAATATAAAGAAAATACAACGGGCTTCCCCTCTGCAACAATATACCTTTTTCTCTTTCTCTCCTTCTTTCTCTTTCTCTTCTTTCTCTCAAATTTACTCTAGTGTGCCATCAAATATTATCACTTTTTATGGAAAAGTTTTAGAAGGTTGGTCCTAACAGCAAGGGCCTCTGACCTAGGCAGCCAGGAGCCCTGAGTTCTAATTTTGTTTTATATGTGTGTAAAATTTTGTTTATATGTGTGTGTAATTTTGTTTTTATATGGGCATTGCCATGCCAAACCCTCTATTTCTGGTGGCATCTATTCTGATTGGCCAGAGTCACTGCCCTACCAGTTAAATATTTTGAACTTCAGCCCTTGTTGTGCAGAAAGAGCACACAATTTGGAGCTAGGAAGACCTGGCTTTGTACTTGCTTGGCCTCTCACCAGTTGTGTGATGACTGAGAACATTAGTCTGGTTTGCTAGTTCACTGGGTGTTGGCCACTTAGTTGTGGAACCCCCTTTTTGTATTTGGGAACCCATCAAGTGATTCTTGGTAGGAATCAGGATCCACTAGAGGTGCCCTGCCCCCTGGCAGCAAGATTGTAGGCACATGGCCTATGAACCCTCAGATGATATCACTTGGGAATTTAGATTTTAAGATAAAGACAAAAAGGTAAAGGAAGAGTTTAAAATGCATTTTCGCAGTGGCCAAAATGAGATTCAGTGTCTAGTGCGGTCTCTCAGCAGACTCTTCCTGGTGTAGTCTTGCCCTCATTCTGCCATCTTGGTCTATGCATGTGTTCTAAGCTTCCCATATATCATGTGTGCTCTCGATATCTTTCCCCAAATTTTTCTGTTGAAGTTAGCTGGAGTCAGTTTTTGTTGTGGGCAGTTACGAACTTTAACTGAGAAAATGATCGATGATGGGCTGCTTGACTCCTGTGAGTCTCAGTTTCCTCTTGTTCTCAGTTATCTTTAAATGGAGAAAATATCTATTGTACGGAATTAAATAAGACAATGAAGTTTCATTCTCTTTAAACTCCTTGAGAGGACAGAAGACCAGTACACAGCATCACAAGACATGGCCAGTTTCAGTTTAGAGAATTGGGAACCGGGCAAAATTAGGGCAGTTGAGGGCTCTCTGACAGGAGGAGTCTCATTAGCTAGTCCATAACTCAGTAGATCATAATGTATGTATCCCTGCTTCCTGAACATTGCCTTGCAGGGGATACAGCCTCATCCATCAGTCTGCTGCATTACCATGCAGACAGAAGCAACCACAGTGACGCCCAAGTCAGCTGCAAAGCAGTTAGTTCTGGGATGGAGGCTGAGGCAGTGCGGTGTCAGTTCCACTAGCACCTGGTGTCTCTGAGGCTGTATTAGCAGGGGGCTGTCAATCTTCAGGCAGAAAAACAAGAAACAGAAAGAAGAACAAATCAAGAATCAGAGAGTAACAAAAGAGGGAGCAAGAGGTTGGAGAACTATTTTAAGTAATGTTTGATAAATTACCTGCCTGTCCTGGCCTCCCCATAGAGGAGATGCTGTGGAGTTGATGTCTGCATTTGTCAACTCACCAAAATAGCAGGCTGCAGAGATAAGACAGACCAAGGGTGAAGGAGACAGCTGTATGTTCTTTGAGTATGGGCCCGGGTGGTGCATGACTTCCAATGGTCACAGGTTCACATGTGATGCAGTCTACACACACGCAGAAATGTCTATACACACAGGGAACATATTAGCCATGCTCATTCTTATACACAGGCATACATAAAACATACAGGCATGCCCTGCCCTTACAGGTCAAGGACAGTTGCAAAAGGCACTCATTGGCTATGACATTCTTTCCAGGGAGGCAAGTAAAGATGTTCAAGCAGTTAGTAAGCACCTTAATTGCTGGAGAGAGCATATTGGGGTATTGCAATTTTCTGGAAGTTAGCTGCTCCCTCCTGCATCTTGTCTAGATCTTTGCATTGCCCTAGGAACCCTCCAAAAGCCCATTTAACAAGGTTAATTAATTTAATTAACAGCCTTCTGTGAAAGTGGTAAAATCGTTATATCAAAGATGTTTTGAATAGTCCACTAGAAGTCCATAAAAAGAGTCCCTAGGTCTGGCTGGACACATGGCTTCTGCATTTCCTGACATACAGTCATGGACTGTATGACAAATCTAGTCTTCACTTTTTCTTCATTTCCCACAAATCTTGGGAATTCCCTATAAGTAAGGTACAGGAGACTCTGGACATTCTTGAGGAATATAAACCCTACAGCCTCTCGAATCTCCAAATTTCCAATTGCACAATGCCATACAGTGGTCTCATTTCCTCATCTGTAAAACAAGGACAGTATTAACCTCTCAAGAAAGCTGTGAAAATTCACTAGACTGGGAAGCAAGACAGGGCCTCAACTTGCCTCCCTACTACTGAGGAGCTAATGGCTGCCCATCAGCCTCACAGCACATGAGATTCATTTTCCTGACTTAGCAGAATGACTAAAGGCTACATGTGAAGGGCCATTGGGAACACTCACAAATGGCTATAATAGAAGTATTAAATCCAGGAATGCTGTCTGGAATGCCCTTATGACAAGTAACCCAGTGAGAATAGGAGGCCTCAAATTGAACAGGGCTGAACCTAAGAACATCAGGCAGTCCACATAACCATATCCTTGGACTAGAATCTAATGTGCCCTCTGTCGTCTTCTGGATCTCTGTTGGTCTTTTTCACCAATGAGCTCAACAACTCTGCAATAGGAATGCCTTGGGAGGATAAATGAAATGATGTATAAGAGGCTCCAGGAAACCCAATTACTTTTCCTGGGCCTGGTCCAGAGCAGGGGAGCAGGGCAGTTAAGAGGCTGTAGCCCACATGTGGTGGGGTGGGGTGGGGAGTAAGGGAAGAATGTGCTGAACTGTTCCAACTCCCTCAGATTTGTGGCAGCCAGATGCGGGGCCTGGCCAGGGGCCCCTCCTGCTCTCTTCTTTGAACCCTGCCTATGTAGATCCTTCTGAGAACTGGGATCAGGGAGAGAAGACCCCTGGCTCACCAAGGAAACATCAAGAGCATTACCTTTTATTTCTGATTTACTTGCTTTCTTGCACATGGGGGATGATGGTTCGAGCATTTATTCTTTCCTGAAATGCTTGTTGAGATCGGTGTGCAGGTAGGCCCAGAGAGGGAGCCAAGTAATGGAAACACTGTCTTCCAATTCCAAGCTCTCTCCCAGGACTCCAGAGGCCCTCTTTACCAGCAGTGGCTGCCTGCCCAGTGAGAGCCCTGCACAGATTTCTGCAGCATTGTTAGGATTTTCACTATCAATATCAACTTGCTACTCATCTGGTGGACACATAAATCTCTAATCTGGCTGGGAAGGACTGTGTTGTGGTGGGAAGAACACTAAAACAGGTTCTAGTCCACCTATGCCACTAACTCACTGAGTTAATGATTCCTCATCTGTGAAGTGGGATGAACAGTATCTGCTGCACTTGCTTCATGGGCTCAAATGAAATAGAGTATAAAATCACTTTGAATGAGGGGAGAGAAGACATATGTATTCAACAGCGACTCCTGTCAGGTACCTGACCACGAGCCTTCCCCCACTTACTGAGCACTTTACACACTTTATCTCATTCATCCTCTCGGCAGTCCTTGAGGTAGCTCTCCATTTTACAAATGAGGAAATGAGCCTTGGAGATGTTAAATAATATGCTCCAGGTCTTGCAGACAGTAAATAGTGAAGCTACGCTGTCCTAGACCTGTAGATTCAATACCTGGGAGCACGTAAGAAATGCAGAATCTAAGGCACCTTGGCAGATCTATGAAACAGAATTTACATTTTAACGAGATCCCCAGCTACCTGCTCTACACTGTGTTGGTTTTTTTAAGTATTCAAATGCAAGCTCGACTATAAGATGTTATGAGTATTATAATAAGCACATTATAATGTGCTTGTTATAATAAGCACAATAACCTCTGGGGAAAATTCTCCCTCTAGGAGGGGTTTCTGAAAAACTTTAGTTTCCTGTTTCTTGGTGTCATATCCTACACTTCATGGCAATTTCTCAGAAAGTCAGAAGTGACAGGCCCAACTGGACCACCCTGCAGAACATGTTTGGCTAGCCTAGATAGCTATCTACCAGCTCCCTTGGGGCTACTTCTTATCAGAATTGAAGCAGGGAAAATTCTGCTTCCCTAATTCTGGAACTTGCTTCCCCAGACGAGTTTCTAGCTGGGGGAAATGTGTGGGTTCCTGAGGCCCAGGCAGACTTTGCAGTGTTTTTGTCCTCCCTATTGACCAACTAATTTCCCAAAATCACACAGGCAGAAAGGAACACGCCCCGGATTTGAAACCAGGTTAAGTCCAGAGTCGGAAGTCCTGAACACTACCCACCACTAGCTTTCAACAAGGCTCTTTATGGAATTAAAAAGGGATGGACAGGTACGCACGATGTTGACTTTCCTCAGAAAACAAAATCCTGCATGGAATCGCTTCAGGCAATGAGTCCTGAAGTTCACACTCTTCTTCCAGAACCTCTTTCTGGGTGGTGACCCTTCTTGCTCTTCTCTGCTACAGCAGGTGGGACACCCTGGAAGCCAAACTGTTGTTGCAAGATTCGTTTATTTTAATAAAAGTTAAATCTCTCAACTACATCCACAAACCATCAATAATTCAGGACTACTGCTCAGCCCAGGGTGGCAGAGATGGCCCTCTCCGTGTCTAAGCAGCGGCTTCCAGGTAAAAGTTCACAGGAAATTTGACACCTAATAAATTGGAGCCTTCACCTCTTTAAATCATTTTTAAACCACAATTGCCACACTAAATATAATTACTACAAACCGGTCATTTGTAACAGAGACATCTCATTAAAACAATTCCATTCTCGAAAGGCAGGTGGGAGGGAAAGGCAAGAGGGTAGTGGTAGGAGGAAATGGAGTGGCTAAACTCTTGGAGAGGGGTGCTGAGGAAAGCTTGGAAAGAGCTGGGAGATGCTCTTAATTATGAATTGATTATTTCTCGTGATTGAGCACAAAATATAATCAACTCAACATTTCAAGACCAAAGCAGAAGGAGTAGAGACAGACAGGATGACAAGGACTGAGGAATCTTCCAGATCTTCTACTCTAAGGGGCGGGCCTGTGGCAGGTTGGAGGGGCATGGGCAGAGTGACACCAGGCCTCCCCCATTGGATTTCTGGCTAGTCCCTGGCTCAGGGAAGTGGCTGCAGAGTTTGTCAGGCAAGTGCTGCAGAACTGTTTGCTTCATCCACAGAGGAAAGTGACTGCACTATTGATGGAGCTGTGGCCAATTACCAGGTAGACAGGATGCAGGACTTGAGATCAAAGGGTTTAAATCCCAGCTCTGACCCTTAGGAGCTACTACCTGTGGGGAACTGACTCACCCAAAGCACCTGAGCCTCAGATTCCTAGTTTCTAAAATTGGTATAGTCCTGCCCTCCCAACCCTGCAGGGCTGTGATAAGGATCACCTGAGACAACGTAAAGGTAAATGTGACTGGCATGGAACAGACTCCAGAAAATCTGTGCAATCTAAATTTCCTGACAAAGATTGTGAGATGTGGAAAATTTCATTCAGCTGCCAGAATGAAATTTCCTTCCTGGGAGAATTTTAATTACAACACAGCTGCTTCTCTCCCAGGAAAGGTGTGGGGAGGTCCTGAGTGGTCCATCTCTGATGTAGGGGGCAAGAGGGTTGGCCTTGCTGGAAACCACCTGTGCTGGCTGCAGGGTTACTGCTCTGGAGCCAATGCTTGGTTCTAGCGTGTCGATAGGGTTGGAATCTGCACCTCTCCAGGAAACTCCAGTAGATGCCGGGGAAAGCCACAGACCTGTCTCTTCTCTGCTTGTCTGGGAGGCAGCCGAGGAAACCTGCCTAAGAGTGAGAAAAGAAGCCAAGTCAGCCTCCATGTCCTAGTCCTCAGCTCCAAGCTTGCTGAGACAAATGCCTTGAGTGCCTCCCCTTCCTTATTCCAGTGTCTCTGCTTTTCACAACTACCTTCTGTAGTTGTGTTCAGCATAGGCCAGGATACCCCATCTGGTTTCTTAGACTTCATCTCTTCACTCGGATCAACTCAGCTCAGTCTTTGGAGATCATGAGATCCTTAGACCATACATTTTTATGGCATACTGGGTTTGGGCCTGACATTTCTAAACCAAGTGGCTTTGAGTAGGTCACTTAACCTCTGTGGGGCTCAGCTTTCACTTCTATAAGTTGGAGATAATAATAATGACTGTTTTATTTACTTAAGGAAGACAAAAGATATGCAAAACAGGATTATTATGATTGTGTTCATCATAATTCTTATAACTGACTAGCCCAGGGTCTTGAGGGGAACAGAGCAGGGGAAGGGCATCTTCCTAGTTAGAGCTCTGGCCTCAGATTTCTTCAGTCCTCCCTGAAAATAGGAGGAGAAGTCTTCAGGCTGCCTATGCCAAGGGTCTCTGCCTTCTGCATGCTCTCCTCAAGATTGGCTGGTCAGCCCAGTCTCTTGTATGGTGGACAGTTGAGGGTGGATGCTATGGATGGACAGGCAGCCAGGAGCCCACATGCAGAAGCAGCAGTGAACAGAGGAGCAACTGTGTGCATGTTGATAGGACTATGGGTGGCTATGTGGGCAGAAGCCTCCATTGCTCTGAAATAGCCTCGCAGCACAGCGATGGTGGCCGGACAAACCAGTGTTCGCAGTCTTGGGTGGGCTGCCACCTGAGTGTTGCCTGGGAAACCACGGCTGCAGGAGTGCCCCCACTCCACCATTTGCTTATTTGCCATGAAGACAGCGAGATGGAGGCAGCAAGGGTAACAGAACAGGTGGCCCCCACCACAGGCTTTGGGAAACCTCAGCAGCCCCTATGCCTATAACTGGCAGAGGAGGCGGCCTTGGGATCAATTCTTCCATTATAAAACCATGTTCAAAATGTCAATTCCTTCTCTTCTGGTTCTGAGTTTTCCCCCTCCATTTCATCAGTTTACCCCTCTCCCCTCTCCTGTGACTGGCTTACACTTTATATTAGCACGACGCTAATCTTTGAAGAATGATTTTTGGCAGCAATTGAGCGCCTAACATGACCTCATCATGTCTGGCGTTCTTGAGAAAGGACACCTCCTGAAAGGCAGGGGAATTGGGGAAGAGGCTGGATACACGTAGGCTCTCTAGATACAAGTGGGAGCCTGCCCATAGTGGCGATGCAGGGGGTGAAGCAGCTCTTCCCCATCAGACCCAGGGGCCCAGCTCATTACCATTGGTAAGGAAGACCAATATGAGTCAATACTAGCAGTTTCCAGGAAACTTTTCCAATTTTCTCTCATAGCACCAGCATATAGGTTTCTTTCCTGTCCTTCTGAGGTAAGAGAAGGCGAGTGGTTAAAGACTGGGCTAGGAAGGCTCTGTTGAGGCCACCCTACCCAGCCCCGGTCTGCACACATGTTTCCCACTATGTCCAGGACAAATGGCTGCCTTCTCCTGGGCTCACCAACTCCCCTTACTGCAATGTAAGCAAGCCCCTGCTCTGGGGATCTCAGCTAATCAGAGAAGGAGAGAGGTGCTCACTACCTCCTCAAAATGAACCCCCAGGCCTGCATGGTCTTCTCCTCACCTTGCCCTTTACTTCGGTCCTTTCCCATTTCCCAGGCTCATAAGACTTCATTAATTTAGAAATGTTAGTTTTTGTTTCTTTATGTTTCTCAGGAGTCATTGGCTATTACTCAAGGTAGGAGGAGAATTAAGAGTTCTTGACTCAGAACCCACCAACTTATAGGGAACAGTTCCCCTCATTAGATTCTTAGGTTCTGACCTCTCAGTTGTCACTACACCTGGCCCACTACATCCTCCAGCACGATACCCACTCCTCAGTATTGTTCCATATCACATTAACATCTATACCCCTTCCCTTACCTACTCTGAAAACCAGGTTGTCAGCCAGCACACCCTGCCCACTGGGCCAACTCCACCCCACCCTGGCCATTTGTCCATCTGTTAGGTTCTCAGAGTTGTCCCTGCCTGTTTCATGTTCAAGCTGTTGGCTATGACAATCATACCTGATCATTAATAATGGAATAGTGATGGGAGAGACACTTAGATAATCAACTAGCACAGGCTCATTAGTGGCACAGAACAATCACAGCGATATAATAA
Organism: Pteropus alecto; assembly: GCF_000325575.1. Taxonomy (NCBI): domain Eukaryota; kingdom Metazoa; phylum Chordata; class Mammalia; order Chiroptera; family Pteropodidae; genus Pteropus; species Pteropus alecto. The sequence goes on along the minus strand of NW_006438126.1, from coordinate 361,320 downwards.
CAGATCCCAGGAAATGTCAATTAAACCTGGAACTTCGTTAGGTTTCATTTTATTTTCAGCATGGAGAAGGACAGCATAATTGCAATCAACTAAAGCCAATGCAAATCTCTTCCAAAAGACACTCCTTCCCCCCGGGGATACAAGGAATTAAGTTCCACTCTCCCACCATGTTAATTCCAAGCCATTTAATGAACTTCTTCTCTTCCTTGAGGAATGTTACAACTGAGTGCCTGGCTTCTCTTAACAACAGGATCATTCTGGCTGTTGGTTTTAACGATAAAGATGATGGTGCCCAGGATTTGCATTTATTGAGACTCAACATGTGCCAGATGCTGTGCTAAGCCCTATACATGGATTATTTCATTTAACCCTCACTACAATTTATTGAGGTACCGGTTAATATTATCATCATTTTATCTACAGGCCATTGAATCTCAAAGTTAAGAATGGTGCTCTGGGTAACCCATTTTGTAAATGTTTGTGGTATAGCCAGAAATCCAAGCCAGATCTGCCTCCCATGAGTGCTTGCTCACTCTCACTCTCTCTTCTCGCCTCTCCTCCTCCTTCTGTCTCTTTCTTCCTGTCTCTCCCTGTCTCTTTGTCTCTGTCTCTCTGTCTCTGCTGCTTTCTCTCTCTTCTTGGATTAGGTATTGGGGGAGCCTAGATAATCCTGAAGAGGGATGGGGTAACCCAAGGAGTGTTCAACTGAAGCATCTCATGTTGGCTCTTTGGTCTCCAGTCTAGGGTGGGCAGCTAGGAGGAGATTTTTAAAGAAATTTCCCTGAATCCTGTCCCCAAATCAAATGACCCAATCAGACTCTCTGGGGATGGGGGCCAGGCCATCTATATTTTTTCAAAGCTTCTTAGGTAATTTTGAAGACCACTGTTCTTAAAACCTCACCCAGTGAGTGCTTCTCCACATCACAGGTGGGGATGGGGATCTGGGTGACTGGCCCAGCCTTGAACCCCATGGTTCTGAGAGGAAAAGTGATTTAGAACAAGGCCTTCTGAGAAGGTGTATGCTGACTCTCCGTCTATGACCTCAGCTCTGGCTTCAATTTCCTCATCTGTGACATGAAGGATTGGCCTGGTGGTCTCTAAGATGTCTACCACTCAAACAGGGTTTTCCTAGAAGGGCAATGCCTTGCCCCAAGTCCATGATTTGCCAGAGGCTTGTTGAGGAGATGTCTTTTTAGAACAGTGACCTTAAGTCATTGTTTCTCTAAAGTCAAATCACATTATTTCATACTTTAAATTGACTCCTTGCATTTACTTATATATGTTTTTGAAAACTAATTTTACATTGTTATTATATGTGGAAAGCCATATCCCCTGTTATTATATATGGAAAGTAACCATAAAAATGTTATCATCTAAATTCATCACCTACATCATCAGGGATGTGAAGACTATACTGGCCCATATGATCTCACCCACCCAGCTCCTCCTTCCCTCAAATGTGATCCTGATGGCTAACTGCCTCTGGTGGAACTGTGAACTCACAGCACTCACTTTTACAGGAATAAAACCAGGGAGGGTCTACATCTCGAAGGGCAAAACTTTTCAGTCTTATTGTACGAGAATCGAATCCTTCCAGTGGGACTTAGTTCTAAGTCTGCAGCATTGCCCTTCTTGGACCTTGGTTTTTGTTTGTTTGTTTATTTGTTTTTTAGGCAAGGCAACCCTTGGTTGATCTCACAGATTGCAAGGACCTTGTCAGCTTACAATCCCATATTTTTTTTTATTTTTTATGCCTACAGGGCCTGGTCTTCCTAGGTGGTCTCCCATCCAAGTACTAACCAGGCCTGACCCTGCTTAGCTTCTGAGATCAAACGGGATCAGGCTTGTTTGGGGCGGCATGGCCGTATACTTGGACCTCAGTTTTGACACCTACAAAATCATACCATGAGACAACAGGCACAACTGTGTTCCTTTGTGGTGTAAGCTTGCTTTTTCCCACTCCCTCAGCCTCTATAATCACAGAGCAGGGGCAAAACTAACTAATGGAGAGAAAAAAGAAGACAGAAGTTTGTGCGGTGACCTTAGGAGTTCCTTGGATGTCAAAGTAGCAATCTCTCCAAACTTACATGAGGTGCCATGTCTATCACCATTGACAACTAAGAGTTCTGGGTTTAGAGACCACTGAGATCATTAGGGCCTCATTTCCTCATCTGTAAACACTTGTTAACTCTCAGCCAGGTACTAACTGATTCAGTCCCTGCCCTTATGGAGCTTTGTTCCAGTCATGGGCAGACTTATACATAAACAAAGGTGTAGGTGATACTGTGCTAAGTACTAACTCCAAAAGGGTGAGCCCAGGGCAGGAAGGGAGACAACTCAGTGCTTGTTTCCTCCACAGACTCCCTCCTCTCAGCCCTCAACCCAAACAGTGCCACACCTGCCCTGAATAAAATGTGAGCGCTCAGTCTTTTCTGTTTAGGGTCCATTTTTAAGTGACAGCTTGCCTAGAGGTTAAGAGTACAGGCTTTGGGAATGACCCTGACTTAAGATTTCTGTCACTCATAGAAAAGTATTTATCTTTTTCGGTTTCAATTTCTTTGTCTGCAAAATAGGAACCCTGCAAGGATTATGTGAAATGGTATCTCTGAAGTGCTCAGCAGAGCACATGAATGAGCCCTCCAGAAACATCACTTGTAATTATTATTTTTTTCTAGTAGAAATTCTAGTTTTGGAATGGGACAGACCAGGATTCAAATGCCAGATCTAAAGCTTGATATGTATATGACCTTTGAGTCTTGTGTTTTTATTCATAAAGAAGTGTGGTAATAGTGGCCTCGAACAAGTATACAAATGTAGTCCCTAATGCTGGCCACCTCCATCCATTGCCTTCCTTTGAGGTGTGGCAACATGCCCAGCCAGCACAGGGCAAATCTAGACTTAAGGCTCTGAGTTCACCTGTATGCACCCCTATTCCCATTTACTCTGGCCCACACCCAGCCCAGAGTGGCCCTTCTCAGGTGCTCTTACTTTTTCGATGATCACTTTCATCATCATCCAGAGCCCCATGCCACTGAAAGGACAGACCATTCCTCCCTTGCTAGATTAGGGCTGGCCACCCAATGTGGGCGACATTGCTGCTGACCATGACAAGGGGCTTGTTCAGTCCATAGAAGAGGGGCAGCTGCCGCAGGTGAGGTCAGGGTGGAGGGCTGTGGGAAGAAGGGGACAGGAGAGGGACAGAGAAAGATATCCCCTCCCTTCTTTTCTCAATCCTCATTTCCTCCCTGCTCATCGAACCCTCACCAGCTCCTTTAAACTCTTCCAGGGTCAGTCGTAGCACAGTGGAGAGATCTGGAACTTTCCACAGAAGACGCATGTTTGAACTCTGTTTCTGAAATTGCCAGGTGTGCTTAGACCTCCACCCTCAGAGTTGTAGCATCTATACAGGGGGATGGGAAAGCTCTCCTCCAAGGGTTAGTGTGAGGAGTAAATGAAGACTACAGAGAGGTGCAGGCTTGTGCTCTTCTTCCCTTTCTTCTCTTTGAACCCACAGTTTTTTTTTTACCTCCTCATCCCTCCCATGTTTGAGTCCCCTCTGCCTCCCCAGCCAGGACATCCTGATCACCACCCACCTGGGTGATGCAGACGCCTATATTTTCAGGTGTCATGAGCTCCTGAAACATCAGGACATTGATGATGTAATTAATTATGCCCTTTCTGAGCTCAGGCCAGAGCAGACCTGAAGATCCCTTTCTTAATGGCTAGAGAAAGGGGAGGTGATTCCTGCCACAGAAACACTTACACAGAGCACATGAATGAAGACATGACTCCTCAGAAAGCCTCAGCACTCTGTTCCATGCTCCTGGGCAAGGAAATGCCCTCTCTTGACTTGGCTGGAGCCGCCATCTCCCTCACCTGGCAATTCTGGCCAGAAGCAGGCTGGTCCGCAGTCTACTCTGCAGCACCCCAAGCTCCATATAAACAAGAGCCTGTTTGAAGCAAAAATCCTTCAGCAATTACTTATAGAAAGAGGATGGAGAGCGCTGAGGACAGAAAGAGAATTTATTTGTTCTCTGTGCTTTGAGTTAGTTTTTAAATTGTCCTTCTGTAGATAAAGACATCTCTCCAGCAGCTCAGCCCCAGATCCTAGCAGCTAATCTGTATCTGGCAAATAAAAATAGCCTCCAAACCAGATGGAGATCCAGAGCCCACCAGGAAAACAGATCCAGTTTTGAGTGCTGAAAGTGGATTTTAAATAGAGTCATATGAAGCCTTTTTTGGATTTTCTGGGGTGAAAGTGGGTAGAGGGGAGACAGGGATGGCCAGAACTAAGAAGATGCAGGGAGGAGGGAAGCAGAAGTTAAGGAAAAGAAGCAAGAGTTCGTTGTCACTTTCCCTAGAATTTTCTTCAAAGCCTTGAGTGGGAGCAATCTTCCATGGGATTCAAGGTGTTCATGTGTCTGCAGTGCTCAGACAGGAGAAGGGAGATGGATGTTTTGCATGTTTCCCAGAGACAACGTGGTGCTGTGGAAAAGGCATCAGCTCTGTAGCCAGACCTGGATATGAACTACCCATGCCAGCTCTGGATGAAATAATTTGCTCCTTTGAGTCTCTTCAGCTTCCTTGTCTATAAATTGAGGTATGCTATTTATCTCTTAGGATTTTGATGAGGCCTAAGATAAGAAATGTGAATCATTGTGCTATAGACTGAATGTTTGTGTTCCCCTCAAATTCACATATTGAAATCCTAATCCTCAAAGCAGTGGCATTAGGAGGAGGGGTCTTTGAGAGATGATTAAGTCATGAGGGTGGAGCCCTCAGCCATGGGATTTGTGTCTTTATGAAAGAAGCCCTGGAGAGCTTCCTTGCTCCTTTTACTATGTGAGGACACAGCAACAAGGCACTCTCTATGAACCAGGAAGTAGCCCTCACCAAACACTGAATCTGTTAGCATCTTAATCTTGGACTTTCCAGATTCCAGAACTGTGAGAAATAAATGTGTTGTTTAAGCCATCCCAGTCTATGGTATTCTCTTATGGCAGCCCAAATAGACTGAGACACACCCAGCTCAGTGCCTGGCACTTTGGGAACCAAACAAATATTTGTCCCCTGTCTCTATACCCCTTCCCTGGAGACCATCTTGGGGAAGTGTGTTTAGAGGGGCCTGGTGGAACTTGCCTGATAGAAGAGAAGTTTAGTTTGGGCCCCCACACAGTTTTACATACTTCCATCTCCTCTTAGGGCTAGGCTACCCCATCCCCAAAGCTCTGTGTGGTTTCAGGCTGACAAATGGATACTTGCTTCTGGGTTCAGAATCTACTAGAGCAGCAGTTCCTAACATTTTTGGTACCAAGGACTGGTGCTCCTATAAAAATCTGATGATCTGAGGTGGAGCTGAGGTGGTGATGCTAGTACTGGGGAACGGCTGCAAATACAGATGAAGCTTTGCTCTCTGGCCAACTGCTTACCTCCTGCTGTGTGGCCTGGTTCCTAACAGGTCATGGACTGGTACTGGTCCACTGCCCAGGGGTTGGGGACCCCTGTACTAGAAGAAAGGAGCCATATCTGTTTTGCTTACCATTATATCCCCAGGGCAAGCACAGTATCTGGCACATAGTAGGTGCTCAATACACACCTGCTGATGGAAACTGAGTGAGTGAATAATTCCAGAAGAAGAGGACAGGAGTGTCAACATGAATGCAGACTCTGACTACAGCCAACAATGAAGCTTTGGTACGAGGGGAGCAATTCTCATGTTGCATTACAGGAACTTCCCAAAATGCTCCCATCTGGCAGCTTCCCCAGCCCTAGATCTGTCTGACTCCCTCAGAAATGAACACAAGCCAACCTGCCCTGTCTGAGGTTGTCTCCTCTGTGTTGATTTGCTCTCCTAGTAAAATCACAGGCCCTGCATGCTCAAGGAACAGATTTTTCATTTCTCTGACGCTCTCTACCTAACATACACAGGCACCTTGGAGTTGAGGGTAAAGAGTGGAGAGGGATCCATTAGCACCTACAATCTTGGGCTTTCCAGGCCATCCTGTCCCCTAGCAACCCATGGCTCCCATATATCCCTGGAGAGTTGACCTCTCATTTCTCCCCTAGTTCTCAGGATAAGGGAGTGAAGAGAGGGAGGGAGCCCAAGCCCTTTACTTTCCTAGAAAGTCCTCTCATGTAAGTGTTCACATGTAATGTGCATTGAGGCAATGAGAGAGGACAAATGGGAAGTGAAGGCAGTTTGGGCTTCAGGAGGACAGAGTGCAGGGTGAGGGATGGAGACCATGACAACACTGCATTTCCCCTTGCAGCACTGCAGTAGACCTTCCCACAACATCTCATGTCACCCTCACCACTGGAGAAATGGAGGGCCTGAGCACACAGGGCAAACCACATCCCTGTGCTGTCTGCTTTACTGCTCCTCCTCCTGACCAGGCACAGGGAAGAGAAGCTGGAAAAGTCGGCATGTCCTGACTAGTGAAAATTTCATTTTCTATTTTGTGTTTCAAGGTCTCTGTCATCCAAAATTTCTCCAGTGGATGAGTCACTTTGAAAAGCAGGAACAAAAATTAAAGGAAATGTCTTAATTTAAACACCCCTGCCTACAGCAAACAATCTTTAAATTGAGGATAAATCTGATGCTTTACTGCTGAGACACAGCACAGTAACCATCTGGTTTGGGGGTCTGAATTTCTACTGAGTGGGTGCTCGGGAGAGCAGGGATTGTCCTTGGAAGTTCTAGTATCAGGTGCCTAGCACAAGGCCTGGCAGGTATTTTGTGGGAGGACAGGCTGGAAAATGGCAGAGCAGGTGGGTGGGAGACAGGTGCTGCATCAGGTGGGATAAGGTTTTTGCTGGTCCTGGGAGGGGCGCAGAGCCTAGCTCCCACTACAACCATCTATCTGGTTCTAGCCTGGTGCCTCATTCTGCCAAGCATTCCTTACAATAGCCTGCCCTCTCTGCCATGGTCTGGCTTCCTGCTTATATGTTTAGTCATACCCAGTCCCCTGGGACAGCTGTAACTTAATAAGCTGCAGAGTTGCCAGGGCTGCCTCTGTTCCTAGCACTTCAGTGGAGGAAAATGATATCGTTAATGGAGAAAATCTGGTTGTAATGTGGAGATTTGGGATGGACTTGATGACTGGCTGAAGATGGAAGCAGAGGGGACACAGTGAGAGTCTCTTGGGGCTGAACCTCAGATGGGAGCTGAGAGGGACAGTAGGACCCTCAGGAGGCTTCCAAGCCAAGACTGGGTTAGGGTCAGAGATCAGAGTGAAAACCTGAGAAGACATAGAAATGCTAGAAGGGAGAACCTGAATCATTGCAGCCAGTATGTTGTAAAGTGTGCTGGGGAAGGGAGAGGAGACAGAGGAGAGGAAGATGGCGGGGGCATGGTTGGCAGTAAGAAATAGAGGAGCTACAGAGAGGACACTGGCATCCAACAGACCAGGGACAGGAGCAGCAAGATGCATGTCAGAGCTGGTGAGCAGGATATGGCTTTTGCAGAATCCATGCTTGTGAGCAATACAGCCTAGTGAGGAATCTGAGATGATGGAATCTCGGCAGGGGTCAAATTTGGGTCAACTGAGCACCACAAAGCAGAATGAATCATCACGTGGTCCTGTTTTGCTCACCACCCTCTATGCTCAGCTGATGCACTTTGTCACTGTAAAGGTCGCCCACTCGGGAAAGGCCAGGGCATGGATGCAGTCAACGTTTGCATCAGCACCCTGGCTCTGTTTTGCCAAGCACTATATTCTGTCTCCCTGCTCCCTTCAAAGGTGACAAGGCCTGCGAATAGCTCCTAAGGTAGCCGTTCTGCTGAGTGTATCTATCACCACCCAACTCTCTGGCTGTGCACCATAGCTGGGTTTCAGGGCCTCCCACTGCTCCAGACTCATCAGAAGGCCGGCACAGCCCAGGCCTCTTAGGCCTTCAGCCCCCCCTGTGGGCTCAGCTAATCAGTCCTGATGGGTCTCCTGTTTCTCAGGCTAGATCCAAAGAGCCCACACATGGGAGAGAGCCTATGATTGCTGCATGAGAGAGAAGAGGCCTGCACAGGGAGACATGCCTGCACTTGGGCCTGCTCAGGGGGCCTGAATTTAGTCAAGTCATTGTTCCTCCCAGGTTCTGGGCTTATAAGGTACGTGGTGGTAACATTTGCCCTCCTCCTCACAGGACTCAGTGGAACTCTTGAATAAGAACAGAGATGTGAAAATACTGCGTAAGATACTGGATATATGCAGTTATTAATGTCATAAGCCAAACTTGCATGGCTCCTTATTCAACTGAACTATACAAGAGCTCCTTCCTAGAGCCCAGAATGAATGTTCTGTGAGAGGCACCTCTCACGCTGAAGGCATTTATGGGCTAGGGTAAGAGGCAAGGTAGATTCAAAGTGAAGTTATAGGAGGAACTATCACAAATGTACACAGAAATGTCTGAAATTGCTCTATGGCCCCCAGTCTCTGAGGATGGAGTGTCATGGCCTTAACTTGGGAAAACAGATGCTTGGGCTCTGCCCAGTGGTTCCCCAGCATAGCAGACACCGGGACCTTGGTTGGAGGTTGATGTCTCAGTCAAGGAGGGCTGGTGATGTGCTCAGTGTCCTAGGCCTTGTTTGGGGCAGGGAGAAGCAAGCTGGAAATAAAGAGCCCCTGCACTAGTCCAAGAACAGGGTCCCTCAGTCCCTTGTTAGGCCCTTAGATAGTAGGGACTAACTCCCTTATGGTCTAGGAATGGCCAAAATCCCAACAAAGAGCACCTAGGTAGAGCCCTACCCAGTGCTTTTCAGTCTCTCAGCTCTCACACTCGAGAAAGGCGAGGTAAGAGCACACTGTTCTGGCACACCCTGACAACAGCATAAAGAACAAGTCTGGGTGTGCAAATGATCTCCATCCCTCATTGTTTTCTCCCCATTATCTCCATAGTCATAGCTAGGCCCCTCGCTAATAAGCAGGAACCACTGCCCCACTGTTGGAGGGTGGGAGCGGGAACAGAGCAGGTGTTCTGAAGCCTTGAGCCAGTGAGCTGTTCTCAAAGTGGACAGTGCAGGAGTCTGCTGTCCGGAAAGGATGCCAGCCAATGGAGTTCATGATGAGGGGACTTATTGGAGGCAAGTCTCAGCTGGGCTATTTGCTAAACATCCTGGAAAAATAGCCCTACCTTCCTCCCCAGCAAACTTGGGATTCCCAGCCAAGTCCCCCACCCCCTTTCTAGGGACCCAGGGCCCAGTGCCAAGCAATGGACAGGGAGCAGCAACTCCCTGCAGCACATTCATGCCATATGTCCCCACGGTGGCAAAGACAATCACCTCCACCCAGTCTCTGATTGTCTCCAGCTTCATCTCCAGGCTTCTGGGACCCTCAGCCATAGCCATGGCCAGGTAATCTGCTTTTCCAATTAGCAATGAGAAAGCAGAAAGGTTTTTGAAGATGTTATTTTCCCACTGCTTAATCACCAGAATTATGATGGGCTCATGACAAAAGTAAGGATGTCAACCCTGGAATCACAGCCACATCAAAAATGGAAGAATCTTTACAGTCATTCATTGTACATCCTTCAATCCATAGACCAGAGGGGCAGACATGCCCAAGAACACATAGCTGGTAGGGACAGAGCCAATCCCAGAGGGAGCCCAATCTGTTTCCTGCCTCCTTCCCAGTCAAGGTCCCTCTTCCTACCTGTCCTGCAGGGTCATGGGATGAGATCTGCAAGGGCTGAGTAGTTAGCCGAGTGGTCAGAGGCTAGGATGGACTCCATCCAATGCTTCCCAGGAAACATGCTTCTCAAAGTTAGAGAATCCCTTGGGACTGGTGACAGTATCAAGACTAGAAGAGGAGCAAGCTGGAGCTACCATAACTCTGGCCAGGGCTGCCTAAGTCACTCTCTCACGAATTGTGATGTCACAGAGGAAGCACTGGCCTTGAGTCAGGAGATATAATCTGCTACCTGGACCTGCACGACCTCATAACTGTGTTATGGAATTTCTCTAAGCCTCAGTTTCTTCATATGGAATTTGAGCATACTATATCTATTTTCTAGATTCATTGTGAAGCTGAACAAGTGCCCAAATATGTAGTGTATAGTAGATGTGTGGCTCACAATAGGCACCCAATGACTGTTCACCTTCTCTTCTTGGTAAAAGGTATAAGTGGTTTTTATTGTATCTATGATCACCATCTGTAACCCCCCAAGTCAGTTTTAAAACTGTCTAGTGGCTTGGATCTAGCATACACACTTTTCATAACAGCCCTTTGCCATATACATATACGAAGACACAACAGACTGAATCTGTCACAAAATAAAATTTCAATCTTGGATTACACATGTCCTATGAATATAGTATTTATAGGTTCTCAGGAACAGTTTTGATTTATACTTATTTGTCATCCAAACTGTGACATATTTAGAATGAATTTGTTGTCAGGACAACAGGTATAAACCAGGAATACCCTGGGAAACCCATTAATATTCCTTGGGGCCTTGATCTCTTAAGGTAAAGGAGCCTTCTACCCCAACACTCCTGCCTGGGATGCTTATGACTCCTTTTAGTCTCTACCCTAGGATGAGCCTCCAAGTAGATTCTCTGTTCCCTCTCTGATCATCTTGGCACCTCATGCTTTCTTCTCTCTTCACAATTAACTGCTATTCTGTCATCACCTATTTGCTTTTCTGTCTCTTACACTTACCATGAGCAACCCCCATACCTAATGCTGCCTGGCATATAGTAGTTGCTCAATCAATGTATGTGGGAAGAAAAGGCAGATAAATGCCATAGCAAGAAAAGGAAAACTAGGCAGAGAGTAGGTGGTTAATGCAGTTCCTAGTGGAAGCTGGTAGAAGTCAGCTGAGCAATAAAAAGGAGAGCTGTTGTTACTTACTAGGCAAGCCAGAACGGTCTTCTTCAGCACTCTCCCCTCCACTTCCCATGCATATATCTCTGCAAATGGCACCTGGTGGTTGGTTAAGGAACTGACATCTTCGTGTCTGCAGGTGAAAGGCTGAGAGGACAGACAATGTTTTGTTGAAAGGCTTTCAGAGGGGAGTCTCTGCACCCAGAAGAAAGGCAATTCAGAACCCTGCTGGGACTGCTCCCTTCCTCTCCAGACAAAGCCCACCCCAGCCAAGGCATCTAGAGTGGGTCCTCTGTGTACTCTAGCAAGCTATCTAGGTGCCATCACTTGTCACTTGACAATGGAGAGGGATATTTCTCTATTTTCGAGCTCAGATGAGCTTTCAAAGACTCTATCTGGCTGTGATTGAGAAAGCCCTGGAGGGAGCCCCTTGCAAAGGCCTAAATTGGACACTAAAAACAGATAAAAGCCAATGGTTTAAAGGCTTTATGTGAGCTCCATTTGGGGAAAGGAATGAAACCAGGGATTTAGTTTGCCCTTTCTCATCAACACACTTTGGGCAGCTGTGGCCTGAAATTTTAAATTTTTTTGTGTCCCTGTTGCACGGATCCGAGTGGCCAATAAGCTGATGCTAGGGCAGAGCCCTTGATCTAAGACAGCCTCAAAGAGCTTACTCCCCAAGCCTCTCTACGCCTGGCCGCCAACTCTACTTGGATGGTCAGGTGCAGTGCTCAGCCCTTGAATGATTGAATGGATGATTCTAGCCCAGCTCCAGCCTGACAGCTGCCCCAGTGATTACTCAGGTCAAGGTTCGCAGCATTTCTTAGGGCCAGCCAGTCAAGTCTGCACCTGCCACTTCTGCCACCCAACGCCCTCATTTCTCCAGGCCCAGTAGGAGGAGGGGCATGTTAACTAAGAAGATATTGTTACTTGATAGGACATTGCCTGATAGGACATTGTCTTCTTACACACCACTGTTTTTCAAAGCTGCTACCCTGCAGCCATAAAACTTGGAATTTAGAAAGATGGAAAGGCCAAAATGAAAATTCCAAGAGGTTCTTGGTCCAACACACAATGTTCAGTACAACCTAAAGTTACTAGGGGCACACAACAATCTTGCAGCCCCATCTTTGGAATAAATACAGTGTAGCTATTCCAATCAAAAGTATAGGCCATCTATCACTTTACGAAAATATTACCATGCGGATAGAGGGGTAATGCTGGTCTTATTCCAACTCAGTGGTTCCCAACCTACATGTTAGAATTACCTAGAAGCATTTTAAAATCTCAACATCCAGGCTACAGCCAAGACATCAGAATCTCAGGAGTAAGACTCAGGCATCAACAGGTTTGAAAGATCCTTAGGTGATTTCAATGCACAGCCCAAGTGGAGGAGCACTGTTTTAATTGGCTATACTTACTACTGAACATTTGGGGGTTGGGAGTCAAGGGCTTCTCAAGACTCTTGCTACTCCTGCCTTCATTTCCATCCTTTAATTTAGACCTGAAGTGGGGGGGTGGGGAGAGCTAGAGAGCTGATCAGTGTTGAAGGTCAATTTAAGTATGCCACTGTTTCTTTTCCCCAAGCACAGTGAGCCTGACATTGGTATGGTCTGCATCAGGTTTTGCAGGGTATGGAAGCTGGCCACAGGAGTTCAGTTCTCTCAGATCTGAGAGAGATGTTGTAAGACATACAGGTCAACCATCCCTCCAGTTTTGCAAGTGAGGAGACAAAGGAGAGTGACCTAATTAGTGTTGCTGAGCAGATGTCTGATTCCTGAGACTTACCCTTTTTACAATAATGCCTATCTAAGGGGTTTCTGACTCTATGGATCTTCCAGCTCTGCAACCAGATGGTGGGGGCCTAGAACAACAAAATCTCTTGGCTTTTGGCGACCTCTCCTTGAATGCATTCCCAAGACAGAGAAGCGAGGACGAGGTGTGATAGTATTGAGTTGAACTAACCTATTCTTGAATTTTGGCTCTGCCATTTAGAAGCTCTGTGACCTTGAAGACCCTCTCAGCTTCTTTGAGCTTCTGTTCTACTCATCTCCAAGATGGGCAAACTAATAACAATTATACATGATTGTTGGGTAATGGTTAAGTGAGATAATGTATCTAAAGTACCTAAGAGTTTAGCAAAAGTTACTTTCCACCCCTCCATCATTCCACCTAGTCCTTTCCTAGAATTGAGATGATGCTTCCTACAGGCAGGATCACTGCCATCGGCCCCTGGAAGCTGCACTGGCCTGGGCCGGTGTAGTATGTATGTCCCCAAAGTGGATAGGATGGGAGCTCAAGGACCTAGTTCTTTACTCAAGAGAATCCTGTGGATTATAGTAGAAAGGGTGAGTTGGGTTCCTTTGGGTTTCATAGCAATGTTCCCTGGAGATCAGGCCTCTGAGTAGAAGGTTCAGAATTCCTGACTAGTGCCTCCAGCCCTAGATGTGGCATCCTCATAGCCACTGACCTAACTGACCTGGAATTAAATTAACTAATTTATCAATAAGTACCAGTTGAATGCCTACTCTGGACCAGGGATAAAGGAGTGGCAAGACAGATATGGTCACTGCCCTTGTGGAGTTTTCAGTGGAAGTCTGACATTAGTCAGGTAATTCCATTTCAAGGAGTACGTGCTATGATGGGGAAAAGAGAGAGAGCTTGGAAGCACAAATGAGGGGACCTTACCCAGATTTGTGGGAGGACAGGAAAACCTCCTGGAGGAGGTGACCATGAAGCTGAAAACTGAAGGATAAGCAGGAATTATCCATGAGAACTTCCAGAGTACCCAATGATGTTCTAGGAAAGGGGAAATACAAACATAAGTACTGAAGATCATAAGTGAGAAAAAACTTTATGTCTCTGATGATCTGACAAATTATTGAGAACTGTTAAGAGATGAGCAAGAGAAGAGCTAGATCATGAAACAGTCCAATGGTTCTCAAATTTGAGCATACATTAGAGTCACCAAGAAGGCTTGTTAAGCACAGACTGCTGGATCATCCACCCAGAATTTTGATTTAATATGCCTAGAGTGGAGCTTGAGAATTTGCCTTTCTCACAAGCTCCCATGTGATGCTGATCTGCTGGTCCCAGCACTATACTATTCTAGGCCATGTTAAGTAGTGAAGACATTAGAAGAGAACAATGAAGACTTTTCAGCTGAGAAGTAGTCAGATGTGCCTTTCAGAGATCTCATCTGGCTACAGTGCAAAGAATGATTGCTGTGAAGTGAGCGGGAGCCTGCTAGGAACTGCTGGAACCCCAAAATCTTCTGTTGCTCCTCATTGCATCAGGAGTGGCCCTAGCTCAGAAAGCTTTCTGCTCTGGTTTGAGAGAGAGCATGCTGTGGGAAGACAGCTTCCCGTAGGCTTCTTGTGTTTCTACATGTCTTGCTATTAACTGACTTTGTTCTGAACTATCTTTACAAGAATGTTTGCATAGCAAACAGCCTTGGAAGACAGACAGTGTCTCTCCAGAGCAAAGAAAAAGTTAGATTAGTGTCAGTATAATAAAGATAATATCTTAGAAAAAGGTGGTCAAAAAGTATACACTTTCAGTTATAAAATAAATAAGTATTAGGGATGTCATGTACGTGATGACTAGTTAACACTTCTGTATGATATGTAGAGAAGTTATTAAAGTAGATCCTAAGAGGTCTCATTACTAGAAGAAAATTTTTTTCTTTCCTTTTTATTGTATCTATATGAGATGATGGATATTAACTAAACCTATTGTGGTAATCATTTCATAATATATGTAAATCAAACCATTAGGCTATATATCTTAAACTTATACAGTGATGTATGTTAATTATTTCTCTATAAAACTGGGGCAAAGTTCAAGTAGGCTTACTTCCTGTTATAAAAGATTCAGGCTCCCTAAGTTTAGGATTCCTTTCTGGTAGAGCAACCAAAAGCCTGTGCAAGAGTTACCTGGCCTTCTTCCAGTCACCTTATCAGAACTGGGGTTTGAGGAACCATGCAAATACTGACATTCTCCCTATTATTATTGCTGTGAGTAATGACCTATGTCTCTGACCCAAAAGTCTTGTGTATTTTGCCAGCATGCAGGAAACTGTGGCAGGCTAACTTGTTAGCTTGTACCCCACTGTCTCCTTCAGTGGCCTCTCCTACTTCCTATTTCCTGTACATAAAACTACACTAGCCCAGCCTCCAATTCACATTCTGGAATCTCCAGCTGTCACAGACTCCTCTCCAGGATTTTGCAGCAGTATTTTCTGCACTCCATGTTCATCTGTAGATGGGCTTTCTTTCAAAGCTTTTTATCCTTAGGAATCCAGTGCTCAGGGACAGCCATGGCATTTTCATAATCCCACGTGGACCTGGGCTTTTTATAGATTGTTAGGTACTTTCATTATCCCTCATTGTATTTGACCTCCTCAACGACAGCGGGGAAGGGCTGAGAACTGAGAAGCTCAGACATTGAGACCTGTCATTAGCAGGGCAGGATAAGCTCAAAACTCCACAGTTGCTGCTCATTTTTTATGTTTTAATGTCATCCTGAGCCAAGAATGATTAGGTAGAGAAGATCTGGTGCAGGTCAAAAAAAAAAAAAATCCTACAGAGCCAAAGAGAAATGGTTCGGGAATTACATTAATAATCAAGAGCTGACTGCCTGTACGTTTAAACATTTCCAGACCTAGCTTTTACCCACAGCTGAGAACAAGAGCATGTGGTTGTAGGTAGTGGGTTTTTCCCTTTTAACAGTCCAGGAGAAGAAGCCACGCTTCCCAGGAGGTTGGGGGCAAGCTCACTCCAGGCAGCCCGCTTTGTTTTTGAACTGTAGATTGCCTGGTTTGAATGGAAAGTCAGAAGTCTAGCCCGGCTCCCTGCAGACCTATTTATGTAGAACTGGTCTCCTCTTTGAGACTGAATAAACATCAGAGACTACCCAGCCTGGCCTCAAAGCAGGCGCAACAACGTCAAGCTAAAGCTGAACGTTTGGAAAGCCCTGGAACCCTGAAGAGTCCCCACCCCCAGCCCATGTGCTCTAAGAATTACCTTTACATGCTTCCAGTCTGCATTCAGCCACATGAAACTTTTAGCACCTGCCTCCACCTCAGCTCCTGTTAAGTCTGTCCTTTCTTCTCCACCACTTCCATTTCAACTCTGAATAATCTAATATGAACATTCTCGTCATTATAGTGTTCAGAGGAAAAGAGAGATTTTTGTCCACAGAGAGGGAGTTGAGAAATTAATATAATATTTGTTCAGGATTGATCTCCAGCTGTAATCCCTGCTGTCAGAGAGACCCATCTGTTTAAAACTATCAGACACTAATTACCCAGAGCTTGAGCACAATAGTGGGATTGAGGAGAAATGTCCTGATACTCCCACACAAACTTGCAATTTAGCTTTCTTATTTATGAAGGAAGAAAAGTATTGTAGTGAAGACGGATCTCCCATCCACTTGACTGGGAGAGGTTCCCAGAAGACTAAACAGCAGGAAAGAAGCCTGAGGTATTTCTTGATCAAAGACAGCCAGGAATTGCATTCATCTGGTTATAAAGGCCACATTCATTCCAAATTATTTTCCTCTCATCTCTTTGACTCATTCTGGACTTCCCTCCAAACTAACTCTTTGGTGATAGTTAATAAAGATACCACCATCCTCTGGGTAAACCAGGGTTGAAACCACCAATTCATCTTTGAGCCTTCTCTTTCTTTCATCTTCCTGGGTAAGCAGGTGCTAGTCTTATGAAGTTTACTCCTACCACTTCTCTCACATCTGACCCTGCTCCTTTATCTTCAAGACTAACACCCAAGTACTTGAACAGTACTCCAACTCAGGTCTCTGTCTCCTTCTACTCTATGTTATGCCCCATAGATACTGTGGTTCCTCTGATAGAAAAGGAAGATGGGGAGGAGTGGTAATAGAGAATGAGGAGGAGCAGGAGGAGGGGAAAGATGGGGAAGGAGGAAGAAAGAAGAGAGGAAAATCAGCAGCAGTACAGCTAAGTAAGTCATTCACCTGTTCAAAAACCCTCAGCGGCCTCCTGGGCCACAGAATAATTGGATACTTAACACCTTCAAGCTTTGGCCTCAAGACTTTCTTCTTTCTATGTTTTTCATTTTATAAATGTATAATCTGAGTTAAGTGGACTGCTCTAGTCCATTCTTACTATATAAAAAACCTAACTGAGCTACCTATGCCCTTTCCTTCTTCAAGCCCTTTATTGCCACGGCCAAATCTCTCTCCCATCTTCTCTGACCCACTCTAGTGTTTTAATTAGGCCCTGCTTTACAGCACCTATAATTTGCCTAATATATGTATTCGTGTCCCTGCCATATTGGTCCTAATAGACTGAACCTGCTTCAAGTTGGTAACCAATATTCATGGTACTCCTGTTTTGTACCAGACACTGAGCTGGGCACTGGGAAATTACAATAAATGAAAGAGACATGGTTCTTTGATGAAGAGTACAGTCTGGTAGGAAGACAGACAATAAGTTTACAGTTAACTTAGCATTTGTGAAAGCATAGACTGCTACCAAGGAGGAGTTCTGGATGCTTATAGGGAGACATAAGTAGACTGGGGTTGAGGAGTGTCTCTATGAAGCAGTAATATTTAAGGTAAAGAACACTATAGTTTCTATTTTTGACCTGGAAGAAACAACGCGTGTTAAGGCCCTTCAGCGATCACATACAGGTTCTAGAAAACTAAAAGCAGTATAGAGGATAGATACTATGGGAGGTTTAAAAAAAAGGAGATGGGTATGGGGGCAGGGAAGCAAGACTGGAAACTAGTGACCTAGTTAGGAGCCTATCATAATAGTTCAAATGTGAGGTAGTAATGACCTAAACTAAGCTAGAGAGAAGGGGTTGAATTTCAGAGAATCACCAGAACTTAATTTCTATTTGGCTGTTGGTAGAAGAAGAGGAAGAATTCCTGGGTGGCTCTCAGGTTCCTGGATTCTGGGTAGATGGTAGTGCCCCTAACCATTAGAGAGTAAGGAGTAAGACCAAATGGGAGGTAGATCAGAAGAGAAGTTCCATTTTGGGTATACTGAGTCTGAGGTACTGGAGATGTTAGAAGGAAACTTCCAGCCCTTTCATAGGACCTACTGTTTCCGGAAGCTCAGAGCTCTGATGACCAGGTTCTTGTCTTTTTTCACGAGAAAGAATTCAAGGGCAAAATAAACAGCAAGCAGGAAAGTGCAAGGTTTATTAAAGAAAAAGTACACACTCAAGAGGGGAATGCGGGTGAACTCAGAGAGAGAATCACACAAGAATGTCTGGTTTATGAATTTTTGCTCCTAGAGGCAGAGCCCAGGAAAACGTGGTGCTGATGTAGCCTCGTTGTCTCCTCCCAGTAGGTGGGGAGTTCAGTTTCCCACTCTTTCTTCTTCATATGGTGTTTCTGGAACTGTTATGGTGTCAGGTACATGATGGGAGCTGTAGTATTTATAATATAGATGAGATTATAATGATATATTTAGTCAAAGGTCATGCCTTAACCAAAGATGGCATCAAAGCTGGAAAAGACTGGTTTGGGCTTATCCCCCATGCCAGGGCTAAAACAGGAAGAGGTCTGAAGAAAGGAAAAATTTCCCCAGCCATATCCTGGATGAGGAGGGGACAGCCTTGGGCTATCTATCTTGCCTCACTACCAGGGTGTTATTTGTAACAGCTTTATTGAAATATAGTTGACATATAAGCTGCACATATTTAAAATGTACAGTTTGATAAGTTTTAACACCTATATATACCTGTATCTGTGAAACCATCACCACAATCAAAATAGTGAACATACCCACAATCTCAAAAGTTTTCTCTTGCCCGTTGTAACCCTTTCTTCCTACCCCTCCCCACTGCTCCTCCCAGGCAACGACTGATGTGTTTTCTGTTACTATAGATTAATTTGTGTTTTCTAGAGTTTATGTAAATAAAAGAATACAGTATATATATATATATATATACACACACACACACACACACACACACACACACAGTATACACACACACACACATATAATTTTGTGTGTGTGGCTTCTTTCATTGAGCATAATTATTTGGAGACTCTCCAAGTTGTATGTTTCATTAATTTGTTTCTTTTTATCAGTGATAAGTATTTCATCAATTGAATATACTACAATTTGTTTATCTATTCACTTATTAATTTGTTTTGTTTCTAATTTGAGACTATTACAAGTAAAGCTGCTGTAAACGTTTATATGCACGTCTTTCACCTGATGAAAAACCATTTATTTCCTTTGCTCTTGAACAAATACCTAGAGTGGAAAGAATGAGTCAAATGTGTGGTTATACTACTGCAGTGCAATTCTGGCACAAACCATCTCAGTTAATGTAGACTCTACAGATTAAGGGCATAGTTCCCAATAAGACTGTCCTTACTTTAGATGCCAGCCACAAATTTTGGGATCTCCAGACCACCTGCACTTTCTAACAACTGGCAGCAAACTTGCAAGTTTCACAGACTTTTTTGAGTTTGAGAAATCACTAGACCGAAGCACTATCCTTACAATTACAATTTATGATAAAGGTTACAAATCAGGACCAGCCAAATGAAGAGATACATAAAGCAAGGTCTAGAAGGTCCTGAATGCAGAGCTTCAGTAATTTCTTTTCCTGCCACAATAATATGTTCACCAACCAAGAGGCTCCAGTGAGCTTTGGTGTCCAGAATTTTTATTAGGATTTCATTACATAGGCATAATTGATTGAATCAATGACCATATGACTCAATCTCCAAACCCCCACCTCTCTCTGGAGGAGGCCAGGCCAATATCTCCTAGCTCAAAGCCCCAACCCTAGAATCACAAGGTTTGTTTCTCTGTCCTGACTAACCCCATTGTGAATTGTCTCCTTTGCATAACCTCAGTTGTGCTCCAAGGGCCCACCATGAATAACAAAGGCACTCCTACCAAGGATTTAGAAGCATCCTCCCAGGAACCAAGAACAAAGATGAGTCAGTCAAATCTTTTGCTACACAAAATCTTTGTTAAATATATTAATGACTGAATTACTAAATGAAAACATGAATGAATGACCAGCAATAACTCTTTTCAGTTTCATGTGAATGAAAACCAATTTCAAAATAATTAAGCAAAGTATTGGCTTGAAAAGTGAAAAATACCTGAGTGTTCAAAGAATAAAGAGTTTCAGTTATCCAACAATCAAGAGCTAGAATCAGAAACCAAGGCACCAGAAATCTGCTTGTCATCATTGATATCACATTGCTGTTTGTCTATATTATCTGCAGAAAGGCTTATTTTACCCTTGTGACAGGAAAGATAGCCTTTGACTGCCTTATTTCATAGCTTCTTTTTTTTCCCCTCTTAGCACAAATATATAAGTTTCAGGGACAAATTCTAATTGATCCTATTTGCATCATGTGCTCAATAATTGGGCCAATCACTGTCCTTTCAAAGGAAGGGATGACTGTCCAGGCCTGGGTCACATGCCTATCTATCCCTGTGGCCTGCTGTTGTGATTGACAAGCCATTTAAAAACACCATGAGAACTGGTAGGTCCCCAAAGGAAGAGATGTTGGATAGATAAAAATTAGATATCAACTATACTTTATGTCTACATAATGTTTCAAAGTTTACAAAGAGCTTTCACATATATTATCTCATGTGATCCTCACAATGACCCTATGAAGTAGAGTTCCATTTCACAGATAAAGAAATGAGATTTGGTGAGATGAAGGGTTCAACTGAAAATGTTAGGAATGACTAGGACTTTGTCTTTTAACTGTGAGTCCAGGATAATACATGTCAAATTTATACTTCAGAGTCTAGGTAAAAAGTTTTCATATCTTTAATCAACTATTCAGTCACATGTTAATTGAGCATCCGTAATATACCAGGGTATACTGTAGTAAATGAGGCAGTGCAGTGCCTCGTGGCACTTACATTGCAGGGTGAAATGGATCACAAATAAGCTGACTTTATCTAGCAGTGCTATGAAGATGGGGTGCTTGCTGCACAGTGATCAGGGAAGGCCTCTCTGGGGCAAAGTCATGAGTGCTGAGAGCTGAATGAATTCTACTGAGTTATTCCTCCTTCCAGTTGCCTGAGCATACTGACTTCTTTGCTCCTCAGCAACAATGTAAATGGCCTACCGCTAGCCCACCCAGAAAACCCTCATAGCCTTGAAATCTCCCTTTCCAACTCCTCAATAATGAGCTTACCAGGTCTAAAATGTGAAGGAAACCAGAAAATCTAATGAGAAAACACTGAAGCTGTAGCTCGAATGATTTAAATGTAACTAAGGAAACTCTTTCAGACTCCTCTGACCAGGAAATCATGGATTCTCTTTGGCAGTAATATCTATTTTCACCTGACCAGGGCATCCCTCCAAGGACTTTGTGTGGTCTTTCCAGGGGCAGCAGTGTTGAACAAACCAGGGTCTGTTCCAGCTCTAATCTTTGAAGCCGTGATGAAACCAAGCTCATTTCTGGCTCTTGATCAGAAAGGAATGTAAAGGGAACAGCATTCCCACTCCTTTGGAAAACTGCCCCTGTCGTCCTAGTAGTTAGGAAGCCATGTAATCTGTCCACGTCCAAACCACTGACTCCTCTGGGATATTATCAAATTAAATTAAGACTCTTCAATCAGAAAGCCTAACACTATTGATTAAAAAGCAGACACCAAAATCAGAACTGCCCAGCCCTGGAGCTAGACAGATTTACATTCTTCCTGAATCTTGAGCCAGTACATACTTGGTACCCCTACGAACTCAGGACTTAGACAATAAGCAGAGCTGTCTACCCTTTTCCTGGAAGATTTCTGCATCAGCCTCAGGAGGGCTGGTCCTGCTTCTAAGCTCTACTACCTGAGCTCTTGTTGTGGCCTGGTGTCCCCCATCTTTATAAAGAACAATTAATGCTACATGCCAGGCACCCCAGAGCACAGAACTGGGCACACTAAAGGTACTCATTACCCAATTGAAAGAATTAATGATATATTTCATATTTTCACAGTCTCTGAAGGTTTGGCCCTCTTTGCATTGAGGCAAATATCATTGGAAGCAATTGAAAATGACTTGCTGGTCCAAAAAATTTAACATCGAGTCTTCTTCTTGACTGACTATAGAGTTCCTATATTTCCTTTGAAGGCCTGGCTCAATGTCATCTATTTGGTGACACCTTCCCTGAGTCCCCAGGCAGAGTCACTCTGTTCCCAAGGCACTTCATTCATATAAAGCACTTATCACATGGCACTATAACATGTATATGTGTACATTTGTTTCCTCAAGACTGTGAGTGCCTTGAGAAGAAGACCATGCTTTCTTATCTCAGCCTCCCCTGTGCTTTGCCCAGTGACTGGTTGGGGCAAGAAAGTTAGGAAGTATTTGTTAAATGAATAATTCAGTGATGGATGAATGAACTATTTAAGCAGAACAGAGCCTTCCCTCACTTTGAAATCTCCATGGCAGTGGGTTATAGGTTGGAGAACAGTGATGAGAATCTTGGCCTTGTTAAATTGGTATGATGATCTCAATATTCAATAAGCAGTTACCACACAAAGCCATGTTTTCTCTGAGAAGCTGTCTCAATCCCATCACCACTGGGAGCTGCAGAATGAAAAGGAAATGCTAACAGAAAAATAGCCATTTGTGGAGCCTGGACCAAAGATGGAGATGAAATGCAATGAGATGGATAAAGCCATGAAGGAAATAGGAACACTTAACTTTTCAGATCAACCTAGAAGATAATGGGAGTGAGAGATAAAATAGCCAGAGTGGTCACTTCCAAAGCCAAAGTCATCTAAAACTACGGTGGGCAGGGTTTAGGTTATAACAACTTATTCCCACAGGAAGACTCCAGAAATGGGAGAGCATGGAAGACAGATAATAGAATTTCCTTTTCTGTAGTTCCTAAAAGAGGCTACCACTTTTCCCATACCACCACCCCTCATCAACCCAGGTTAAGTGGCTATGGGATGGTCCTGCCTGGAAGCAAAGAGAAAGAGGCTGAGATCTCCATCAGCCAGAGGATTATGGAATATCCTTAGATTCTGTTGCCAAGATACTGGGCAGCCCACCAGGGCTGGTGTGGAGGCTTCTCTGAGGCCCTATTTGAGGCACAGCAGTGTCAGCAGTTAAAGCTCACTCCTTCCTGACACCAGTAGAAGCAAGTGTAACTGGACAGGCCCAGTCTCACTTGGTGTGAGGCAAAGCCAGGTGCAGGAGGCAACTGAACTAAACAGTGTCATGGGGGTGGGAGGAGGAAAAGATGGTTGTGACACAAAAGAAATAAATACTTACTCTGACAAAAGAAAATCAAAGCCTCAAATGATCCGTAGGGAGGAAAGATGAGCGAGAGGGAAATGAAATAGAAAACACCAACAAATTGGAAATCAGGCACAGAAATGGAGGAAAGGAACTGAAATACTCTCAAGCAGGGAGGCAGCTCCCCAAAAGGCTGGCTGGTCTTTCTGGAAAGGACTTGAGGTCCAGCACTTCTGAAACACATTTCCTTAGAGTTAAGAGAAACTCACTGTTTTGCTGCTGCTTCAGCAAAGCTGGGCTCAAGCAGAGGCATCTTCTGGCTTGGAATTCTTTCTGTTGTCTTATGAGAAAGACATCTTAGCAGACCTGTTTACCTAAAAAGACTGGTTGACTTTCCTTGTAAGGCGAAGGGCCACCTGGATATCTTTAAAAACATTTCTTATCTTGACTTCAGTGAAAGTGCTGGTGGCCAGACACCTCTGTACGCATGAACAAGGAAGCAGGAGTGGGCTCCACTAAGTTCCACTTCTTAATGACCCACTGTCATTTGAGATTCTCCTGCAGCTTCAGCAATGTCTCCATTTGAAAGAGAAAAAGAACATTCTTTCTAAAACAATGTTTCATAGGCATTGGCTCCTCTCAAAAAGCTCTTTTTACAGGTTCCAGGGGTCACCTGTAAAATTCTCTATCTCTCACCTGTTCTCTAATCTCCTGTTACCCACCAGGATAGCCTTCTGGCTCTCTCTGGCTTTCCACCCCCCTCATGTGACTAAACCTCTGGCTTCCACTCCTCACCTTCTTCCTCTTGTTCTCAGCTTCCTCATGCACATTGACCTGCTTCCTCCAGATACCTTGGCACAAGGCTACCTAGGAGGTTCCTCCACCATTTGTACTTCCTTCACTGCACCCTCTGGGGTCCTTTGTGAATGTCATTAAGTCTCTTTCTCCTATTTTTTTGAGACTGCCTTAATCCAAGAGTCTCATGGAGCTGGCTGTGGTCTCTGAACCCCTCTCTAAGCTTGGGGTTCTAGGCATAGTGAGTGCTCTACCAGCTGACTGACTGGCTCCAGGAAGTATGAAAGCCACCAGCTAGACGAGGTTTGTGAGGACAAATTACTTTGCAGGCAGTAGTTATGATGTCTCTTTTATAAACCAACATACTGGACTCAGAGTTATCCATGTTGCCTACTAAGTTCCCCAGAGGGAAGGAGTCTGAATTGAGCTGGATGTCAAATGTTCATTTCCAATCAAAGGGACTTAAACCTATTCATGAGAGGGGCAGTTTAAGTAAATAGACCTGTTCTTCTGGACAAGAGAAGCCTCGGGTTTATATGATAGCCACATTCCTGTGCGAGCCAGGCTGTCATAGACCAGAGATTAGCCACTATCTTTGTGTTCTGTGGAGGTAGAATGAGAGCTGGTGGGTATCTACTTCATGTGGACAGACTTCAGAAAAGCCATAGAACTATCCAGGCATCCCCTGAGCCTTAGGATACACTGAGCCCCTGTTGCTGAAAGGATATAAGTGGAGTGATGACCAACTTGTGGAGAGATTTAAGCATGAAATGGGGGGAGAGGAAGGCAGTAGAGAGGAAGGAGATGAGAAGGGACTAGATGATTTTTAAAGTCTCTCCAGTCCTGGGGAATTATTGCTATAGAAGGATAGTGGCTTCAAACAGCAAGGTATTTCAAAGGCCTCTAGGAACAATTGTCCTAATCATGGCATCATAAAGTCTGGAGCGAACACCAGAGGTTATTTTCTACAACTTCCCTATCCCTTGGTAGCCCCGTCCAGCAGTGAGTTTATCACCTGCACAGGAATTTCCACTGGAGCTAGCTGGAATTTCTCCAAAGCTATAGCCAGAGGAGGTGGAGGATTCTGTGGTAGAAGGAGGAGAGGAGAGGAGCTGGGCATCAAGCTGGGGAAATCTTGCTAAGGGCCCTGCCATCACCTGTGGATTGATAACAGTGTGCAGATGGACTCTCCATGCTGAAGGAAGAAATTTCAAGGGAGCTCATCTCAGTTGGAAGCAGTGAAACAAATCTTGTTTCATTGCTGAGCTGCCTCCCCAGCTGCTGAAAAGGGAGGGGTTTGCAGACAGATTGAACCTGTGGAGGGATAAAGGTCGCTCAGAGACAAATACACACACTCACAGGGTTTCCTGAGCTTAAGCTCTTTGGAAGCTCCTGACATATGCACCTCAAGCAAAGAGAGAGGAGGCAAGCAGAAAGTGGCAGCTGCTTGTGGAAGTTGGGCATATTTTTCAATGCTGGCACTGCTCTATTAAATTCTCCTCCTTCATTATAGAAGCTTCCATTCAAAGTAATTGGGGGATGGCATGATTCATGATCTCAGTGCCTTCACTCCCCAAGGAGCAAGATGCTAGTGGCCTGGCTATAGGGTGGTTGGTGAGATCTGCCTGTCAATGGGGACATTACCAGGCTCCCATGGGCCTGCCTTGTGCTGACTAATGTGGGCCAGTGCCTCTGTGACACCAGCCCTCTGAGCCTTGGAAGCATCTGGTGGGCTTTTCACTTTCTGTAGAGGTGGTTGTTGTCCTACAGGCACAATCATAGGATCTGGGAGTGGGCCTAGGCCAAATTGTCCTCCTGATGGATTAACTAGGCTGTGATGCCATTATAGGAGAGTCTGTGATGTTGGTTATCTCCTACAGGTTAATCCTTCAAACTCTGCTCTGCTGTCATCCCTTTGGCCTTCCACTCTATCCCACCAGTCTAGATTAGATGCCACCTCTGGGTCTTTATCTCCATTTCTGATTATCACATTGTGCAGTCTATGCCTGTTTATTTTTCTGACTCACCCAGTAGATTCTGAGATCCTTGAAAGTCCTCTCCAGGGTATGTTAAACTGAGTGAGTCTGCACCTGAGATTACAAATTGCTCAAGAGCAGGACAGGCCTGAGATGAGTGGAGCAAGTAAAGTGCCCACTCAGAGGCTCCTGCAAGCCTGAGTTGATACCTGAGAATGAATGCCGCCTGAAAATTCCTTAAATTGCCAGGCTGGGATCACTCTGCTTCTGACCCTGTGGCACAGAAAAGGAAAGAATATTAATTGTTGAAAACCAACCATATAGAAGAACTACATTATTTTATTTACTCCTGAATGCAATCCTATAAAATAGGTTGTTACACCCTCACAGTAAACATGAAGAAACTGAGAGTTGGTACAGTTTTGTACCTTGCTGTTGGTCCCCAAATAAATATTATAGAGGCAGAACTCAAACTCCAAGTCTTCCAAATGCAGAAATCCTTAATCTATGCACTGCCTCCAACAACAGCATGCAGCTGCCATCCCATGTCAGTGAGAGGAGCCTGAAGGGGAGTTCTCTGGGGCTTTAGAAGTCCATGCTAACCCTGAGGAGACAGAGACCTCACAGTTCTGGATATGAAGAGGGCAGGTGTTGCTCTGGCCAGTGCCTCCAAATCCTGACTCAGTAGGTTTGCCTGGGGCCTGGGGATCTCTGTTTACCAAGCTCTCCAGGGGATTCTAATGCATCGCTAAGAGGCTTACTGCAAGCACTTCCTAATGCTCCCTTCAAGAACCTGGCAGTATTTCACTTCTTTGGATCTGGAAGTCCTTTCTTGAGTCTATCGTAATGGACAGGCCTTGTGATGCAAGCCCCTCCCTTCTAACCCAGGCCTCCATGAAAACATTCTTCAAAGGCTTCCTGCCCAGGGCTGTATAGGCTGCCAAATTGTGCTGTCGCTCAGGTGGGACCCCAGTGAGAGCAGTTTGTTTGCCTGTTGCTGAAGGAAGGGTCTGGCCCTTTGGGGAACTCTGTACACACTCAGAGACTGTTGAGTGGCAAGCAAGAATGGAGGACTTTGTAAGCACCCGTCTTAGGCTTAGATGATTCTATATTCCTCTACCCCTCTGGTTCCTGCCTTTACTTCTGTACTCCCTTTCCACCAGGCCTTGCCACTAAATGGGACCAGACAGGAAATAATAAGATGCACAGAGGACACCACCGAGGGAAGCAAGTGCCTAGGTCAGCTTGAGTGGGCCTTTGCATCCCTATAAGCAGAGCCTCTGCAGTGGCAGAGCCCATGGCTGTCAGGGCAGCCAGCCATGCTCCAAGTTTCCACAGTGGAGAAAAAAAGATCTAGTGTTTGGGATGGATTCCAGGGTGGTGAGATCAGCAGGTGGCCCAGCTTAGAGCCAACCTGTCTACCCTAATGGAGAAACTAGAGACCCACCCAGGAAATAGAGCTCAGGAGAGGATTTTCTGGCCTTGCCCAGTTGCCACCGCCCTCATTACCTCTCCACTGACCTAAGTCCTCAGGTAGCAGTACTCAACTGACCTCCCTGCCCCGCATCACCACCACCCAGATGCCTCTAGCCCAGACTACACAGCATCACATATCTACCTTCCCAAGCACAGCTCAAACCAGACACTTTTCCTACCTATTTTCATACACCTGTTGAATTGAGGACAAGCCC
>NW_006438126.1:303686-333750 GCF_000325575.1 Pteropus alecto | reverse complement strand
CCATGTCTGTTTTTTTTTTTTTTTCTGTTTTTAGTAGTTTATTTTATTATTAGTTTCAAGTATACATTACATTGATTAGACATTTATATGGTTTATGGAAATGATCCCCCCGATTACTCTAACTTCCCTCTGGCTCTACACATAGCCATTACATTACTGCTGACTACATTCCCCATGCCATGCTCCCCATCTCCGTGACCATCTATTAACTACTAATTTGTACTTCTTTAACCTTTCACTGCTTTCTCCCAGCCCTCCAAACCCCCTCCCCTCTGGCCATCACTAGATTATCCTCTATATTTGTGAGTCTGTTTTCAATTAGTTTGTTCTTTTTGTTCCTTAGATTCTGCACATAGGCGAAATTTTATGGTATTTATTTTTCTCTGTCTGACTTATTTCACTCAGCATAATAATCTCTAGTTGTTTATCCAATCATCTGTTGATGAGCATTTAAGTTGCTTCCATATCTTGGCTATTGTAAATAATGCTCCCATGAACATAGGGATGCATAGATCTTAACGAATTATTGTTTTGGTTTTCTTTGGATAAGTACTGAGAAGTGTAACTGCTGGGTCAAAAGGTATATTTATTTTTAATTTTTTGAGGAACCTCTAGACTGTTTTCCATAGTGGCTGTATCAACTGGCCCAGACTTCTTTTCCCACCTGTCTGCTCCCAGACCTCTTGGAGAATTCTCCACTACTCCTCCAACACACCCCATATTTCCCTATCTCCTACCCATCTCCTATAACCACCCCAGGCCTCCTGTGCCCACCTTCCCTGGTTCTATTCTTCATCTACCAACATGTGACTTATCTTCAAGAACCATTTAAAATACTTACCCCTCTTTTCCTTCTCTTACCCCCTAAACCTTTGACCTCCTAGAGCCTTACCTGGTGCTCGCCTACATCATTTACATCACTTCCCACATGCCCCCAATGAATCCCTAAGTTCTTTGAGGGCAAAGACCCTACTGTCTTACTATCCTTATTGTTGTATTTCTCCCTATGCCCACATGACCCCTATTGTCCCCAAAAGCTCTTCAACACACAGGAAGTTGGTAATAAATTTTAGTTAAACAAATTCAGATATGACACAATCCTTGGATTTATGGTGATTCAGAAGGCTCTTTTGCTGACCTTTGTAGACAGGAAGCTCTGCCTTATATCTAGCCTAATTCCACTTTCTTGTGGTTCGTTTTCATTCCTCAGTGGAGTTGGAAAGCAGTGGATTATCTTCCCCTAAATAATAACACTTCTTAGGCTTTAAGACTATTATTAAGTCACCTTTGAGCCACCTTTCTTCTTCAGGTTGAATAATCCCAGTTCTCTTTATCTCCTTCAAAATGTTACTTTCTGCCCTGTTATTAGCTTGGAAGGACTTCTGAGTTCTCTCCAACTTCTCTATCCTTAAGAGAAGAACAGAAGGAAATGAATTGTGGGTCCACTACATGACAGGGACTATCCCCCCGCCCCTGATACACACACAATACACACTAAATTTATTTGCCCTAGAAACCAGGGAGGTAGCTGCTCTTCACCTCATTTTATAGATTAAAAAGAGGCTCAATATGGTTGATAGGGTTGCTCATTCTTGGCACTATTAACAGTTTGGGTCAGATAATCCTTTGCTGTGGGGCTGTTCTGTGCACTGAGGATGTTTAGCAGCATCCCTGGCCTCTACCCACTTGATGCCAGTAGCAAACTCACCCTCACAACTGTGACAACCAAAAGTGTCTCCAGATATTACCAAATGTCCTCTGGGGGGCAAAATCACCCCAGGTTGGAAACCATTGAGTTAGGGGAATTTTCCAGAGATCACTCAACTCCTAAGTAACAGAGATTAAACTTAGATGTGTCAACTTCAAAAATTTTCTTTCTACTATCTCCATATAATTCCTAAAACAGAGCCTCACTTGGGAAAATAATGAGAGAATGTTGTTCTGTTCTCTACTTTTATTGTTACATTCCCAACATTTAATCTTCTATATGTGTCATTGTGATCAATTAGTAGATTACTGTGTTCCAAGTCTAAATCTCCACTTTCCCAATTTATCCATACTCAATTTGAAAGCATTAGCATGGGTCCACCGTGATAACAGAAAATTTTTTTTAAATGTTTAATCAATATCTTAGAATCACTAATTTCAGCCCCACTGCAGACACCTAGGAGCTAAGAATAGAAAACACTTCCTCTCCTCCAAGAGTAATAGGTCTAACCTAGGAGCTAGATATATACATGAACAATTCCAACACTTACTAAGAAATCCAAAGACCATTCTTGCACCACCTTTAAGCAAGTTGTTGGAAAGCGAGAACACCACGTCCACTGAACAGTTGCTTAGACTAAAGATGCCAAGCAGTCAGTTTAAAGAGTCAGCTGAGACCAGCCTTTGGCACAGCGAAGACGCTGACATAAACCGACACAGACAAATACTGTGGGCTGTAAATTGAGAGGGGCACATGCACGCTGATGGGACACAGAGTTATGGAACCAGGTGTCTGTGTGCTGCATTGCTATTTCTGTGCTGCAGACCAGCCTGAGGGCCACGTTCTGCTCTGAGACAGGGTTCCTACGCCCAGTTTTACTTCTGCTGTTCCGGGTGCCAAGGGTAGGGGGAAGAAATGCCAGATTTGTACATGGTGAACTTTTTCATTTGTTCTCAGCATTTATCTGAAGCCACACCAGGCCTTATTGTAGCTCCTTCATTTCTCTCCATCTATCATAATCAGACTTATTCTTCAAGATCCATTTAAATGCTGCCTCCAGCTTTCTCTCTTCAACTCCCACCACCCACTATCTACTCTGGCCAAATCAGTCTGCCAGCCTTATCTAAACACAGCTTGCAATTTCCCATGAACGTTTTTTTTCTTTCATTCATTCTTTCAACATGTGTCTTTTGAAAATCTACTCCGGGCCAAGCACTAGTCTAAGAACTAGAGATATGGCAACTTTCAAAACAGACAAAAGTCCTTGTCCTTGTTCTTAGGAAGAGAAGCTGACATCCTGACATTATTATTTCTAACTGAATGTGTTAGCCTCATGTATTCCATCCTTATCTTTAAAAACCCAGCTCTTCCTTCAAGTGTAGGTCCTACCTTGTCTCCTCCATGAAGTCCTTCTTCATCCCACACAGTGTCACTCCTCACTCTGGACTTCTATTGCCTTTACTGTGTGTGCCATGCATTTGGCATAAATCGGACATAGCCTTTTATCATCTATGTGCATCTATCCTATCTCCCAACTATAATGTGAGATCCCCAGAGGGCAGGAAATATGTTTGTGTCACCTCTGCTGTCTTGTAGCACCCAGCAGAATATCTGGTACAGAGAAAGAAAAACAGCAAATAACAGTAATAATAATAATAATAATAATAATAATAATAATAATAATAAAAAATAATAAACTAGTATTGATTGCATGCTTACAAAGGACTAATCATTGTTCTAAGTATTTAATAAGTATCAGCTCATTCGATCCAAGCAGCAAGTCTATGAAGATGGTGGGGTAGAAACACAGGTGGAGGTGGGTATGGAGGCAGTAGCAGCAAAAGAACTGATAATATTGTGTGCCAGTGGGAGTAGAGCAGGTGGTTACAGAATGTGGGCTTTCGAAAATGATCTGGATTGGAGTCCTGGCTCCATAACTTACCAGCTGGGTGACTTTGGTCAAGTGACTTCTCTGCCATTGGCTTCTGTTTCCTTTACTATAAACTGGGGATAATTACAGCATCCATATTATAAGAGTGTGTGACAATGACATAAACTAATGCAGATAGCATACCTCCTGCACAGTGCCTGATACATTGGAAACACTCAACACATCATCATCATCATCAATCATCATCATCATCATCATCATCAACATCATCATCCCCCTTCCCAGAATCACCTACACCTATTTCCTGTCCCTTTTGCCCTATTTTCCCATCCCCCTCCCCGCCCCACTACACACACATAAACCTTCTTCCATATCCTCAATCAAGCAGAGGAAAATTTGAGTTCAATGTACTGAGAAGAGACTCTCAGTTGCTATTTTATTTCTCCTCTTCCAACAAAGGAGCCCTGAAACAAATATATCTAAGATGTCATGACTCATTTATAATTACACAGGCCCTTGGGACCAGAGAGGGAGTGGAAGCTCTGCTGGGGTATGACAGAGCTTCAAGGGCTCAAAGATACAAGAATCCAAGGGGACAGCCTAGGAAGCCAACTAAAAGTGGGTGTTATTATCTCTTCCTCGGTTACTGCAGAGATTGAGCTCTTTCATTAAAAATCTGACACTGTTGTTAAAAAAAAAAAAAAAGCAAACCCACTAATAAGCTCAAAATTGTGGGCATAAAAATGATCTACTGGGGGAAGTGGCTTCATTTATGTCAGCTACTAATACTAAGGACTCATTCATTCATTGACTCTTTGAGTTGTTTAGCTTCCTGGCACACTGACCTTTGTTGAATCTATGTTTTGCAAGGTATCAGGAGTGCGAAACCCTCGACATTTTTCATACTTCTATATTAGTTGGGATCTATGGAAACCTCCTCCCTGACTTTCATTTGTGCATCCCTCCATTTCTGCCTGCAGCTGCGAAGCATCTATTATACACTCCAATTATGTGATTATACATATTTTCACTAATTAATAATAATTCTTGCTATTTATCCTGCTAACTCTTATTGGACCTCAGAGCACATTCTAGAGGATAACAAATAGCTTTGATACCCAGGAAAGAATGTGCAAGTTTTGTAGACCATTTGGGAAGAAAGGGAAACTGAAGCACCACATAGTACCTCCTCCAAGTCTGTGATAGAGGCAACCACTGAATCTGAGACTTGACTTTGCTTGGTAGATTATTAACCCAAACATATGGGCCTGCTGGATGGTGCTGATGCCTGGGGAGGTGGCAGGAAGAAGAAAGTCATTAGCCCAGAGGTAGTATGTGTTAAACTGGATGTTAAAGTTAAAAGTTGCTCCTATTTACAGAAATTTGGATTTTTTTTTTTTGGTTACATTTAATACTATGTTCTCCCCTCTTGAGATTTATCGACATGCCACGAAGAAAAGTTATTCCATGATCTGGACAAGTGCATTACTATATTTCCTAGTTATATATCAGATCAGGATAGGCCTGGGAGATCACCTGATCCAGCCTATTCATTTTTCAGAAGCAGGAACTTGAAGACCAGAGCCAATAAAAACTACAGGTATATCTAAGCATCATGTCCATTGTCAAACCTAATCATCAAAAATAATGCTGTGAGATAAATTTCACTATCCCACATTACAGAAGTAAACGAGATCTTAAAAGAGACTTGCCCAAGGTCATGCTGCATTACAGAACTCATCCTTAAGCTGAGTCTTCCTAAAGCCAAATTTCATTTTGACTGGTGCAAACAGTAGTCTTGGTCACTTAAAAAAAAAAGTCAGTCCAAGCAGGTTTCAGACTGAAGAGATTGATCCATGGATAGACCTGATGAGTTCAAATATAGCAGTTCACCTAGGCTGAGTTAAAGCCACCATTCAAGCACTGAACCATTCCCTTCACAGAAATAAATCTGAGACCTCTGTTTGTCACTTGTCCCAGTTGCTTAGTTGGGAAAATGGCAAAAGCCCAGCATTCCAGTTCTAACTCAAAGATTGGATGTGAGCTCCCCTCCCTCTCATACCTATAGCTTTTTATCAGTCCTTTTCATGAACTTGATTTACTATGCCGAGAATTACTTTTCTGTACAATCTTCTATTGCCTCTGTTAGAGGTGGAGAATGCTGATATAAAGATACTGTATAAAATGTATAAAAATAAATACAAATGGCCCATAAATACATGAAAAGATGTTCAACATCATTAATCATCAAGGAAATGCATATTAAAACCACAATTTGATGCCACTATACACTCATTCAATGGCTAAAATCTAAAAAAATGAAATTCTGAGTGTTGGAAGAACATGGAGCAATCCATGTACATTGGATGGCTCCATGAAGTGGACTCTCATTTTTTACTGTGGAAATGTGAAAAGGTATAACAACTACTCTAGAAAAATGGCAGTTTCTTAAAAAATCAAACATACCCTTACTATAAGACTCAACAATTCCACTTCAAGATATTTACTCAAGAGAAATGAAAACATGTATCGACCCAAAGACCCATACTTGTTTCTTCACAGCAGATTTATTTGTAATACCCAAAACTGGAAACAATCCAAGTGTCCATCAATAAGTGAATGGATAAATCAATCAATGGGATATTACTCAGGAAAAGGGAAAGGAATGAACTACTCATAAATGCAACAAAATTGATGTATCTCAAATTATGTTGAGTGAAGAAGACTTACAAAAGAGCATATATTATATATTCCATTTATGTGAAACTCTGGAAAAAAGAGATCTAATCTATAGTGACAAGAAAGCAAATTAGTGATTGACTGGCACCAGAAGTGATGGGAAGATTGACTAGGAAAGAGCACAAGAGAGGCTTGGGAATAATGGGTATGTTTATATTTTAACTGTGGTGGTGGTAGTTAAATAAGGGTAAACATTTATCAAAACTCACTGAGTTCTACACATCAAAATAGGTCTATAAATTATATCTCAGTAAAGTTGGGAAAGGGCAATTATTATGAATAACTTTAATTTTGGATTTAAATGGCACCTTAGGTTAATACAGTTTAAATCTAATCTAAGCTTAGAATGAAAACAACAAATGTCAAATAAATGTTCAAATATACACACATACACACACATGCATACCCACAAAGATGCTATTATGAAGGACTCTGTCCTAGGGACCCAGGACTACGTGAAAGCTACCCCCAAAGAGATTCTTTAAAGAGATGGAATGTATTCAAAAAGGGGGAAAAAATACATTTCTATCAGCCTAGATTTGTCTCCAGATCCCATTGCAGAATGCTAGTAAGCTAGATTAAACCATGTGGGAACTTCCATTTGCTAGGCCAGGTGGCCTTGGATGGTATAAAACCAAATAAGCCCCTACCCCTGCTCCAATACCCAGTGTCCATATCCAAGTCTCTGAATCTGCTCTTCCTGTATATGCCACAACCAGCAGCACCAGAGGAAAAGGAGCCAGAGATGGGTATTCACCCACTCGATTCACCCACTGGTACATGCAACCTCGTCCATGTTCAGTATGTCCTTACTTTAAATAGGGTTCACTTTCAAATTACTACAGGGGCCTACCAGGTAAGATAAAAAAATAGTAGGTGAAGTAGGCCCACTGTGAGGACTGGAGTATATTCATATACATAAGAGTCCTGTGTGAATTTGAGTCCTCTGTGAATGGAGCACACTTCCTCAAAGCCAGCCCATTTTTGGCACGTGGAATGTAGGACAGGTGTTGTCGGGCTTTCTGTTTATTCAGGAGAAGCCC
Organism: Pteropus alecto; assembly: GCF_000325575.1. NCBI lineage: Eukaryota > Metazoa > Chordata > Mammalia > Chiroptera > Pteropodidae > Pteropus > Pteropus alecto. Next base: position 326,369 of record NW_006438126.1, on the reverse strand, counting down.
CAAATTCATACTTTTATGTGAACTGTCTCAATTTTAAACATCAGCAACAAAATTTAAAAAAAATTAAACATGGTATGGGCCAAACAAAACACATGCTCTGGCCAAAGCAGTGAAGAGTCATCAGGTTAAGACTCCACCTTAGAGGCTGTCATCCTCATGGAGCAGGAACCATGGTGGTGTCCAGGGGCTATATTTCTCACTGAAAGTATTCAGTTTAACCTACCAGTCAAGGCATAAATCTTCTAGTCAACATTTCCAGCAAGTTGTTTTCTAGCCCATCCTTAAAATCTCCAGTGACTGAGAGAGTGACCACTCCATCATGAGACTCTCTCCTCTGCCATTTCTTCAGGACTCAGTCAAAATGTTATCTACTCCAGGAAGCTTTCCATAATTTACCATACCTAGATGGATACTCTTCATATATGCTTCCATGGCCCCCTAGACTTCTTTATCTCAATACTTTCTACACTGTATTACTTATCTGCCACTGGCATACTGAGAATGGAGGTTTGTATAGCCAGTAATTGACACACTCAATAGATATATCAACTAGCCCTTTCTGGTTGCAAGTGATAAAAATACATCAGGCTAAGCTTAAGTTAAAAGGATATATGCTCCATAAAAGGGACCAGGAAAACATAAGGCTGGATTCAGGCATGACTGAATTAGGGGTTCACACAATCAATGTTGACCATTCTCCATCTTGCTCCACCTCCTAGCTCTACTCTCCTCTGCATGTTGGCCTCCATCTCTACATCCAGGTGGTAGCAAGATGACAGACAAAGAGACATGATCCACAGTTTACATATACACCATTATTATCCCCCTTATATAAATGAGGAAGCAGAGACACAAAGTTGTCAAGTAACGCTCCAATCACACAGATATGAAGTGAATGAAGGAGTGAGGAAACAAAGAAAAAAGTCTTCTCAAATTATCTGTGTATTAAACACTATATAATTCTGCCCCTCAAGATACACCATTTTCTTGGTCACTTCCAGGTGTGGTCTCTTATGGTCATACAAACTCTCCGAATTATACAGTTAACACTCCCTACCTAACCCCCTGCAACATCAATAGTACATAAAGGTGGAAAGAGAACAAAATAAGTGTAATAAAAAAGAGAATGTCTATCACCACACACCAAAATTAACTCAAAATGGATTAAGGACCCAGATATAAGACCTGAAACAACAAATTGCATAGAAGAAAACATAGGAACTAAACTCATGGACCTTGGACTTAAAGAGGATTTTATAAATTTGACCTCAAAGGCAAGAGAAGTAAAAGCAAAAATAAATAAATGAGACTACATCAAACTGAAAAACTTTTGCATAGTGAAAGAAACTGTCAGCAAGGTAAAGAGATAGCCATCCAAGTGCGAAAATATATTCGCAAGCAAAGCCTCCGATAAGGGCCTAATATCCAAAATATACAAAGAACTCATATAATTCAATAACAACAAAAACGAAATGATCCAATTAAAAAATGGGCAGAGGAACTGAACAGATACTTCTCCCAAGAAGACATCCAAGTGGCCAAGAAACATAAAAAGATGCTCAACGTTGCTAGCTATTAGGGAAATGCAAATCAAAATCACAATGAGATATCACCTCGCACCTGTCAGAAAGACTATCATCAATAAATCAACAAACAAGTTTTGGCGAGGATGTGGAGAAATGAGAACCCTTGTGAACTGTCAGTGGAATTATAAATTGGTGCAGCCACTATGGAAAACAGTATGGAGGTTCCTCAAAAAACTAAGAATTGATCTACCATATGATCCAGCAATCCCTCTACTGGGTATTTACCCCAAAGACTTGAAAACCTATATCAGAAAAAATATTTGTACACTGATGTTCATAGCAGCATTATTTATGGTGGCTGGGACATGGATTCCCCAGCCATAAGAGCAGATGAAATACTGCCATTTATGCTACATGGATTGACCTTGAGATAATCACGCTAAGTGAAATAAGCCAGACAGAAAAAGTTGAAAGCCACATGATATCACTTATATGTGGGATATAAACCTAAAAGCCACAAATGAACAGGGCAAACAAGCAGAGACTCATGGATATGAACAATAGACTAGTGGTTACCAGAGGGTGGGAGGAATGGGGGAACAGGGTAAGCAGATGGGGTAAAAAGAGTCAAATATGTGGTGACAGAAAGAAATCTAACTATATATGCCTTACTGTTGAACGTGTACACCTGAAACTTACTGGATTTTGTTAACTAATGTCACCATAATAAAAATAAAAAATAAAACAAATTAAGAAAAAAAGAGAATAGGTATCTTTGAGATCACCTGAAGTCTAGCTGAACAAAAGTCCTACAACAAAGGATTTACAGAAGAAGCCACCTTGAGACAGGTAGGAGGGGCAGAGATGCTGAATAGGCTGTCCTGCATGAGGCAATTAAAATTCAGGAGAGATATTTCAGCTCCAGAACTCCCCACAGAGGAGCGAGGGGTTCCATCCCCAAACCAAGATCACCAGTCCAGGGTTTCAGTGATGGGAAGAGAAGTCCTCACAACTTCTAGCTGTGTAAATCAGTGGAGATAGTGGCTGAGTGAGATGGAATGTGGTTGGAGTCTCAGACATTCCTCTTCAAGAACCCACACAATGACTTACTCACTGATAGACTCACGCATTCTGACTTCCAGTATTGGGGCAGCTGCTTGAAAGGAACCAGAGACATATGGGGAAGAACTGAATTGTCTGGCTTCAGGGAAAAGGATGGAGGAGCAGCTTACACTCAGACAGAAGTTTGGGCAAAGTCCATTGTCTCTTTGTTGATCCCTCCCAGGGATCAATGCAGGCAGCTGCCATATCTGAGTCTCCATCAACCTGGCTAACACTGGTAATTTTGCCCTGTGACTCCCTGAGACTCCTCCCCATCCAACTTGTGGGCCCACCCAAGCTTCTCCCAGTGGTTTTTCCATGTGAGTGGACTGTCTTTGCTCATACTGCAGACTTTCCTAAAATTTCTCAAAGGTCACAAACCCCAAATAAGCAGCATCTGGCCATGGTATGGTCTGTATCTCTTGTTGAGCAACCCCAAGCCTGACACTACAGGTAGCTAGCCTCAGTTCTCAGCTTGGCCTCTCAAGGACATGGACATGGCCTCTCAACCCTGGCATGAGTGACAGCCATTTGCAGATTGCTTGGTGGCTCATGACAGGTGGCTCTGGCAGAGCACAGGCTATGGCTGAACTTGGCCTGTGTTGGGCTCCTCCCAGGAGTCCCCAAGGGCTAGCATGCCCTGTGGCTGGCTTTGGACCAAGCTAGAGCACTACCTGGGGTTGCATCCCAGGAGGACACACCCAAAGGGCAGACTGGACAGGCACCAGGGCCCTGCTAAAGCAAATTCTGCTTTGTAGAGTCAGCCTGTGCACAACAGCTCTTCCACCATGGTCATTGGCCAGTCCTCACAACGAATTAGCCCGAGGATCAATCCTTCTCATTGACATGCAAACAGTAATCAAAGCTCAACTACAACAGTAGGGCACATACAACCTATACAAAAGACACACCTGGAGCACCCAACTCAGGTGACCAGGGAGATTGCCACTGGGCCTCTGGTAGATAAAGCCACTCTATTAAGATCAGAAGACATAGGAGCCCTATCTGATATATAGAAACAAACATAGGGAGGCAGTCAAAATGGAGAGACAAAGAAACATGTCCCAAATGAAAGAAAATAATAAAGCTCCAAAAAAGAGCTAAACAAAATAGAGACAAGCAATCTATCAGACAGAGAGTTCAAAACACTGGCATAAGGATGCTCAATGAACTTAAGGGAAGAGTAGATGAGCTCATGAGAACTTTAACAAAGAGACCAAAAACATAAAAATGGAGATAGACAACACAAAAAAAGAACCAGTCAGAAATGAAGAATACAATACTGAAATAAAGAATACATTAGAATCAACAGTAGATTAGATGAAGCAGAGGCTTGAATAAGAGATTTAGAAGATAAGGCAGCAGAAAATTATCAAAACAGCAACAAGAAAAAAGAATCCAACAAAATGAGAATAGTTTAAGGGGCTACTGGGACAACATCAAGCATACCAACATCCACATCATAAAGGTACCAGAAGGAAAAGAGAGAGCAGGGAATTGAGGACCTATTTGAAAAATTAATGACTGAAAACTTTCCTAACCTGGCGAAGGAAATACACATACAAACCCAGAAAGCACAGAGTCCCAAACATGATGAACCCAAAGAGGCCCACTCTAAAACACAACATAATTAAAACGCCCAAGGTTAAAGACAAGAGAGAATCTTAAAAGCAACAAGAAAAAAGCAGTTAGTGACCTACAAGAGAGTGCCCATAAGACTGTTGGCTGATTTCTCAACAAAAACTTTGCAGGCCAGAAAGGATTGGCATGAACTATTCAAAGTGATGAAAAGTAAGGATCTACAACCAGATTACTCTATCTAGCAAAGCTGTCATTTAGAATTGAAGGAGAGATAAAGAGCTTCCAAGACAAGAAAAAGCTAAAGTTCATCAACACCAAACCAGTATTACAAGAAGCATTAGAGGAACTTCTTTTAGAAGAATAAAGATTAAAAAATATAAACAACAAAATAGCAGTAACTACATATCTATTAACAATTACTTTAAATGTAAGTGGATTAAATGCCTCAATCAAAGCTTAGGGTGACTGAATGAATAAGAAAAGAAGCCCCTTACATATGCTGACTAAAAGAGACTTCATATTGAAAGACACTCAAAGAAAGTAAAGGAATGGGAAAATGTTGTTTCATGAAAACGGAAATGAAAGAAAAAAAATGAGCTAGCGTAGCAATATTTATACCAGACAAAACAGACTTTAAAACAAAGGCTATAACAAGAGACAAAGAAGAAACCAGTAATCTCACTTCTGAGTATTTATCTGAAGAAACCTAAAACGCTACTTCGAAAGGACATGCAAATCCATATGTCCATTGCAGCATTATTTACAATAGCCTAGATATGGAGGCAACCTGAGTGTACATCAATGGATGAATGGATAAAGAAGAGGTGGTACATATATACAATGGAATATTACTCAGCCACAAAAAATTAAATCTTGCCACCTGCAACAACATGGATGGACCTAGAGGCTATTGTGCTAAGTAGAGTAAGACAGAGAAAGACAAATGCCATATAATTTCACTTACGTGTAGAATCTAAAGAATGAAATAAATAAACAAACAAAACAGAAACAAATTCATAGATACAGAGAACATGTTGATGGTTGCCAGATGGGAGAGAATTTGTGGGGGTGGGTGAATAAGGGGAAAGGATTAAGAAGTACAAATTGGTAGTAACAAAATAGTCATGGGGATGTAAAGTATAGCACAAGGAATATAGTCAATAATATTGTAATAACTATATGGTGTCAGATGGGAACTAGATTTATCAGGATGATTACTTCGTAAGTTATATAAATGTCTAATCACCATGTTGTACACCTGAAAGTAATATAATATTGTATGCCAATTGTAATTGAAAAATAAAAAATAAAAATAAAACAAGAGAGAATGAAAAACAGGATAGCCCATAGTACAACCACTCCCCATGCTTGCTGGAAAGCAAGGTTGTTCATCCTTCGGTGTGTTTTCTGAGAAATCTCCCTTGCCCATTGTCTTCTCTGGCTACATTTTAGATGGACACTGAGGAAGATGCAACCTTTGGAAAGTAGGTCTTTACTTAATGAGGTAGTAGGGACCTGAGGACTGTCTTAGAGGATGACATATTACCAAGATTATTTGTTAGATTGGTTATTTCTCTTGTAGAATAATTCTCTCGTGTCTTTCATAAGCTGTTGGTGTTTGCTTCTGGTCTGTTCCATAGGTTCCTTTCTTGAAGCCAGATATCTCACTGAGGCATAGCTGAAGTCCTTGAATGTACAACTTGGCAAGGGCTCTGCCCATTCCCCTAGCCAACAACTTCTTGGCCTCCATCCTGGACTCCGCCTCTCCAAGGGCATTTGAAACAATACCCTGGGGATGGGAGGGGATTATTTGGTTCTTTGATCCCATCTGCATCCCCTTCTTTGAGCAGGCACTCATCACAGAAGGTGACTGAGAAGGACCTAAGGGACCAGGGTGTTCCCAGGTCCCAATCTGATCTGCAGTTTGGAAAAGATAATTTATCTTTCCAACCCTGCAGGCCTCCACATTTCTGGATTCTCAGTTGTTTTGGATTTCAGGTTATAAGAAGGAAGCAGCTCTCAATATATATTTATACTGTGAATAAATAAATAAGGGACAGATCCTCTGAACAGGAGTGAGAAAGTATTCTGGAAAGAAATGATACGTTTCTTTTTCTTCCTTATTCAAGGAAGTCTGAGCCAGCCAAAAAAAACAAAAAAAAAACAAAAAAACTAAAAACATACAAAAACCCACTGTATCCTGAGAGCATGCTTACCATTAACAGTGAATTCCCAGTTACCTATATATGGCAGATTCTTTCTTGATCATCAAGGTCATATGTTTAACTCCTGCAGTCCCCTGGCACTGTAGGTTTTCCAAGTAGAACCCGAGAGACCAAACTAAATTACTTTGAAGATTCCTTCACTCAAGAAGGCCTTGCCTCATTGCTATAGACTAAATTGTGTCCTCCCAAAATGCATATGTTAAAGTCCTAGCCCCCAGTGTGACTGTATTCAGAGATACAAACTTTATGGATATAATTAAGGTTAAAGTCATAAGGATAGGGCCCTGATATGATGGGATTAGTGTCTTTATAAGATGAGGAAGAGAGATCAGAGCTCTCTCTCCTCATGCATGTACCAAGGGAAGGCTACGTGAGAACATAGCAAGAAGGTAGGCTCTCACCAGGAACTGAATCCTGCCAGCACTTGGTCTTAGACTTTCAGCTTCTAGAACTGTGAGAAATAAATGTCACATATTTACACCACCCAGTTTATAGTATTTTTTGTTATAGTAGTCCAATATGAGACATCCATCTTCCAGCCATCAGATAGTATATATTCAGGAAATGTAAGTTCATTGTAATATCTGTCCAAATGAAGCAGACATAGAAAAGCAAATCCACTTTTGGCAGGAGGAGGCAGATAGTGGGGCTGGGGTGGGAGACCATAATAATTCTCCAGAGCCAGATCTGAGTAGCTGGAGATGCACATCCATGCACAGAACCCAATATAAACTAAAGAGTCTGTGAACTAACTAAATTTGTGAGCTATCTAAGTTTGCTTGAACCTCTTCCAAATTTGCTTAGGGGCTGTCTTAGGCTGGGTTCCCTAGAACAATGGTCCTTAACCTTTTTGGCACCAGGAACTGGTGCTCCTATGAGAATCTAATGCCTGATGATCTGAGGTGGAAATGAGATAGTGATGCTAGCGCTGGAGAGTGGCTGCAGATACAGATGAAGAAGCTTCATTTGCCCACGTCTCACCTCTTGCTGTGCGGTCCGTTTCCTAACAGGCCAAGATTGGTACTGGTCCGTGGCCTGGGGATTGGGGATCCCTGCCCTAAAAGTAGATCCTGAGAAAAGGAAACATGTGCAGGTATTTATTAGGAAACTGCTACTTGAAGAAACTAATCAGGTAATGACAGCAGGTAGAACAGGGATGGGGAAGAAGCCAAGATAGAGTATGATTTCAGGTGATGTCCCCACCTCAGCTTGATCCCATGGAAAGCTCTGAGGTGTAAATTACACTGCTGAATTATTTCCCATCTTGAGGGAAATGTGCTGGGCTTTTGTACCCTTTCCCCAGAAGTGGTCGGTGAGGGTAAGGAGGGTTGTCAACTCCTGGGCACATCCAGGTGAGGTGACTCTAGGAGCCCCAGAGGAGTCCTCCGAAGGCTTCATGTTTAAGCTGTGAGCAGTGAACAAGCTGTCAGCAAGAACATAGGTGCACAGAAACATGAGAAGGAAACAAGGGGACCTAGGCAGGGCACTTCCTGCGTCTACTCCCCAAGTAAAAACACAGAGATATGTTAACTCACCTGCCCTAAGCCCCACAGGAGGAGGCACAGAGGAAGTGGGGGCTTCTGGTCCTGTAAACCTAACTTTAAGATGTTTTCCTCTTGCTCCCCTACATCACTTCCTTTCTATGTGGCCTTTCCTTGATTATATTTCTCCAGACTTCTCAAGGCTGGAGATGGGGATGACTCTCTCTGAAAATTGTTCTCCCAATCCCTTACCTCAAGCCCAGGGCTCCACTGGCAAACAAGGGAGAGCAGAGCATCCTGATTTCCCTTGAATGTGCTGCTCTTCCACTACTTCTTTCCCAACAGATGGATTATAGCTATTTTGCTTTCTATATCAATCATGTCTCAAATCATTAAGTGTATTGACACAAAGTAGAGCTGGCCTGTCACACTTGCAAAGGAGTGAGTGTTTTTCCACTGCTTAGAGGGGAGGTGCTGCTGCTCTGTTCTCAATTGTCAGGAGTCCCACCTCCTCCAGGGACCCAAGGCCAGTATCTCGCCCTGCTCCTTAGGCTCACAGATTGGGTAGAGTTCACTGATTTATCTACATCCCTACAGGGGCCCATGCACAGGCCATAGTTCTTCTCAGCTGGTCTTTAGAAGGTAGACACAGGAAGGCCTGCCAAAGGACAATCCAGCTCTGAATTCATCCGAAAGCAAAAGTTGATTGAATATATACTCAGGGCCTAGACATATGTAGACTCGGCCCCACATTCAAAGAGCCCACAAGTTATTTCAAGGTCATCTCCTCCAATCCCTGCCTCTGGGTAGGACCATACTTTCTAGTATCATGAGAATACCAGTGCTTTCTAACACTATCTCATAATTCTCACCAAAACCCCATTCAGTCTATATTTTTCTTGTCATTTTATAGCAGAAACCTGAGAAGTTCAAGGCCACCTGGCTAAAAAGTAACAGGGGCTAGGTTTCAAACCCAGGTCTGTCTGGCTTTACAGTCAGTACTGTTAACCACCAAGCTATATTCTTCGCCTTTCAGCTGAAGTCTCTCTTCTGTAATCTGTTAAACAATGCTCATTATAAGTGCTTTCTGATACGTAAATCAGCCCCCTCTATTTATAAGTTAAACTCGCTTCCTCTCTCTCTCTCCTTCTCTCTCTCTGTCTCTCTCTCTCTCTCTCTCTCTCTCTCTCTCTCTCTCTCTCTCTCTCTCTCTCTCAGAGTATACATTCATAATAAGCTTCATTTACTAGTGGACAAGTGCTTGCTCAACCTACTGTCTTTCCCTTTCCAGATACAATGTTAATGTTTGTTTTAGCACATGTAAGGGAAGAATGAAGAAGAGAAGAGGGAAGGGGAAAGGAGAGGAAAGGATTATGGCCCCCTCCGCCCCAATGTTCACATCCTAGTTCTCAGTAGCTATGAATTGTTATTGTACACAGTAAAAGGGACTCTGCAGATGTAGTTAAGAATCTTGAGATGGAAAAATTATCCTGGTTTGTTTGGGTGGGCCCAATCTAAGGGAAAGGATCCTTATAAGAGGGAGGCAAGAGTGTGATGATAGAAGCAGAGGTCAGAAAGAGAGATCTGAAGATGCTACACTGCAGGCTTTGAATATGGAGGAAGAAGTTCCAAGCCAGGGAATGAAGAAGGCCTGTAGAAGCTGGAAAAGGCAAGGTAATGGATCTTCCTGTCAGAACCCACAGAAAGAACACAGCTCTGCTGACACCTTAACTTGAGCCCTGTGAGATTGATTTTAGACTTCTGACCCCCAGCACTGTAAGAAAATAAATCCATGTTGTTTCAAGCCACTCAGCCCGTGGTTATTTGTCACAGCAGCAATAGAAAACTAACATATGTGATAAAATGAGAACACTTCCCAAACATTTAGGAATCTACTCTGGTGGTAAATTTCCACAGTATTGTAAAATCTGGGTGCTGAAAAGAATCCTTAGAAATCACCCAAACTTACTTTCTCATTTTATCTTAGTGTCTTTGTATATAAAATGGGCATATAGATGGTCAGCTCTTAGGAGGTTGTGAGCAGTAAATAAAAGACTATATGTCATCTAAGCTATTGTCACAAGAGTAAGAAGCTCCAAGAGGTTAAGTTTGCCTGAGGTCACACATCTAGCTGGTAACAGAGCCAGAGCCCTAACTCCAGGCTCAGTTAATATTCTCCAGTGTTCTCTACACTTGACATTCCATTTCATCAGCCAGTAAACAGATATATGTTGAGATAAGAGCCTATAGCGAAAGAGAACAGGAAAAGCACCTCGAACACATTGTCCTGTCTAGTGGTTAACAGAGCGAAAAGGGTAGGGGGAAGGGCGAATAAGAAAATTAAAAAAGAAAAGAAAAAAATAAATAAAAGTATTGATGTTAAATAAATAAAAAAAATATTTAAAAAACAATAAAAACAACATTGCCATGAGTCCCCGTAGAACCACGAGCCCTGATTCCTATCAGCTGAGCTTGACCTTGCAGGCTTGTGCAGCTATTGTGGTCCTGCAGCAGTCACATGTGATAGATCCACAGGCAGAGTATCACGCACACATACATATGCACCCACATATAGGCATGTAATACTCCCTCTCTGCCATAGTTCAAATAGCTACCCAAACTATTCCTATCTCCTCCTCCAGGAAGTCTTCCCAGATAGATAGAGGAGGGTCATCTGTTCCTCAACTTTATCTTCCTGGACAGGACACTGCTGTGTTACCACAAACATTTGCCACACTCTGCTACCTGTTCTCTTTATATCCTCACCCCATCTTTTGTCTATATTATGGGTCTGTTGAGGGATTGTGAGCCAGGGCCTAAGTCTATAGTGCCCCCGTGGCACAGAACCCAGCCAGCACCCTATGCAAATTAGGATCCACTTATACAAATCTGAGAGTGACACCACCTTAAATTCTGTCCCCAAGTTGCCTCACTTGTCTTGCTCTAGTCCAGGTCTATTGGATGGTGTGCAAGCATGTCCCTTGTCATCTTTCCATCTTCTAAGTCCTCCTTCACAGTTGCCATATCTCTACATTTTCCTGACCCCTCGCACACAGAGCCCTTCATCTCTCACTCCAACTACACCCACTCTCCATGGAGCCACCCTCACTAATGCAGGATGCCCTACACAACCTTCCCTGACAAACTCCTCTGACTCCAGGTGCCCTGGGTCCAAGAATAGAATCCCACTACTCCCGCAGAAGCAACCACAGAAGAGTAATTGTGTTGTAATTTTCAAAGGAAATTGAAATCCACTCTTTACTATTTTCTAAATGAATCATATAATTTTTTCTGTCTACAACACCCCTGCATATCGCCTCCTTTGTGTCTGTGTGTTTGTGTATGTGAGAGAGACAAAATATGCAAGCTCAGTGACAGTGAGCAGCCAAACTGGGTATGTGACTCTGGTGGATCAGATAAAGAACCGTCACTCCAACAGGAGGAACCACAACCACACAAAGCAACTTCTTCTCAACCCACTATTGGCCTCTCAGATTGGAGCTTCTGAAATGGAAGTGGCTTGACCATGCCTGGGTTCACCAGGGGATGGGACTAGCTTAACGTGTCAGAGAGAACTCAGGGCTGGAGGGAGAAGAAGGGCAGCCCAGGGAGGGATATAGCAGGGAGCTCTGGAAAGTAATTGGGCATTAGAGAGGAGGTAGATTAAAGAGTAGGAGGAATGTCTTGAGAGGCCAAGAACAGACCGTGGCCCTGGTACAAAATTCACAGAGGATCTAAAAGAGAATTACAAGACCTAGGGCAGTGAGGAGGAGAAGGAGCTCAGGCCAGGGTAGCATGGGTGATGAGCCCATTGACTATACCTGCAGCATCCGGCCCTCCAGAAATTCCTGACCCTCTGCAGGCCTTGCTACTTATTCAGCAAGGTAGAAGGTGGGTGGAAATCAGGAACCCATTTCATCACTCAGTGGGGAGAGGGAGAGGTGAGTCTAGGCAGAGGGTGAACCAGGGCCATCCCTGAGCCATGAGGAGCCAGCTGGTCTCCAAGAATCCTGCTCAATCTAGGGAAAATAGCAAACCACCTCCCACCCATTCCAGGCCCCAGGAAAGGTGAGTTTCAATCAGAGGCAAGATTTGGAGTTTTAAATTTTATTTTCTTAATAGTCAAAAAGAAATCATAGAATCTGCCCAAGATGTTATCAAGGGACAGAAAAGGGAGAGTCAACAGAGTACTTGAAAACAATGACTTGAGAAGATTTTTTAAATAAATACTTCATGTTTATGCCAAACTAAATTGAGCCTGAATAATGAACCAGTTATACGAAGAACAGACTCCCTTAGATGAGCTCAAGTATGCATATACGTGGAATGGGAAATGTATGTAAGGAGCCACACAGAATCGTAAATAAAGAAACCAGAATCCTAAATTCTACCTGTGAAGTTGCACTTTCTCGACTGGGGAACTTAAGTTGTTCCAGAGCTGAGAACACCCAGTCTTCCAGCCCCTGGACACAGCAGAGCTTGGTGGTCAAGATTCAAATCCTGGCTCTGCCACTAACTGACTGTGAGCTTGGGAAAGCCATTAAACCCCTCTGTGCCTCAGTTTCCTCCTCTACACAATTGGATAGCAACACCTATGCATGGGGTAGTTGTGAGGATTAAAAGAGTCAATACATGGAAAATTCTAAGAAGAGTGTCCTGCTTGAACATTTTTCTTCCCTCTGGTGTTGCATCTTGAACAAAAAGGGGGCTATGCAGAAAACCTGACAAGCTCAGTGACTGAAAGTAACCCACAAGGTGATCTGGTCATAAATTTCTAACTAGACAGGTCATGGTGGGTAGTCACACCCCAGGCCTGCAGCTTCCTTAGTCAGAGGTTAATCTTTACCTTAATTGAACACTGTCCATTGTTCTTAGCACCAGCATGATGACCCCAAAATTTCTCTTTATCTGTTGCCAGCACATCATCTCTATTTACTGTAAATGTTAAATGTTAACTATCCTGTACCTACCAATGTAAAAGAAATATGTGTCTCTTCATTTTACTCTGTACCCAATTCTAGAGATCACAACCCCCAACCCCCACCTTGCTAATCTACCACCAATGGATTTCATGCAAACTTCCTTATAGCCTCTCCTTTGATTCTAAATGTATAAAAAGAAATGCAAAACTAATTTTCTGGAGCATTTTCTCAAATGTTCTTACCTGATAAGATCTTGCTTCCAGGCATGTCCTCATTTTGGCTTTAATAAACTCTTATACCATTTTTCTGTAGGTTTGGATGTTCTTATGTTGACACATCTATGTGGCTTAGCTACCCTTCAAGCACCTGCATCTTTTTCTGCCTTGTCCCCTGCTACCTGCTCACATCCTCAACCTCTACCTGGCCTTTTCTCTACCTCCACGCTTCTCTTTCTCATCTATAATGGGGACTTCTGACCCATGGTAGCTCAGGATCTACATCAGGGCCTCCTGCTCTCTGTACAGGCTACAGCTTCTGCTCCTGGGCTCACTGTCTGATGCTTTCCTGATTACTCAATTCAACTTCTCAAGAACAAGAAGCTGATTGGCCCAGACTCCCAGCCTTTTAAGCCAGCCCTTCATAGACCACTGAACAGTTGTGGCCAGGGAGAGGGGAGTCATGTGACATAAAACATGGCCAATTAGGGTTGTCCCTTCAGCAGGGCTGTGGGGGTGGGTGAGATGGGGGCACAGTATCTGTTTGAAGGAGCTGTGAGCCTGGCAGGCCCCATGATTGGCACATCTTGCACAAACAAGAAATTCATTCACTCTGTCTCAAGGCTATAGTGATAATCAATGAAGGATTGGAAAGAAATTAGGGAAATTCTATCAACTAGTTTGTCAAATCCCATCTATGTGCTTAGGACAATGCTGTGTAACCAATAATAGGTCAGGCAATACAAGGAAAGAAGAAGCAGATGAAGATCTTTCCTGTCCTCAGATGTGCAGGCAGATTGGGTCAAACACAGAATTAGTGCCCCTTGTGTGACAGACATCCCAGGAGCTGCCAGACACCTTAGCAGGGATCCAGAGTGGCTCCCTCCCACGTCACCTCTTCCTTATGCAGCAGTTTGCACTTCCCCAAGTCTAGGACCCTGAGGAGACCTTTTCTCTATACCTTTAGCAGATGAACTCCTGCATGTGCCAGCTGTTCTCTCCCAAAACCTGCCAGGTCTACCTTTAGAGCACCCCTAATTTCCCAGGACTGCTCAAGTGTCACTTTGCTCTCATAGAAAGCTTTTCTTGGCCCCCTAATAGCCAGTCTATCTTTCAGACCCTTTTGTGGCCCATCTTTGTGTCATCACTTTGTTAGTTTATAAGTCTAACTGAGTTCCTTAAAGGCAAGAATCTTGGTTCATTTATCTCTATATTCTGGCCACTTGTGGCTCAAAAAAAAATTTTGTAAAATGAAGACTAAGTATGGGCTGAAGAAACTTCACTGAAGATATGAAGCTTAAAGAGAGACAAGATTCAAATAAGTAAAACTAAGAAAGATAAGGCATTCACAGGGAACAAGATGGGCAAGAGTGGGGAGAGGGGAATGGAAGAGGGCATAAGGAAGGGCAAGGTGGTCCCAAGACAGTGAGAGGGCTGGGGCACACAGAAAGAACAGAGGAGAGTTATGCCTCCCCTGACACCTCATTATCTGAGCTGCTCACCCCTCTCTCACACTGCCGCCTCTTCCACCTACGACTGGGCTTCTACCTCCCCTGCCCCACCCCAAAGTACTCCCTGAAGCTGCTGTTTTGATTGCTGCCAAGGATTTATAAAAGCCTAGTGTGGATCAAGCTGGTCCATATCAGGACTGATGCTGGGAGATTTTCCAAGGGAGCCTGAGCTCTAAGTGCCAGAGCAAGGCTGCAGATTTATTGGCTGTTCTTATCTAAACAGCAACAGGACAGCCTTTGCCAGGAACCCTGCTGGGAAACTGCCTTCCTACCTGTCCTTTCAAGTTCTTGAGAAGCTGTAAGCTCTGTCCTTCTCTGGATGGTACCCACTCCTCCTAGGACTTCGATGTCATTCTGGAGTCTTCTCTGATGTCAATGAAGGAAGGGTTACTCTCATCTAAGGCTCCTTTACTCCAGATTAGGCAAACCAATTTTGTCACCAACCTCAAAGAAAAGAAGAGACCTGGAGACTTCAGAGAGATTTTTGAATATTCCCACCATTCCATCCCATTTCTTTCTTAAAAGATACTTTATGGAGTTTTGCCATATTTCTCAGTTCTCAGACTATTTTTCCTGCCCCAGCCATTCACTTAGGGACTCAATGGAGTGAGAGTGGGAAAGATACACACTGATTGAGCTCAAACTAAATGCTAACTGCTTGATAGCATCATCTCATTTTAACCCATCAGGAGGAAGTCTGAATTCCCTCAGATCAACTCTTTGAACTCTGGACAGTTTCACAGAGGGATCTTAGGTTTCCAGAGGTTTGAAGAAAGCTTCTGTCACCCTGGGTTCCCTCTTCACTACCCATCTCTGGCTGCTTTACTGACCATCAGCTCTCAACCTTGACTGTAGGCAGAACCACCCGGGGAGACGTCTGTGTAGTGAAATGCTCAGGCCTCACCCCTATGGACAGGGAGTGACTGAGTCTGGGTTTGGCTAGGCACCCTCAAGTGATTCTGATTCATCCTAAAGGCTGAGAATCTCTGCTATGGCAGATCAAAATAAAATTGAACAAAAGAGGACCCAAGGATCAGAGAGTAGAGGTGATTAGCCCCAGGCCACCTAGTGAAGGAGGTTATCCTAGAGGCCCATCCTCCTGGCTTCTTGTCCCATGCTTTCTTAGCTCTTCCATAGCCTCTCTGCAAAGATCCTGTCTTCTCCACACCACCCTGGCCCTATCAGCCCTCAATGGAGAAAAAAAATAACACACTGGTTCCCGGACACCTGCTTCCCTCTGCTGCCTGCTCCTCCACCCTCTCTTCACCTCAGCCCCAGGCTGCTATAGAACAGAACACTGGCTCCTATTCCTATACCTTCTGGGCTCATCACAGACTGTGAAATGCTGGAAGAGAGAAGCTCTATCTGACTCTGTATGGTCAGAGCCCAACACTGGCCTGGTTACAGGGAATAAACTCAGGATTTCTTGATATAGTCTATTGAGGGGCTAGGTTAGTGCCCTTATTTCTATTCTTATAGGAATTTTTGCCATTTTTAAGGGCAATGCTTAATCCAAAGGCATAACATGTTAGTGGTGGGATTTTGACTCTTCTCAAATCACCAGTAGTTAGGGCTGCCCGTGCTCTAGGACTTGAGGGGGCTCCTTTCAGTTCTCCCCTTGACCACACCGGTGGGATGTGCCCTGAGGCTTTTTCACTTCCCTCTGAGGGCTTGCCATGCCTCCTCACTTCTTCCTTGTGGTTCCAAGCGGTTTTTCTTGAGTGAAGAGCTGACTGGCTCCCCTGAGCTCAGCTGAACGCAAAGCTCCAGGCTTCATCCATTAGTGACTCCGCTGCTTATAAATTTCTATATCAAATTGGGGTATGAACCAAGAAAACACTGCCTAAGTGAGAGAAACTGGAGACATTTCTCATGAGGCCTGAGACATGTGTTGGGGTTCATCTCTGTAGGTTAAATAGTTCTAGTCATAAGACTGACTTTTTTTCTATCAATTTTTTTACTATGAAAAAATTTTATACATAAAAGTTCAAACAATACAATAACCTATATACTTACAAAGTACATTTTACAATTAACATTTTTGTCAACTTTGCTTTATGTATGTGTTTTTCTAGACCATTTGAGTGTAAGTTACATCAGAACAGTACACTCCTAAATACTTCAGCCTGTATCTCTTAAAAAGAAAGACATTCTCCTTCATAACCAAAATGCCATTATTACACAAAAAAAATTAACAATAATTTTTAATATATAACATCCAGCCCATACTTAAATTTCTACAATTGTCCCAGAAATGTCTTCTACAGCTGTTTTTTAACAGTAGACTGCAAATATCAACCATTGTGTTTGAATGTTATGTCTGTTCAGTCTTGTTCTATCAAAAATAGTCCCCCCTACCTTTTTTTTTTTTGTCATGACATTTTCTTTTTGAAGGGATTGAGCTGATGGTCTGGGACAATGTCCCACATTTGGGGCTTCTCTGATTATTTTCTTATGGTGCTATTTAACTAGTTGCTTTATTTGTTGTATTTTCTATAAACTAGACATTAGAACCTGAGCTTGATTATATTCAAGTTAAAGATTTTTGGTAGAAAACATCTGTGATAGCAGCCTCCAAGATGACCCACAATAATCTCTACCTCCTGGTATTCATACCCTGATGTAGCCCCCTCTCTGGAGCATGGGCTGGACTTTATGACTCACTTCTAATAAATAGAAGAATATAGCAGAAATAATGAGATGTCACTTCTGAGATTAGATTATAAAAAAAAACAAAAAACAAAAACTGTGGCTTCTGTGATAGACGTTCTCTCATTCTCTCTTGAAATGCCCACCATGAGGGAAGTTAGATGCCATGTCATAAGACAGTCCTGTGGAGGAGTCCATATGGCAAGGGACAGAGGTCTGCTTACAACCATGTGAGTGAGCTTAGAAGCAGATCTCCCAGCCCCCTCACCCCCATTAAGCCTTCAGACCACAGTCCCACCTGACAACTTGACCTCAGTTTCATGGGAGACCTTGTGCCAGAGGCCAGTAAAACTGTGCCTGGATTCCTAACCCACAGAAACTGTGAGGTAATAAATATTTGTTGTTTTAGGATATTAAGTTTTGGGGATATTTTGTTATGCATTGCTATGGACTAAATTGTGTCTCCCCCTTGCAAAATCCATATGTTGAAGCCCCAACCCCTAATGTGACTATATCTGGAGATAAGGTTTTTAGGAGGTAATTAAGGTTAAATGAGGTTATAAGGGCAGGGCCCTACCTGACAGTACTGTGACCTTGTAAGAAGAAGAAAAGAGAGCTGTCTCTTTCTTTCTCCACCATGTGAAGACATAGTAAGAAAGTGGCCATCTCTAAGCCAGGAAGAGAGCTTTCACTAGAAACCAAATCAGCTAACAACTTGATCTCAGACTTCCAGCCTCTAGAATGATGAGAAATCAACTTCTATTGTTTATAAACACCCCAGTCTATGGCATTTTGTTATAGCAGCCTGAGTAGACTAATACATGCATCAATAGATAACTAATACAATATTATAGGTTTTGCTTTCAACTTCATATTTCATCACATCAGAAGCACATAATGCCAGGCTGTACTAGTAATTTTCATCAATTAGTGAAGGTGGCCGCTGCCAAATTTGGCTATTGAAAAGATTCTTTTTCCCTTTCTACAATCAGCAAGCAATCTGTAGGGGCAATACCTTGATCCCCTGGGATATCTAGTTCCTCAGATGCATTTAACATTTATCGATGTTCTTAACTTGAGTCAATTATTTATTTGAATATTTCAAAATGATGATTTAAAAAATTCTATTATTCTTTCCATATTCATTGGCTAGTGTTCTTCACAAAGAAGAAATTTTTCTCATCAACAAGAATGAACTATAATTCCTTCCAAAAAGTCAGGGTAAGTGCTTAATTCTTTTTTTTTTTTTAATTACTAAATCCTGAATAAAAGAAATGGTTCAATAGTCACCTTCAGTGGTGGTAAATAATTTTATCTTTCTCTCAACTCATACAGCTATCTATCTATCTGTCATCTATCATCTATCTATCTATTTCACTTATCTATCCATTTATCTATCATCTATCTATTTATCTATCTATCTATCACCTACCTATCTACCTACCTACTACCTATCACTATAGTCTGACGAATATATATTTGTTGACTGTTTTACAATCACTTGTACTTATTATTCTTTTCAATGCTCAGATTGCCCCAGATTTTGCCAGTGGGAGCACTTGCAACCTGGAAGATCTTGACTTTAAATTCCAGGTCCCTAAGGAAAGGTTTGCAAAAGGGCCTCTCTCTAGCAGTCCACTCATCATTCTTAGAAATTTCTACTAGATGCCATGGATGAGCAGGTGAAGTGAAAGGAAAGAATAGTGAGACAAAATAGACAGGAGTTATTTGAGCACTTATTCTATCTAGGAAATGAGGTATACTGAACAAAGAGAAAAGTAGAAACTGGGTATCCAGACCCCTTAGTTTGGATCTTAATGGCCTTATCAATTTCTTATGTTATAAAGGCCATTGACTTTCTTCCTGTGCCTCAGCATGCAAGATTGCCATGAGATCTAGAGGAGGTGCTCCATGCAGGACAACGAAAGGCATAAAGCACTGTAGACATGTAGGATGGCATCCCTAGGACCTGTGCCCCAGAAATCACATACCAACAAGAGAATGAGGAGGTGGAGAAGAAAGGCCAGGTGTCTGAAATGCCTTCTCCACAGCTGAGGGTTTAATTTAGAGAAAGTTGTAAAAACCCTTAGCATTGCAGCATGGGAGAAAGAAAGAAATTGGTCTGAGAAAGTTCCCAAGGAGGCAATAGATGGTAAATTCAGGTCCTTCTGATTCATTCCAGCCTCTGGGACTCTGGGACTCCATGCTTGCAGCCTATCTATATAGCCCAGAGGGTATGAAGTTAACCAGAGTGCATCTAAATTGTGTAGAAGAAATACTGGCTCCACACAATCCCCAAAGCCCAAGTCATGCCCATACTCCAAATGTAACAGGCTGAACATAGCTGAGTTCTGAGCTGACATCCCAGCCCTCCCTCTGCCTAACTCTATTCTCACTTTTAACTTAAACTTTATGAAAGGCAATGAGTAAGCTTAAATACCTGATCAATGAAAACTATTGCTTACCCCTGAACCTTCTGATGTTATCGCATTGTGAGAATGCTGTCTAAGCCTCCACTGAGAATAACAACATGACCTCAGGCCTAGTTCAGGAGGCATTTGAGGCTCTTTACACATAGTCACTCCCATTCTTTACCTTCTGATCAGGCTCAGCTCTCCTCCTCTAGCAATCCCCCATCCCTATCCCTTTTGTTCTCCCCTTGATATTGAATGTCAAGGTTCTCCGAAAGCCCATAGGTTAAAATGTTGGGTTCAAGCATTTCACATCTGTATTATAAAGATGATAAAGCTGCATCTCATTGAGGTATTTTCTCAAAACCCCATTGTCCCATGCCCACAGCAGAGCCGAGAAGGGACAATGTATAGAAAACCTGACAGAAACTTAGGAATGTAATAGAAATGTTAGGTATTCTTACACTATAAGTTCTTCCCAACAAAGTGGTCCTCACCTGTTTGTGGGAGCTCTCTTAGTGTGTTTAGCCACAGCTTGGCCTGTTGTGTCTGTTCCATGAATGTTCACAGCAATTGTTTAGCAACAACAGGTAGAAATCACTGTAGGAAAAACAGTTGTCACCTACACCCCCCTTGGCTCTCTCAGATTACAGAGAGTAATATTTCCCTGTACACACTCTCCATTTGAGTACACACATACACACATCTCTCCATCCTCTCATAGATGAACCTTCTTATGTCTACCCTCTCTCACAACCACCACCCACACAGGAAGAAAACAGCCAAGCTCTGCCCTTTTGTCCCCTGCCAAACTCTCACCTGACCTGAGAAAGTCAAGCTAACTTGTCATACTGCCTCACATTTGCCACATATACTGTGCTGCTGCATTTCGAGCAGCTGATGCTCAGCTGTGGCAGCAGCATCTCTCTGCTTCTCATCCTTCACCAGAAGCCAGATAAGCACTTCTGATTTTAGATCAACAGACATTATTTAGGTTTACCTATATTTACCCAGACTCTAACAGATGTTAGAAATATGAAAATAAATAAAGCATAGCCTCTGCCTTAAAAAAACTTAAAATATAATCTGGAACAGTGAAATAGAATTGAGAATCCAGATATAAACCTTCACGTTTATAGTCAATTGATTTTCATTTAGGGTGCCAAGACAATTCAATGGGTAAAGAGGAATCTTCATAACAAATTGTACAGGAACAACTAGATACCAACAATGAATAAAGTAGGATTACTACTTCATACAATTTAAAAAATTAACTCAAAAGGACTCAAAAGCCTAAATGTAAGAACTAAAATGATAAAACGCTTAGAGGAAAATATAAGCATAGGTCTTCATGACCGTGGATTCAACAATGGTTTTTTAGATAGCACAAGCAGTAGAAAAATAGGTAAGCTGGACATCATCAAAATGAAAACCTTTTTATGCTTCAAAGGACATGTCAAAAAATTACAGAGACAATCCACAGAATAGAAGAAAATCTTTGCAAATTATATATCTAGTAAGATTATATTTGGAATATGAAGAGATATTATAGCTCAATATTAAAAAGACAATCCAATTTAAAAGTGGGTAAAAAAATCTGAATAGACAGATCTCCAAAGAAGAGATACAAATGACCAACAAGTACATAAAAAGATATTCAACATTATTAGTCATTAGGAAAAATGCAAATCAAAATCACAATGAGATGAAAGTTCATGCCCACTAGGACAGCTATAATATAAAAAGACAAATAATATCAAGTATTGGTAAGGATATAGAAAAATTGCAACCTCATGCATTGCTAGTGAGAATGTAAAATAGCGCAGCCACTTTGGAAAACACTTTGGCAGTTCATCGAATGGCTAAACACAGTTACCATATAATCCAGCAATTCCGTTCCTAGGTATATATGCAAAAGAAAGAAAAGCAGATGTCAAATAAATAAATAAATAAATAAATAAATAAATAAATAAATAAATAACTTGCACAGAAATGTTCATAGTAACACTACTTATAACTAAAAGGTATAAGCAACCCAAATGTCCATCATCTGATGGATAAATGAAATGTAATATATCCATATTATTCAGCAATAAAAAGAAAATAAATACTGATGCATGTTATGACATGTATAAACCTTGTGAAGATTATGCTAAATGAAAGAAGCCAGGAACAAAAGACTGTGTATTGCATTATCCCATTTAAATGAAATATCCAGGATAGACAAAACTATAACATCACCAGATCTATAGAGATAACAAAACTATCCTTCAGGAATGAAGGAGAAATCAAGACATGCTCAGATGAGGGAAACCTAAAAAATTTGTCACCAGCAGGCCTACTCAAAAAGAATGGTTAAAGAAAGTTCTCTAAAAAGAAAGAAAATGTTAAAAGAAAGAAACTTGGAGTATCCAGAAGGATGGAAGAACACAATAAACAAAAATGTGAGTAGACATGGGTAGGAGTTCCTATTTCTCTTAAGTTTTTAAAATTACATTTTATGGTTGAAGCAAAATTTTTAACACTGATGTGGTTCTACATATATGTGGAGAAAATATTTAAGACAGTTGTATTATAAATGAGAGAAGGTAAAGTAATGTAAATCTACATTTATAGAAATCCCACTCAATAACATCAGAAAACACTTTTTTATTCAAGTACCCATAGAATATATACCAAGATAGACCATATCCTAGGCCATAAGACAAGGTTCACAGATTGAACAGAACATAAATTAAGAGAATTGAAATCATATGGTGTGTGTTTTCCAATTACAATGGAATCAAAATAGAAACCAGCAACAGAAAGATAATAGAAAAATTATCAAAGACTTGGAACACATTTCTAAATAATAGAAGAAGTCTCAAGGCAAATTTTAAAAATACATTGAACTGAATGAAAATAAAAAGGCAACATATAAAATTTGTGAGATGTAGCTAGAGCAGTACTGAGAAGGAAATTTATAGCATTAAAATGCATACATTAAAATGCAAAAGAAAGGTCTCAAATCAATAATCTAAGCTCACACATCAAGAACTTAGAAAAAGAAATCCAAAATAAA
>NW_006438126.1:259463-303669 GCF_000325575.1 Pteropus alecto | reverse complement strand
AAGAAACAATCTAGATAGAAGCAGAAATCAATATTATTGAAAAGAGAAACATAATAAAGAAAAATCAATGAAACGAAAAGCTTATACTTTTGAAAAGATCAATAACATTGACAAACCTTTAGCAAGACTGTCAAAAGAAATTACCAACATTAGGAATAAAACAAGAGATGTTATCATAGACCCTGCAGACATCAAAAAGATAATAAGAGAGTACTATGAACAACTCTATACATATAAATTTGACAACTTAAACAGAATAGACCAACTCCTTGAAAAACACAATCACTACTCACCCAATATGAAGTAGAATTTCATTCGAATTACCCTATAACTACTAAGAAAATTGAATTTGTGATTTTTAAAACTCCTGAAAAGGAAATCTCTAGGCCCAGATGACTTCACTGGAGAATTCTTCCAAATGTGTAAAGAAGAATTAACATCAATTCTATACAATCTTTTCCAGAAAATAGGTAAGAAAGGAATACTTTCGATTTATTTTTTGAAGCTAGTATTACCCTAATACCAAAGCCAAACAAAAATTAGACCAATATCTTTCATGAATATAGATATAAAAATATTTAACAACACATTAACAAACAGAATTCAGCAATAATGAAAAGAAATGATACACTATGCCCCAAATTCTAGACAGGCAAAGCTGGTTCAATATTTGAAAATTAATCAATGTAATCCACCACATTAACAGGCTGAAGAAGAAAAATCAGGTGGTCATATCAATCAATGTAGAAAGGGATTTGATAAAATTCAATACTCAGTAATGAAAAAAAAAATCTCAGAAAAGTAGTAGTATTAGTGAGGGATGTGATAAAGAGCATCAACAAAAAGCCTACAGCTGACATTCTACTTAATCATAAAAGACTAAATGCTTTCTCTCTAAAATTGGGAAGTAAGCTAGCATCTCTACTCTTACCACTCTTATTCAACACATAATGCTAGAAGAGCTAGTGAGTACAATGAAGCAAGCAAGTAAGTAAGTAAGTAAGTAAGTAAGTAAGTAAGTAAGTAAGTAAGTAAATAAATAAATAAATAAATAAGATCAGAAGCAAAGAAAAGAAGGAAGAAATAAAACTGTCTTTATTGGCAGGTAATGTGATTATCCATGTAGAAAGTCCCAAGGAATCTTCAAAAAAGCTCTTAAAACTAATAAATGAGTTTAGCAAGTTCACAGGATACAAGATAAACACAGAAAAAAATCAATTGTATTTCTATATACTAGAAATGTGTGTATAGATACCAAAATTAAAAAAACAATATTATATGTAATCACCCCCCAAAATAAATTATTTATCTGTAAATCTAGCAAAACATGCACAGGATTTGTATGCTGGACCTACATAACACTGATGAAAGAAATCAAAGATCTAAGTAAATAGAAAGACCGTATGCATGGATTGGAAGATTCAATATAGTAAAAATGTCAATTCTTCTAAAAAACAATTTTGAAAAAGAATGAAGTAGAAAGGAAGAGCAGATATTCTGGAATGGCTAGGAATCTCTTGTCACATTTCCCGTCAGTAAAACATTTTGAGTATGAACCCCCCAATATATGTGTATTCGTTCATCATTTATATGTATGTATATATATTACATACTTATAAAGATTATTTTCTTACTTTTTAGATAAAAATAAGGGAAATATTTGCTTCTTATATCCTAGGGCACCCCCTTGGAGACCACTAATCAAGACTAAAGATGTAGGCTTATAAAACAACAGCAAATAAATAGTGGCTAAAGTTCTGCAACTGGAAAATAACACCCAAGGAGAGCATGTAGAGAGAGAAAAAGGGCCAAGGGTGGAAGATTGTGAAACATCAACATTTAAGAGGTGGGCAGAAAGAAAAGAAGCACGAATGATCTGAAAAACTGAGCAGGAGTCATGGAGAGGTAGAAGGAGAAATGGTATATAATTGTCCTAAGAAAATCCGAGGAAAAGAGAGTTAAACAGAAAGTCACCTATGGTGAGGACAGACAAGGGGCCATTGTTTGTCCATATGAAGGTCATTGATAACCAGGGTGAGAAGAGAAGAAATTTATATTTCAGCTAAAATTGTTATACACAACCTAGTACACTTGAAATCAGACAGACATTTCAGTTGCTTCCTTCCAGTATTGAGCCTTGCTTTGGGAAACTAAAAGAATCAGACCAAATCACTGTCAGTGTTTTGCCTTTGTTGCATTTTGTACAGTTTTTATATTTTTGATATCTTGTAAATAAAGACAACCAGTTTTTCTAGGTTCATAGTTTATTGTACAAGTTGAGTATCACATGATAAATTGACATTAGCTTCTCCAGGCATGAGAAATCAACAGATGAGGTAGAGTTAGAATCCCATAAATAAAGCAAAGATAGTTTAGACGAAAACATGTTTTATGACTTACAGTAAATTACCAGTACAGGACTATCCATGAAACCCCTAAAATTGAATGTAAATCCATCAGATTCTCAAAGGAGTCATTACCCACTCACTACCCACCCCCCGCAATTAAGGTGTCTCTCAGTTTAATACATTTTGACCTTTAACAAAACATTTCACCTTTAACAAAAAAGCTGCCAACAATTCAGTATGATCCTAAATGTACACTATTGAAAAATTCAAGTATATAAAGCAACATTTTTTGGACGTGATTCCATAGTGTAGCGGTTAGCACGTCTGCTTTACACACAGAAGGTCCTGAGTTCACGCACCAGTGGAGCCACAGTCCATGGTCTATGGCCATGCCACCCTGAACAAGCCTGAAGTCTTATCTCAGAAGTTAAGCAGGGTCGGGCCTGGTTAGTACTTGGATGGGAGACTACCTAGGAAGAAGACTAGGTACTGTAGGCATAATTAATAATAAAAAAATTTTAAAAAAGTAACCTTTTAAACAGTAGAAAATGGGTATGTATCTAGTATGTATCTATTATTTAATATCTGAGACGCAATTTCACTACTCGTGTAATGGGGATACTATCACCTTCCCAAAGTTGGGTACCTAATATGGAAAACTGAGCAAAATACAATATGTTTATCAGGAATAAGCCATGGACCAATGCATTCTGGGGTATGCAGTCTCCTAAGGATTGGAAAAGCTCTTAAGAAGGAAAGTTTTTACTGTGGAGAGCTACACTAGATAAAGATCTGGGTTTTGGCTTTTCTGCACACCATCTACTGCCAACACAAATATTTATTCACTCAAGCAAGGGCAAATTGGAGTTGGGGCACTATAAGAAGAAAATGAAGTCTATGAGGATTTAAAGAAAAGATAAAACTGCTCATACAAAAATTTGAAACTAGTAAACTAGCAAAAAAAAAAACAAGATATATTTGCAACTGATTTAAAAGGCTTGTTAATAATTATTACATAAAGAGCTTATATGAGAGAAATAAGTTCTTTACA
This sequence comes from Pteropus alecto, assembly GCF_000325575.1. Taxonomy (NCBI): domain Eukaryota; kingdom Metazoa; phylum Chordata; class Mammalia; order Chiroptera; family Pteropodidae; genus Pteropus; species Pteropus alecto. The sequence continues at coordinate 300,270 of NW_006438126.1, read as the reverse complement.
AAGTCCCAATTGTTAAATGAGAAAAGTATATGAAGAGAATGTTAATAATAATGTAATTGGTAAATAAATGCAATAAAAAAGTACAGCATTTATCAAAAAGACACAAATTGTTTTTTACTCATCAAATTTACTAAAACCAAAAACATATTATTTGACATTGGTTGGAACAAGAGAGATAATCTCCCACAAAGCTGGGTGTCCCACACCCTTTGGGAAAACTTTAGCCTAAGAAAACAGTCATAGATGTAGACTTCACCTCACGAAAATGCCTGAGCAGGGCTGGATCCCCCAAAAAGCAGGAAGAAGGACCCACTCTGCACCTCTGTCCTGCACCGTTCATTACCCAGGCCTGAGGCAGCTCAGCTTGTTTCATGCCCATGCAAACATCCTCAGCTTCAGACTTCAATTCTCTCCCCATCTGAGCCACTCCAACTATCCCTTTTCTTATAACCTCCTTCTACTCGTCTCCCCTTAGCCTCCCTGAAGACTAGGGGTAGAGGGGAAGTAAAGAAAAGAGAAAAGAAAAAGAAAACCTTATTTTTTTCCTCCATTAGCGTAAAAACAAAAAAACTTGTGGATATCACCTCATGAAGATTAATTCCCTAATGGTATCCAGCCCACCAAGTATATAAGCAGTTGAGCTCTGCACCTCAGCCAGGGGTGGCCTGGGAGTCCTCCTCCAGTTAGTGATGCAATGAACCCAAACAGGGTACGGGAGAAGATTGTGGTGGGAGGGGATCTAGTGGTTCTGGCTCAGACTTCTTTTACTTACTTAGGTGGTGACCTCAAGATGTCAAGTGCATATATAGATTTGAAGCTCAGAAGAGAAATCTAGACCCTGGTAATTCATATATCTTATATTTGATAGGATATAGATTCAGCTGCTGTTACAAAATCTCAAAATAACTGGCTTAAATAAGATGAGGTTTCATTCTCCCTCATAAGCATAGGCAATCCAGGGCCCAAAGGGGTCAAGGCCCAGGCTCCTCCTGTTTTGTTGCATGTTTGTAGTCCCAAATGACTCACTACCATCTGCATTCCAGCCAGCAGAAAGGGGCATTGGACAAGGAGGGAGTAAGCGCCTTCCCTTTAGGAGCATAACTCTGAAAGATGCACAGACCACTTCTGCTAATATCCCAGAAATTAGTCACAAGGCAGAAAGGGAGGCTGAGCAATGTAGTTATTATTTCAGGCAGCCATATGGCCTTCATCTCTTGCCCACCTCCCATCATCAAGAAATGGAAACATGCAAAGGAAAGAGAAAGTAGTGAATCTCTGTAAGGACTTGAGGAAGGAAGATGCCATTCTCAATAGCAACAGTACCTTTATTAAAGAATGACCCTCCACTTTGCTCAAGGTCCTCCCTGCAGAATTCTGGTCCTCTTGGTTTATTGGCTACAGTGAAGTAGGACTGCCCCTTAAAGACCTTCCTGGGGATGCTCCATGGCTGACTCTTTCTCAGGCCACTCATGGGTTAGATGGGAGTTGGATTGCAGGACAAGAATGGTGAAAAGAATTCAGGAAACTGCTCACTTAAACCAGGATGAATCTGGGCACTGTCCTTGAAGCTCTCCTGGACTGTACCTCAGGCTAGACTTGATACTCTCCAGGCCTAGGAACTTCAGTGTGATTTGGAAGATAGGGAAGTAATCCTTCATAGGTCAAGAGAGGACCCTGGGCTTGGATAGTGGTTCTCACTAGAGACACTGATAGAGGAAAGCCACCTACTCCCTAGGAAAAAAAGCTACTGACTCAGCTGTCTCTGAATTGGCACGTCTTCCCATCAAATTTTTTTAAAGATAAAATAGGAAAACATGAATCTCATAAAGAAGGCTGAACAAGTTCTGATATTTGGATTAATAATACAAAAAAAAAAACCCTTAAAGATAAAACAGCTATATATTTCTCTGGAAAATATTGCAAGAAATACTGGATTTCTTAGGCATCTCATAGAGTGGAATTCACTTAACATTTAGTGAGCATCTTCCAGGCCCACTTTCTGAATCTTGAAGATGAAGACGAGTTAAAAGAAAGGGTGGAAAGTGCTCTAGGCTGAAGGAATAGCATGTCCAAGGAATGAAGTGAGAGAAAGTTGGCAGGTTAAACACATAGTTAAATTTTAGACCAGGCTGGCCACAGAAGAGAGAGAAAGGAGAGTGTATGCCACAGCTGGAGAAGCTGAAGAGTGTATGCTCTAGCTGGCTATACTGTTCTTATTTGATGGGGAGCTTGGGTTTATCCAAAGGACAATGGGAAACCATTGAAGGATTTTAAGCAGAGACGAGACATGATCAGATTTGTTTCAGAAATGTAGCAGGGTAGCTTGTTAAGAATGTAACACGGCAGACTAACCCATTGAGAGGCTAGCTGTATCTTGCTTTATCCATTGTAGGCTCCTTGGTAAAGAATGAAAAGTATTTCCACTGTTCTTTCTCCTCATTCCCACCCTAGGAAGGGAGCCAAGCCACTGTCCCTTTGAGGCCATAGCTTCCTTACCCACAAGGGGATCTGACAATGTTTTTGTGTGTTTTAAGGCAAAGAAATGAGAATATGCCAGGCTGGTCTGCTTCTTTGTTTTAGAAGGTCTGGGTCCAGCCAGGAAATGTGCTGAGAATTGAGAAGATGAACTAGACTCAGAGAGGTTATGGGATATGTGGGGGGCTTCCAGAGAGGCTGAGGTCTTTGGCACTTAGTGACTGGTGGTTATGGGGGTAAGGAGAAGAAGGAATTGAGATTGTCTCCCCGGTTTCCAGCAAGACTAATGGGAAGGTGGATGATGGGACTAGTCACTGAGTGGAAAAGAAGCTGCAGCTAGCTCTTAGAAGAGCAGACCCTAATAGATCTGGGCAGCAAGTAGCTGTGAACTCTGGGAGAGAGAGAGGAAATTTCAGTTACCCAGCTGCCAAGCATCCTGTTGATCTCTCCTGCCCAGGCCTTTCCTTCCCTAGTTTCTTTCCAAGGGGCTGGGGCCTGGGGCCTCTGCCCCCAAACCTGTCTTCTTAGGGAATGGCTTTACTAAGGCCCAAGGCCCTCTTTACAGCCAAAGCCCCTCTCCCTCTTCAGTTTAGCCGATCTTCAGTTTAGCTAAGCTGCTGGATCCCTTTGGGTTTGATATCATCTAATTGGTTGTGGTTAATCCCATATTAACTCTCCCTGCAGAAGCTAGAGAGCCTTTCCCCACCCTTCATTTTGTCCTAGCCACTGCAGAAGTTTCTGTTATCAAGTTCATGAACCTCCAGACCATAGACAGACAAATTTGCATACAAATAACCTGCAAGCATGAGGCAGCAAGAGCCACCTTGCGACGACTCTGTTTATTGCCCTAGAGAGAGAGAAAGTGAGCAAGAAGGCCTTGTGTGTAGATGGTCCAGTCAGGATGGCTACGTTTACACCCAATAGCTGGCTGAGAAAAAGTCATTCACCCTCAAACTGCAGAGGAGGAACAAAAGTGACTCTCCTTTGGGAAATCCTGCACATGCAGCCCAAGACCTGAGATTATAGGAACCACCATTGTTGTCAAGGCTGGCCCTGCCTGAAAATTCATTCAAGTAGTCAGGTATGGCCCTGGACTTGGTGCAGTGGGGGGATGTAAAGTAAAGGGAGATGTCCTCAGAGAGGTGTACATTGCAAAGGACATGTCACAGACCTAGAGGGGAAGCACTGACTGGACAAAACAGTGAGATGAAGGGTATGCAAAGCATGATGTGGACTGGAGGTGCTAAAGTGAATGCCTCTTTCTGAAAAGGCTTCTAGGAGGAAGATCATTTGGGCTGGTCTTTGAAGAATAGATAGATCTTGCCTGGGTAGAGAGCAGAGAAGGAAACTGCAGGCAATAGGAAATGAGGTGAGCAAAATCATGTTAAATGAATGCATCATTGAGTGGACTGTCTTGGAGGGCAGGGAAGTAGAGAGATAAATTGGAAGGACAACAGAAGATATAGCAAGTAGGGTAGGCTTAAATCTACCTTTACTATCACTACATGACTAAGTTGTGACTTTATTTTCTGGACCTCAAAGGTTTTTGAAGGTAAAAGTGATATCAGCGGAGGCAGCTCTGTGAGCTAAAGCTATAGCTGCTTCAACTATGAGATGACCTAATGTTTACCCTAAGAAGGCAGGGAGGGATCACCCTTAGCTATGGTCTGACATCTACTAACACACCAGCAAGGTTTAATTTAGAACAGAGGCCACACCTCAGAGAATGAGAAACCTGAGGTCAATGAATGAGAGTCTGGAGTCTTGGAGGAGTTTGGGGTGAGAACAGATTCAAAAGACAGGGAATCTATGGTTGGAAAAGCAAGACAAGGGGACTGTTGGAGAAATAGACTTAAAAAAAAATTTCTCCCAACCAAGAAAACCTCTCCTCAAGAAGGGTAGTAGAGACAGAAAACAGTTTCTTATTGAATAAGCATAAAATGAGAATGTGGTGCACATCATAGGCTAAAAACTTGCAAAAACAGAACAAAATCTCACCCCTATGTAATGTAGAGGACAGACGGACTTTCCTCCTCTACCTTCCGAGGTTCAATGGCTGGGGCCTAAGAATCAAACTGATAAAAGACAGGTTAACAAGAGAAAAAGGTAATTACGTACACATGCATGGAGTTCACAAAGAAAAGTGTGACTCAAAGAGGAAGACAGAATTTAGGGTTCAAAATGAGTTACCCCAAGATGGGCTTCTGTGGTATGAGAATTGTTTTGAGCTAAAGGCAACTTTAGCTATAGACTCAAGAGAAACTTCTTCCCCTCCCTTAGCTACCTAAAAGAACTTGAATTAGGGGCCTTGCCCATAATAAGAGATTATCAGAGATAATCTCTTTTGACCTATCTGTAGGGCAAGGCAAACTTCTATTTACTAAACATGTGCTCTTATCCTGCAATGATGAAGCCCCGCTTACCTCCTCCCTAGCTCAGGACGTCTTCTATACCTAGATCCCCCTTTTTATCTCTGAACCTTTGGTGCATGTGGGGGTCTCTTGACTCTCCATGTATGTGGGGTTCCCATACATATGTATGTATTTTAAATTTGGTTATTTTCTTTTGCTAATCTGGTTTATGTCTGTTTGATTATTAGACCAGCCAAAAGAAACTTGAAGGTAGAGGAAAGTTTCATCTTCCTCATAATTGGCGCTGTGAGCAGGATAAACTCACTGGCTGGAGCCCCTTGCTTCTGCTGCAAACGAGATGATCCTGTAGTGTCTGACACAGGCTGGCAGAAGGCAATGGTTCTCACCATGTCAACATAGTCCCCGATCTCTGTCTGTAGAATCTGGTAGACGCGAAAGTGGTCAGAATCTTTTTCTCTCTTCTATATTTATACTGGTAGAGAATATATTTGTGAAACTGGTTTCCTGGGCTAGTGATTCTTAGTTATTTGGTATGAGTACTCAGAGGTATTGTTAATTCTGTTTTTCTCTATATATCTGGTGTTTCTCCTTTAATCTTGTTATGTATCCTGAGAACTTGGCCTTAAGACCAATGAGAATATTTTCTTTCTGGTCTCTACCATCTGGAAGGTGCACTTCCCAGGGTGCATCTGGTGGTCAGTCAATTACACTGGAGTTCTGAGCCTTGGTTATTGATTGTAAATGGCTTATTGGTTTTCATTGTCTGGCCATGCCAATTCTCAGGGTAGTTTGTCATAGGGGCCCCAGTCCATAGGGATCTTTTTTGTCTCAATTTTTGTTGCTCGTTAGTACTGGAAAAATCCTATTCCAGTAGCACCTGTCTAGTGCCATGAATTAGCAGGTTTTTGGCTGGAGGAGTCTCACATTTTTGTGGGAGACTGGAGCTATAACATTCTTAATGCCTGTGCAATAAAAGACTTTGCTTTCTCTATTTTCTTGCTTCCTCAGTTAAGCCATAAAAGGCTTATAGGTTTGAGTTGCTATAGATCCTACTACTGTGAAATCTGGCGTCACTCCAGCGGCATAGGGGAGGACAGTGGTGTTGTGTGTTGTCCCTCAGTTCTTCCCGGCTGACACAGCAAAGAATTACAGGTCTGCGAGATTGAGAAAAAGTAAAATTCATTGAAAGTACATTTTAGGAGACAGGCCACGCTAAAGAAGGCTGCAATCCTGTGGAATAAGGGAAGTGAAGAGATAAGACAGAGTATTCTCCAAGGGAGGAGGGGTTTTCAGCAAGGACAGCTGTAACCACACAGAAATGGGCCAAGATGGAAAGTCCGAGATGATCCATATGTGAGGTTACCTTGCCTGACAGCTGGCTGCTATGTTAACACTTTATGTACTGCATATGTGCTTACCCAGAATTCAGTCTGTTATAATTAGATTCATGAACTTCCAGGCATAAACATAGTATTATAATGACAGTATAATGAGCAGTAAAGTGTAGGCAAATTAGAGTAGTACCTAGTATCTTCTGCGCAAGGGTGTGTGGTGGGGTTAAACAAGCTATAGATTATGGCCTTCCTGTCCTTTGTCTCTGAGAATGCAGGAAGGATTCTCTAACTACCAACAGGATGTTCTTTGGATGGTTTCTAGGCTGGGCCTCTATTCCTTTATTCACTTGTCGCTCATGTCTGACTAGCTACCAAAACTATCAAGAACAGATAATAAATCTTTTTAATCAAAAAAATTTATAAATTGAAAAGAAATTTTTTTTTAGAACTCACAGAATGTTATAATGGTTTGCCATTCAGATTACCTTAATAAGATGGAAGGACAGAAAATAGAACCGTGGGCACTAGGCCCGCTGAATCCAAGGTCTGGCTGGTCCAAGATCTGGCTGTGATACAGGCTCTCGGCTAAGAATAGGACCCCAGATTAAAGTATTACATTAGTGTTGTAGGACACCTGCGCCTAAAATATGTAAACATAATTCAGTTTATTGCATCACGCATGTGTGGCTGAATGCCACTATTGTACTCTATGTGTGGAGCCATGTGGTCTCCTGGAGAGCAGAAAGAGAGCACAGGAAAGGGGAGCAGAAGTACACGCAATACCGCGAGCCCCGCACAATAAACCGCACTTCTCCCAATAGAACTGAGCTCCGCACAATAAAGTTGATGCTTCCTGTTTCATTCTCATGTCTGCCTCTTGTGCATTCTTCCAACTAGGTGTCTCACTATCGAACCTTCCCTTCACCATGAGCTTACTGCTGACACGCAGTGTAGCCAACAGGATCAGCTCGCCACTGACACTTGGCGTAGTTGGCGGGACGAGGTATGTATGGCCCCCTAGCATTCCAGATGGTTTCTGGGTGGAGACACAGGTGGAGGACATGTGGCACCCCGCCTCCCAGTGGTAACCCATAGCCGCATATTTGGCTATGTGGACACCCACGGAGAATTGGGGATGGAGTGAAGTCATTACCAGAGGATGTCTGGAAAGCCCTGGAGATGCTGGAGCCGAATATCCCCACCACACACAGGGAGGCAGCGGGTCAGGTGGCCTGGATGTTCCTGGCTGTGCTGCGGTAGGCCAGCCTGGAGGTTCAGGATCGGGCTCAGCGGATGCAGCAGCTAAAACGCCAGGAAGAAGTGCTGGAAAAGCAGCTGGCGGCAGTGGAATGTCTGCTGCAGGGTCCTGACAGGTCGCTGCCACTGTCCTAGTCTGGGAGCCCACCAGCAGTACCACAGCAGGTGCAGCTGGTGATATGACAGCAGGTCGAAGTGGAATAGTCGTTGGCCCCATGATCCAGTATACCCCTGTGGAACTCTGGGACCTGATGAAACAGGTACAGCAGAGAGCTGGGGAAATGGTTCCAGGGTGGGTGTTTTGGCTGTGGAATGATGAGGCCGAAGGGACTGAATTATCTCAGGAAGAGATGGCTCAGCTGGCCTTCATAATGGTGATACTGTCCCTCAGGCAGCGCCGCCAGAATGTGGCATGTATGGCATGGGATGTGGGGCGCAGGCAATCACTTGATTAACTGGCTCATGTCCGCTGCACGGACAGTGTGGGCTGACCCCGGGGAGCTGCCAGAGACAGTGAACAGATGGACCACATACTTAGATCTGGTCCCGATAATTCAGGAAATGGGCATGCAACAGGTGATGTTTCGTGCCCAATATACAAGCCCCAATGAAGAGGCATTTACAACCTGTATGAAGGACTTGATTTTGATTTGTGGCCTGGCTGGCACTTTTGGTGCCATGGCGGCACTGCTGGCCCCTTACGTGGATAGGCGGATCCACGAGGTGACATCGCTATGGCTAGGTTGGGGGATATGGAAGTGAAACGCAAGGAGAGTTCCACCCAAGTGAACTCAGTACTGCCGGTCGCACTCCAGACCAGCCAATGCTCGGACAGAGGTGTGGCCCAAAAGCGGGAGTGGAGCAGCACCCAGCCCCCTTGGCTGTGAGAATGAGCCACAAGCAAATGCGTTTTGATCTTCCCGCAGCAGAGGTCACTGCAGAAAAGATTGAGCAGCAACCTAATAAAGTGCTGCTGGTGCTGTGGAATCAGCTGCACCCTGACCAGCAATTCACTCCTATTTCCGAGAAAGCCACAATCCGTGAGGTGTGGCTGGCCAATTATCTCCCTGATTGGAGATCAGGCCAGGGCACCCGTTTGGCAAGGGATCCGGCTGATCTGTGGCCAGTGAAGAAGCCTGACGGCTCCTGGAGCATGACCATTGACTATTGGGAGCCGAATAAGGTTACGCTGCCCCTGCATGCCGCCATACCGAATGTCACGTACATCATGGACCGGTTGTCACGTGAACTTGGACAATACCATTATGTGGTGGCCTTGGCAAATGCCTTTCTTTAGCCCTAATCTGTGCCATGGTCTCATGGCTCAAGAGTTACCACGTGGAAACGACCGTCCGTAGTGCACTTGTATCATTGCATTGATGGTGTTAATGCTAACCTCTGATTCTCTTGCAGGACTGGAAGCAGTGGTGACCAGCCTGCGAGGGGGTCTCGCAGACCGGAATTGGGCAGTCAATGAGGATAAGGTCCAGGGACCTGGATTCTCTGTTAGATTCTTGGAAGTTGTCTGGTTGGGTAAGACAAAAGTAATGCTGGAGGCAGTGATTGATAAGATATAGGCATATCCCCAACCTGAGACTGTGAAGCAGCTCCAATCCTATTTGAGACTCCTGGGGTTTTGACTCCTGCATCGTCTAGTGCGACAGGGTGTACAGTGGGATTGGACTCCCAAGATAGAAGATGCCTTTAAGGCTACAAAGCAAGCTGTAGCAAAAGCCCAAACTCTACGCATAGTGTAGATCTAGCTAGCCCTCCCATTCTTGCTTTTCCTGCTTACGATGCAGGTGGATAATACAAGATTTGAATGGGGCTTGTGGCAGAAGCATGGGTCCCAGAAGGCACTGATAGGCCTCTGGTCCCTTGTGGAAAAGCACGGAAGCATGGCATTCTCTGAGAGAAACAACAGGCTGCCATATGCAACCCTGTTGGCCAGTGAGGCCATCACTGGCCCTACTTCCCATAATGGTGCAGTCCACGTAACCTGTGGAGGGGTGGCTGCGATCTCAAGGAAGACTCCTTGTACAGGAATTGCACAGACCCCAATGCTGACGAAATGGGGAGCTTACCTGGAGCAGCAGGCGCAGTCCTGTGAGCCTCCTGTCCGGTCGACTGCACCCCCTATTGGGATGAGTGCAGTTCCAAAAAGAGCTCCTGGCAGAGCCTGCTGAGATGGGAGACATATCAAGTCCCTATAGAGAGGGTCAGACTCCCATCCCTGAGGATGCCTGGTACACAGACAGCTTATACTTTGGAACAAGTAGCGACATGATGGGGGCTATGGTTGATGCAGGTACGAGCACAAGTTGCCGTGTCACAATGTCCCTGGTGTGCTGAGCAGCACCCAGAGAGACAGCATGTAAAGAGTACCATGGGGGTGATGCCCCATGGGGCTAAGCCACTCCAAGAATGGCAAGTGGATTGTAGGCCCAATGTAGCGCCCTTCGGGCCAGATCCTGTGCCGTGACCCTGTAGGGATGGAGTGTGGGCACCAGGGCCGGCTGAATCCAAGGTCTGGCTGTGATCTAGGCTCTTGGCTAGGAATAGAACCCCAGATTAGAATGTTACATTAGTGTTATAGGGTGCCTGCGCCTAAAATATGTAAACATAATTCAGTTTATTGCATCACGCATGTGTGGCTGAATGCCACTATTGTACTCTGCTATGTGTGGAGCCATGCAGTCCCCTGGAGAGCAGAAGGAGAGCACAGAAAGGGGAGCAGAAGAAGTGCACGCAATACCGTGCTCCCAATAGACTGCACTTCTAGAAATAGAACTGCGCTCACACAATAAAGTTGGTGCCTGCCGTTTCATTCTCATGCGTAAGAATGCCTCTTGTGCATTCTTCTAACTGGGTGTCTCACCATCTAACCTTCCCTTCACGATGAGCTTACTGCTGACACGTGGCGTAGTCAACAGGATCAGCTCGCCACTGACAAGAACAAAAGTCAAAATCCACTCAGATCCCTTCTTATTTGCCTTCAGATACTGTAAAGACTAGGACATTGGGAATTCAATTGCACTTAAGAAAAAACTAAAGAAAGAGAATGGAAAATCTTACTAAAAGACGACCTAAAATGTTCAAGTCCTAAGACTTTGGCTTGGTAATTGTCAAGTTGGAAGCTCCAAAATATTGCCAGAGAGAAACGTGAGCTAAACTTCATTTACAGATGGGGTCCTACCCAACTTCTGCCAGCTCTCAAGGAAATTGTGATCTAAAATTACAATGGCTATTATGAGGAATATGCCAATTATAAAAAAAAAAAAGAATGGGATAATAAAACAGACATTGATGAAGTTAGAACAAATATTTAGTACAGCACTACCAAAGGCCAAAGTGACCGACCCCCTGTCATTCTCCCAGTATTAAAGGACCTCAACAAGTCTGCTCTATTTACCCCAGCATGAAGAAATGTAAGTCTGGAAGGAAGAAATTACAATGAGGAAACTGATCAGCAATTGCTTGGGGCATAAATAGTTAAATCTAGTTAAAGATTGATAACAGGCCAGGGTCCCTTGGCTTGACCCCTTGCTGAGAGCACAAAGCCTTTTACTCAAGAGTGGGTAAAATGGTCAAGAGATAGAAAAAAGTAATTTCCAGGACTCCTTGATATGGAAATTCATAAACTATGGTCATACAAAGACCCCCCGGCCCCCAACTTTAGGATGTAGAGAATTAAGATGGTCCAGACTGGACCCCTGACAGTCCTATATTTAGTGGGTCCTCTGTCCAACACAGGGTCCATTGCTCTGATGTCTGTGGTGGATGAGCAGCTTTGATCTTGGTATGGTGAATCCAATGACGGCGTCCAGCTACCTTGACCGTGGTGGGTGTCGTGAGGATAACAGGGAAAGGTCCGTCCCAGCGGTGCTCAAGAGAAGCAGGCTGTACCTTTTTCACCCAGATCCAATCGCCTGGAGCGTGGTTGTGTGGCTGGACTGGATGCTGAGCGGTTATTCTGGTGACAGAGACCAGTTGGTGGGTCTCCTGCCGTGCGAGATGGAGGGCCTGCAAAGACTTAAGCAGTGAAAAATTATGAACTTCTGTTAGCTTTCCTTCCCCTAACTTGGGGAGGAAGAGGTGGAGGTCTTCCAAACATTATTTCATAAGGCGTGATGCCCTTACAATAGGGTGTGCACCGTGCCCTTAACAGGGCAAAGGGGAGGAGACTCACCCAGTTTTCACCAGTTTCCAGCTTGAACTTAGGGTTTCTTTCAAGGTTCTATTCATTCTTTCTAATTGCCCTGAACTCTGAGGTCTATAAATGCAATGCAATTTCCAGTTGATCCCTAACAACTTTGCTAGAAATTGGCTGGTCTGGGCGATGAACGCCGGGCCATTGTCAGACCCTAGTGTTATGGGCAGGCCAAATCGAGGCAATATTTCTGAGACTAATTTCTTTGTTACTACCTGAGCGGTCTCCTGCTTAGTGGGGAAGGCTTCGGTCCATCCTGAGAAAGGGTCAATGAACACAAGCAAGTACTTGAATCCAAAGGTTTCCGGCTGACTTCAGTGAAATCAAACTCCCAATGTTCCCTTGGTGCCTGATCACGAAGTCTCGTCCCTTGTCATATTTCCTTGGAGGGCCCTGGATTCACTTGTGCGCAGATGTGGCACTGGGCTGATATCTGCTTGGCCATTTGTTGCAGCCCCGGAATGTAATAGTCTCTTTTCAACAGTTCAATTAACTTGGTTCCTCCCAAGTGAGTGCTCTGGTGAACTTGGGTTATAAGGTCTTGGCTCAAGGCCTCAAGTACTACAATGCGGACGTCCGGGAGCCTAACCCACCCAGTAGATTCCTCTTTGCTTCCCAGCTTGTTGCATAGTTCAGCTTCCCCTGAAGTGTAGGTAGGGGTGTCCATTAGCACCCTGGGTGGTAGGGCCAGCAGAATGTCAATTGGTCCCACTGGTTTTCGGGCAGCCTCCTTTGCTGTTTGATCAGCGAAGGAGTTGCATTGTGCTACCTCTGAGCCCGAATTCTGGCGCCCTGGGCAATGGATGATTGCCACTTTCTTTGGCAGCCAAATTGCCTCTATAAGGGCTAGTATTTCTTTCTTATTAATTTCTTTTCCTCCCGAGGTCAGTAGCCCCCTTTCCTTATATAACGGCCGATGTACATGTGCCGTGGCAAAGGCATACCTGCTGTCTGTGTAGATGTTAATAGTCTTGTTTTCATCCCACCACAGAGCTTGAGTCACTGCTACTAGTTCAGCCCGCTGAGAAGAAGTTCCATGGCTTAGGGCTTGTGCCCAGATGACAGTTTCAGAGGTAACCATTGCAGCCCCCGGCATACCCGACTCCTTCTGAGACGAAGCTACTTCCATCCATATATAGAGTAGCATCCAGATTTGGCCATGGGCTGTCTGTCAGGTCTGGTCTGGTGCAGGTGACATTCTCTAAGACCTCAAGGCAGTCATGCAGGGGTTGGTGAGAGTCATCGTCAAGCAGTAAGGTCACATTGGTCCTTCTCTAACCCGACTCTCCTGGATCCATTGTTCGCCCTGGGTGCCTGTTCTCAGCCTCTGCCTTTTCCTGGTGGTCCCTTTGACTGGGCTCCTTGCATGGTTGCAAGCAGGACCTTGGTCATCTTCTTAGTCTGTGCTATATCTACCTCATCTCTATTGTTGAATACTCGTTGGGCTATCTCGACCAGCTCAGACAGGTTCTTTCCTTCAAACCCTTCCATCCTCTGCAGTTTCTTTCTAATATCTGGGGCCGACTGACTGACAAAGGCTAAATTCACAGCCCTCCTATTATTAGGGTCCTCCGGGTCAATAGGGGTATACAACCGGTACGACTCTAAGAGTCGTTCCAAGAATGTCGCCGGTGATTCATCCTTAGTTTGGAAGATCTCGCTTACCTTAGATAAGTTAGTGGGTCGTCCGGCGGCAGACCGGAGGCCCTGGAGCAGAAGCTGGCGATACCGTTAAAGAGCCTCTTTACCTTGGTCAGGGCTGGGGTTCCAAGGCGGACGGGTGTTCGGGAGAACATGTTAAATGCGGGTCGGATTGGTGGAAGGCTGCCCGTTGGGCTCTAATATCGCTTTTGCAGACTCCCTCAGGATCCGCTCCTATTCCTCTGAGGTAAACAGGACTTGGAAGAGTTGCTGACAATCGTCCCAGGTCAGCTGGTGGGTAAAGAAAATAGTCTCTAGGAGAGAGGTTAAACCCTGGGGTTTCTCTGAGAACGAGGGGTTCTGGTGTTTCCAATTGTACAGATCACTGGTGGAGAAAGGGACATAGACCATGAATGGCCTCTGGGTTTCTCCCCCAACTGGAGTGGGGCCAGGACTGCTGACTGGTTCGATGATCAGGGTCTTGTGGGCCGGTACAAAACCCCAGTGCGGGTGTGGGGAGGACTCGAGGGGTTCTGCCTCCCTCTTAGATGGAGACAGGAATGGGTCACAAGGGGAGTAAAGGGGAGGATTAGTGATCTCGGGGTCCTCAGGGGGTGCCTGTAAGACAGAATAAAGAGAGTTAGGTGTCTGTCCAGACGGTTTCTCTTTTGGCCCCTTTGATGTGGAGAGAAGGACAGACTTGGGAGTCGCCTTTGACCCTTGGCCGCAGCAGCAGTCCTTCAAGTACTTGAGGGCATCAGAAACAATATCGATCCACACATCGATATATGGAGCCTGATCAAGGTGGCCAGGATTTCCGTAGATAATACCCCGCACCTGAAAGGCTGTTTGCAGGTCGAGTGACCCCTCTGATGGCCACCCTGTTCCAAATGTGGGCCAATCTAACTGGCAGAACCTCTGAAGGTCAAAGGGAGTGACACTAGCTCCGTAGGCTTGGGCTCATCTCCTGAAATCCTTAAAATGGTTAAGGAGGCACTGAAGGGGGGTAGTACGATTTGAGGAAGAAGCCTGACCCATGTTAGTAAGAACAGGCAAGACTGACAAAAGCCAACGCCAGGGCTAGGCGCAGCCTCTTACCTAACATCCAGTCAGACGGGGCCACAGAGGCCAGACCTAAGGAAAGAATTAAAATACCACACATCGATACATGGAGTAAGCTCATGAAGACCAAGGCAATAGGAGGGTAACAGTACCTTCGACCAGTCCAGACAGACACAATACAGACAGACAAGACAAACTACAGGTAGCACAAAATGCTAGCGTACCCAAAAACCTGAATACCTAAAGTCAAGTCTGACGTCTCAGACCTTGACCAAACTAGGGAAGTATTGCTGTGTCCAGCCTTCCACTAGTGTTCTTTAGGGCTCCCTGACAGACAGATCCAAGTACAATCTGACTCACCAGTGAAGCTGCTCCAGATGGCTCGTGCCCAATTGTTACAGAATTGAACCTTTTGTCCATCTGCCCTCTTGGGCGAGTCCGCTTGGCGTCCGGGGCTGAGGAACGTCTCTCAGTGGGGCAGGTCCTCGCCCAAGGTGGCCGGGGTAGCGGGTCTTAGGAGATCTCCCCATCTGGAGAGATCTCGCTGGGGCCTCCAAATGTTGTGGCACAATCAATTCTAAGACCCACAGAGCCAATTGAGATGAATTATGAGCCTCTATTAGCCGGCCGGCGACTGACTCTCTATCACGCAGGGCTCTAGATCAGCCCCCGAGCTCCCAAAAGAGGCAGTTTATAAAGCCTAGAACCACACCCTGGTTTAACGTCAAACAAGCAAACAGATTAACCACACCCTAGTTAACATCTAACAAGCAAGCAGATTACAGAAGCAGAAGTTGGCCATTAGCATATCTTTGCCCAGAACCACACCCTTAACACTGGGAAATAAGATCTCAAATGCTCCAGAGAATAACAGTTTTTGCAGCTTTTATGTATTTGAAATTAAGAAGAGAACCTAAGAAAGATTACTTGAAGGGAGGAGAAAGCAAGGTTAGGATTGGATTATAGGGTAGTTAACAAGATTATGTGCTCTCTTGAGGGTGGTTATTTCAAAGGTGTGTTAACCTAGATTCACAGAAACAATGGACAGGGCTTGCTTAAGGCAAAGATAAACCTAAAAAAAGTTATATTCCTGGAGCATGACTACCCACCAAACATACCCAGTTAGGAACTTATGGTAGGATCACCTTGTGAGGTTACATAGAAACCCTTTTTTTTTTTTTGTCCACACTGGGGAACTAGGACATGAAGTCTGTAAACACTTTCTTTTGGCTATCAGAGGGAAAGACCTTTGAGCCCTCTTGGGTCCATGGAAATGTTTAATACTGCCAGAAATATTTGCTGTCTGTCCCAGATGAAATCTGACAAGATATTAAAAGGATTTAATAATTTTTTGACCAAAAATTTGGCCAAATTTGAAAATAATGTCAAATTCTTCTAACAAATGTACCTAGAAAGAATGAAACATTCCAACAATGAGTGGATGGTTTGTCAGTCCGTCCTTTGCCACCATTTAGGTGGCAACCCAAT
The DNA here is from genome assembly GCF_000325575.1 of Pteropus alecto. Classification (NCBI taxonomy): domain Eukaryota; kingdom Metazoa; phylum Chordata; class Mammalia; order Chiroptera; family Pteropodidae; genus Pteropus; species Pteropus alecto. The sequence goes on along the minus strand of NW_006438126.1, from coordinate 284,431 downwards.
TCTTCAGGTATTAAAAACATCTGTCCTTCTTTTACAAATCAAGTCCTAATAGGACCAGAAGTATGGCTCTAGAAACAATTCAAAGCCCACCAATTCTTTTTACCTTTCCCTAACCTCCCTATTCATTTCAAAAGGCTTAAAAATATTTCCTTTAGGAAACCAAAGTCCTTCTAGGAGGAGCTTGCATTTCTTTCCCAGTTTCTTTGGAAAATAAATACCTGGTCATCTCCAAGAACTCTTATCTGGGCCATCTTTTAAAGTGTAAATTTCAGAAAGTTAATTCTTATTTTAAAAAAAAACATTTGAGCAGGTCAGTTGAACTTATTCCAACTGTTCTTTTCTAAACTAGTGAGCTTTGAATTATGGTGCCTGTCTCATGGCTAAAGATCTCTGTGTCTGTCTCTATATTCAAGTGTTTCTTGTGATATTTTATACCTCTGGATAACATTGTTAATTTATATAAAAAAAGAAGGAGATATTAAACTGGTTTAAATAAACAAGCACTTATATGAGAGTTCTCAAAAATATAACAGAAACTAACCCAAATGCTTTTCAGAATCACGTTATCTGGGAAAATATTTGATATTAAAACTGGTTTGAGTTAAATAGGCATGTTATTAGAGTCATCAGCATTAAGCATAATACTTTTATTCTATCAGGGTTTATTAGTCAAATAAAAACATGTTATCTGTGTTGCACAATTTGTCAGCAAGAAAAATAACTTAATGTGATGGAATTTTATAAGTTATTTAAACTTAATTGTTAGGATCGAGTAAATTAAATAAATAAAAATAGGATAAAAAGTTTCTTTTTAGGTGAACTCTTTAGCAATAATTATATTGTATGTGTACTTAAAAATGGTTTCTTAAATCTATTTGGTAATTTAAAACTTTAAAGTTTGCTAGCTAAACTAAATGATGAATATTCATTGAATGTCTAGACCATTTCCAAATAACAAAATAATGGAACATTAATTAATGAACATAGGTTTATCTACTTTTTGCTTCTTATTATAGAGAAACTAAAGATATTTGGGTCTATTAGTAAACATGCTTTATGACATATTAAAAAATTTTTTGTGCTATTAGGAAATATATATTTGTAGAAATTAAAAAATGTGTTTATAAATGTATCTAAAAGAATGCTGATGTAACAGGCAATTCACAATTGCTTCTTAATTTTCACTAGAAATTAAGGTTTTTAAGGGCTAAGAATTCTAATGTCTAATTAAAGCTACAAAAATTAATAGTAACAGGGAAAACACTGTATATAAGAAAAATAGGATATGTTTGGCTTTTAAAAAGTTCTGAGATATGGAGATGTGTTTTTGTTAAAGAAAATAAAATAATCTTGGCCTGATTTTTCTGAATGGGTGATAGAATAGAGTGTGTACTAAAAGAGACACAGAAAGTTGTAAAAAGTTTATGGAAAGGAATTTTGAGAAAGAAAATTTTATGTGTGGTCAAGCTGAATAAAACTGAAATAAATTAATCAAATAAGTTAATTTAAATATTAAAAGTAAGCTGATGCAAAATTAGAGTTTAGTTTTTTTCTCTCTGCTAAAATAAGTAAAATTTTCTCGGACTATTGGTCAGTTACTGATATTGTTAAATAGTCTTCTGCCTGGAAAGCAAAGATTCTGTTTTTTATGAAAATAACTTTCTGTTTTATAGTGTCTTGATCAGCTCATTGATTACTTAAGAAAACTGAATCCCCTTAATAATAAGAACTAAGTTTTGCTAACAATTATATAAATGTATTTGTCTTTGAAATTTTTTGTCACTTTGGTTAAATGGATAATTAATATCGTTTCATAATGACTTATCCTATTTAATCAAATGTCCAAACCTTTTGATATATTTTGTCAAATTTTCCAAAATTCAAATTATAAATAGAATCTGGACCCAGTAATATAACCTTGTAAATCTTTGCTTCTTTAAAATGATTTTTTCTCTTCTCTTTCTTTTTGATTCAAACTGGCCTTGGGCTCTCTTGCTTCTTTTCTTCCTTATCCTTCTTCGTACTGCATAGACCACTCCCTTAGTCATTAAGCACTTAGATCAGTATCAAACAGTCTTAGGAACAAAACCTCAGGTCTGTTGACCACAGAAAGAGTTTCAGTCAACTAAAGATAATATCTTTCAGCTCCATATCCATGAAGGTGGAGACCCTACCAGCATCCCCTTGAAACCAGGCAGAATGATGCTATAATTGATATCGGGACCTGATGCAAAGATCAACTGCCTCCTACCCTAGCCCCAACCAATCAGTAAAGCCCACGACTCTAACTCCCTTAGCTACTAAGAATTTTCCCTTATATAACTTATCCCCTAGGGGCCATTGGAAAGTCAGGTCTTTGAGTGCTAGTTCACCGGTATCTCCAGGCTTGGCACTATTTCCTTAAACAAAACTTCTACTTTCTTTGCTGCAAACTGTCTTTTGGCTTTGATGCATGCAGGAAAAATGAACCCCTTGAGTTCAGTAACAGGAAGAATTTTGAGGTATTCCAGAAGGTACCCCAAATACCTCAAAAGATTTGTTTTCTTTCTTCATAAAAGAGAAAATTTAAACTAATTAGGCTTATTTGGTATGTTAAATTGCATGGCAGTCATTGTAAAATAAGTGATGATAAACTTCTAGAGTATATTCTATGATTAAACAATAGCTGTAAATTAAATGAAGTTGTAGCTATGGGAAAGCCAAGACAGCTGATTGTTCCTTCTAGGCTCCCTGGCACACCTCCACCCCTTTTTTTCTCCCGGTTTTGCATTTCTTCATCTACTATAAAACATTTAAGCTGGACTTTGTTCAACTGCCACTTAGTCTGGGTTATCACTATGTTCTTGTTGTATACATGTTTTGTGGATAAGTTGAAGTTTTCCCCTACCACAAGGCTGATGCCTTCACAGTGGCAAAGAAACTATTAGAAAATGTGTTTCCCACTTGGGATATACCTTCCACAATCTCTACTGATCAAGGAAACCACTCACTGAGCAAATCATATGAACTTTGAGGGAAAGCCTTGCAAACTTCCTAGAATCATCACCAACCCTATCACTCTATTATCAGGAAAGATCAAGAGAGCTAATGGAAAAACTATGTTCAAGCAGAATGAGTTTAATCACACAGGACTGACTGAAGTGATAAGAATGATTACATTTTTTATGACTTTTTGAAACATTACTAGTTCTTTAATTTTTTTTCAGATAAAAGGAAAAAAGAATTCTCTAAAGTTAGCTATGACTTAGAGTAATTTGGTAAATTATACCTTTGTAAGAAGAATTGAAACATTGTCTTTTTCTCCCTACTGTATTCCTCTAGAATTCGGAAACTCACAGTGAGTGTTCTCATTTTCATGGCAATATTGTTATTTGCATAAGTTCAATAAGAATCTGTTCTTATAACAAGGCACAATTGGAAACTAGTTCCAAGGCTTTGACTAGAATGTCATACTTGAGAGAGACATGCATAGACTCAGATATGACCAGGCAATCCTAACTATTAAGATTATAGGAGCCAATAAAAATTTTTGGGAATAGTGGCCTGGTACCTTGCTTACAGAGTTCCCAGCAGCCTTACCAGGTGAATAAAGAATGCCATTTCTTGTTAGATGCAGGAATCAGAATATTTTGATAAGAGAGGAACTCACCCAAATCTACAGGTATTGCAGGCAATGTCTAATGGCAAGTCCTTGTCTTGGCTTTTCTGGTCTCAAAAGGACTTTTAAAGTTCAGTTTTAAGATTTCTTATGAAAAATTCCAGCAAAGCAGATTTAAAAGAGCCTATGTGGTTAATTACTATTCTTGCTAGGCTTATATAAATAATTGGCCAAGTTTATTGAAACTAGGCTTATTTTGCAAGCAAATTAGTCTTAATTTGGCTTTCTTCAGTTTCAAAAGGGGAGAGGTAATTTTAGAGAGAAAAATTGTTTTAATAGAAACTATTACATACCTTTGTGGATATTAGATTCTAACGCTGTTCATTGTCTTTTGAGATTTGTTTGTTTGTTTTCTACCTATAAACTGGACTGGATTCTGAATTTTTCTAGTTTTCTTAAATATTTGGCTGCAGTGCTCTGAACCAACATTTCTATTTTCCCATCCTTGAAATCATGGAGAACTAAAACTGCCCTTTTCAAAGGCTATGCAAACTAACATTGGATACTTTGATGTAGACTTCAGAAATCACTATGACAGCTCATACATGGACAGTCATTGTGTCTTTTGCAGAAAGATCACCAGAAACATTCAAACTCAAGCCAGAAGAATTTTTCAGACTATAACTTTCTGCCTTCACTCTATCTGAAGATGATATAAGATAGACATCTAGAAATCTTGAGTGCCTGACTTCAGAACTCAGAAACTGGGATTATAGTCTGCTCTAATCATTAACCTTGTTTTTCTTTTGTTTTTATAGAGATGCTTTTTATTAAACACCTGATTGCTTCCACTATAGACTTAACTTTGGGAGCCCACTGGCATCACTACCTCCTGAAGTGAGACATAGCCGTTTAACCGAACTGAGCTTTTCTTAAAGACTGAAACTGATTTAATGAAATATAGAATAATCTATAAATACAAATTCTAGAATGTGAAACTTCCAGGGAAATTTCAGAGGAGGGAACTGTGGGGGTTCAGAATAAGTTACCCCCAAATGGGCCTATGTGATATGAGAATTGTTTTGAGTTAAAGGCAACTTTAGCTGTGGGCTCAAGAGAAAATTTTGCACCCCTCGCCCCCACCCCAAACTACCTAGAATAACTTGAATTAGGGGCCTTGCTCATAATAAGAGATTAATAAGATAACCTTTTTTAAACCTATTTATAGGGTAAGGCAAACTTCTGCTTACAAAATATCTGCTCTTACCATCCTGCAAAGACCCCTTGAAACCTCCAAGGCACCTTACCTCACCCCTAGCTCAAGATGTCTTATATATCTAGATCTCCCTTTCTATCTCTGAACCTCTCACACACGTGGGGTCTCTTACTCTCCACGTATGTGGGGTTACCATACATATGTATGTATTAAATTTCGTTATTTTCTCTTGCTAATACATACATACATATGTATGTATTAAATTTCGTTATTTTCTCTTGCTAATCTGATTATTAGACCAGTCGAAAGAACCTTAAGGGTAAAAGAAAGTGTCTTCCTTTCCACAATACCATCTTAGGCTATAGACAAAGGAAAAGCAGGTAAGGGTTGGAAGGGAAATAAATTTTGATCAGTAAAAGTATTGGTAAACAAGGTTTGTTTAATAAGGTGTGTTATGCAGATTTAAGTCAATGCTTTCTCATTTGATAAGAGCTGTTTTAAGAGTCTTCTGTTACTGCTACTGGAGAGGGAGACACTTCTACAAATGGAAATTTTCTTTGTCAGTATACATTTCCTTGACAAAAGGGAAACTTAAACTCTATGTTTACAGCTTTCCCTGCATCAGCTGTTTCTTAATGGCCTTCATCCAAGATAAAACATATTCCAAAGGGCTATATTTTGGGCTAACATATTCTGGTCCCCTTCAATAGCCAAGCAGATACAACCCATTACATACATGTCCATTGTTTATTCATCAAGATAAACAGGAGCTAGTCTTCAAGTAACTGGGAGGATGGTCTGCATTAGCTTTTTGTTTTTTCCAGAGGAAAAATTCTCATAATTTAAGACAGGAGGTAGTATTGTAAATGGGAGCAAGGTACCCATCACAGTTAGACTCCTACCTTACCACAGGAACTGGGAGAGAGGGGACATCATCTCTCTTGATGTTTGCATTTCAAAGGTAGCTCCCAGGTCCTTGAGGAAACAGTTGTGAGACTGGCAAAATATTTATTTAGTTATTTAAAAAAAAATTATATATATTTGAAAAAGACAGAAGAAGAAATTCTGAAAGAAAAGGAAGTGGGAAAAGTCTCTTTCCTTATTTTCAACAGAGTGAATTAAGGTATGTATGCCTCTTATTTTAATTTATATTTACCCTTTCAAGACAAATAGGCTCAAAAGTAGCTGGATCCCCATGGGAAAAGCACTCACATCACATCAGGTCTATTCATATCCCACTCTACCTTATTCTGGGTAAGTGGACAAGTCTACTTTCCTTTCTGAGTTGGTTTCCTCATCATCGAACTGAGGGTTATAATCGCTACCTCATAAGACTATGAGAAATAAATGAGTTAAAATTTTAAAGTTACCTGGAACACAGTGGGCACTTTGAAATATTAATCTTTAAAATTAAAGTATAATATCATGAGAGTTGGAATAGTAGGATAAAGAATAGTACATCAAATTCTAAAACACTGAAACTGGAGGATTCCTTTAACTCGAGCATGAGAGCATGATACGATTATGGGGCAGATTAGAGGAGAACGCTCCTCTGAGCAACTGGGAAAGCATTAAGCTTATTTCCCGAAGAGGTGTCTGAAAATATAAATAGGTTAGGGAAGGGTTTAGGATATTCACAAATGCAAACTCTAAACAGGCTGTTAGGGAAGTGGCAGGTGTTGAGGCAAGACCCTAACTCTGAGGTTGATGGCTTCTAGGGTAAAGCCTTTTCCATAAAGTGCTCTTGGTAATGTAGGGAGGAGGCAAGAGAACTAAAAGTTAAATCAAGCTGTATTCAGAGACTGCAACATGTTGATCAACCCTACGGTCTTATGGTGGTAGTGGAGGCCGAGCTAACCGTTTCCTATAACGATTAAAGGTTGTTCTCTTCCCTTCCTATAATAGGTAAGGGACTTTTCAGTGTCCAGCTGACACAGACCACTAGTGGCACAGACACTAGCCCTGGTCAGTCACTTCCCTTACGGCTCACCAACCAATCAAAATACACTTTCCTTATATAGAAAGAACATGCAAATCTGTAACAAGATACACTTTCCTTATATAGAAAGAACATACAAGTCTGTAACTATAAGATGTGTATAAAAGGGAAAGCCCTGTTGCTATTGAGGCTCAGAGTTTGGATGTGAATCGGCACTGGCACCAATAAACTTTGCTTCCTGCATATTGCCTCGGTTTCCCATATTTCTGTCCATGTATCCTGCAACATTTCTGGGGACTCATCCAGGAGCGAGATGGCAAGTTTTAGCTTCTCTTGTCGTCGAGGTTTGGCTCTTGGGAAGCTGGGAGTAGCAGACTCCACCTGGTGCCAGTGATTTTTTGGGAAAAATGACTCTTCCAGCGGACAGGGGCAGCAGCTCCAAGAGCACAATGGAACCCAGTGAAGCACAGGATCCAGCGCAGGAGCACTGTCCGACAGACTGGTGAGGACCCGGGTTCAGGTATTTGACCTGCCCCTAAAGAGGCAGAAGGGGAGTCTGATCAACTCCCGAATAGTCTCTGGAGGGAGAAGAGACCGTGATCTCTCAGGTTTATTTTGGGGAGAGGGTAGTGTTTGAATAATGAGTGCCTGAGTATGAATGAGACAGGGCCTTGCTGTGAAGTGAGGGTTGAACCTTTATCTGTGGTTCCGCGGTGAACCTCGTATGGCTTAGGGTGGTATCACTGGATATCTGTGAGGAGTCTACTCCAGTGATCCAAGTCAGGGTTTTATACTGACCCACCAATTGCTAAGAGACGCCTGAAATATCCCTGTAAGGGGAGCAGCTGGAGATGGGCGAAGTGAATCCCTGAGCATGTGTGCATCACTGTCACATGGGTGAAATAGACAAGAGAGTAAGCAAACCTCCTTAGGATGTATGATAAAGAATTTTAAGGAGGGCTTTTCAGGAGATTATGGTGTGAAGCTCACCCCCCAGAAACTTCATACTTTTTGTAAGATAGACTGACCCTCATTTGATGTGGGGTGGCCATCAGAAGGGTCCCTGGACAAGGCATTCATGGCCAAGGTCTATCAGGTCATTGTAGGGAATTCCGGTCATCTAGACCAGTTCCCCTATGTTGATAGTTGGCAAGATGTGGTCCTGACCCGACCCCCTTGGTTGAGAGCCTATCTAGAAGAGAATTGCAGAGTAACGTTGGCCCGGGCCGCTGCAACCTCCAAATGCCGACCTAATGAAAAGAAACCAATCTTGCCAAGCGAGCCAGAGGATACCCACCGTCACATGCTCCCATTTATTCACCCCTGCCAAGGGCCTCAGAGCAGCCGACTGCGCCCCCGAGATCCTTGTCCCCAAGTCTTTATGAAAACAGCCTGGAATCCACTGACACTCCATCCTCATTGACCTCTGTAGATTCTCTGCCACCTCCTGTCCTGATCCCCTATGGCCCGACCGGATCCCAAGCAAAAGGAGCAGTCTCTAGAGGAGAAGCCCTCCGATCACCCGCTGCATGAAACACAGGGCCCCATACACTATGACCAGGATGGCCGACGATCCAGATGCATAAGTCCACTTGGGCTGATTGCTGCCAGCTCCTCCTGACCCTCAATACAGAGGAACTGGAGAGTCACCCAGGCTGCTTCCCCAAGGAGGACTCCCAATGGGACCCCAACGAGGACTCCAGATGCTTAAGCACTATCAGGAGGCCCTCCTAGGCAGTCTAAAAGAAGGCGGTCTAAAAGAAGAAAGCCATAAATATGAGTAGGACCTTGGAGGTACTCCAGGGACCCAAGGAAAGCCCAAGCCAATTCTATGAGAGGATGTGTGAGGCATTTCGCCTTCAAGCTCCCCTTTGACCCAGAGGCAGCTGAAAAACAGGGGATAGTTAATGCAGCTTTTGTTGGTCAGGCCCAGGGGGACATCTGGTGCAAATTGCAAAAATTGGAAGGCTTTGCTGGTATGAATGCCAGTCAATTGTTAGAGGTGGCAACGAAAGTGTTCGTCAACCGAGACCAAGAAGCCCGGCGGGAGGCAGACAGAACAATCAGAACACTCCCAGAAAGGTGCTCCGATGGGCCTGGGACAGGGCCAGAGAAGAAGGCAACTGGAAGAACCACCTCACTCAGAAATGAGGTTGGGCCAGGACCAATGCGCTCATTGCCACCAAAAGGGTCACTGGAGAAACGAGTGTCCACAATGATTGGGCAGTTACCAGACCACTCCAGGCCCAAGAGGAAGAAGCCAAGTGTTCCAAGGACAGTACCAGTTGACACAGCTACCACCCGAGGCTCCAAAAGACGATTTTGTCATCCTGGCTGCTCTAGGAGACTATGGAAAAGAGTAGGCCAGACCAGGCTCCATTCTCTTAGGCCTCCAGTTGCCTATGGTCCGAATGACTGTAGGGGGCTGACCCATTGACTTCATGGTAGATACGGGGGCAGAACATTCTGTGGTAACTCAACCTATAGGCCCCCTTTCACAGAGACAGGCCGCCATTGTTGGGGCTACAAGTAGCTGGACTCGTCGCCCTTTCCTACTGCCCTGATGATGTTGTTCTCTGTCTTGGAGAAACCCATGTATGAGGCCACAAAGGCGGGGGGATGGGGGGGTGGAGGGGCAGCGAATGAGAGCTCTTAGTGTGGAAACAAGCACAACAAAAGGCTTTTGAAGATATTAAATTGTTATGGAAATTGCATACCGCCTATCGACCACAGAGTTCAGGACAGGTGGAATGCATGAACAGGACTCAGTTGAGAAAACTATGTCAGGAGATTCATCTACATTGGGATGAAGTCCTCCCCATGGCACTATTAAGAATCAGGTTGGCCCCAACCAAGAAGACTGGATTCTCTCCTTACACGATCTTGTAAGGGCGACCACTCCCATTCATATGAAGAAATAGGCGAATTGACTGAGACAGCAGTTATAAACCTTGGTACTACTTTGCAGGCTCTCAACCACTGGGCTAGGGAAAGGCTGCCTATTAGTCTGACTACTGAGGCCTATTCATTTAGGCCAGGAGATTTGGTGTGGGTCAAAGAATGGAATGTCCGACCCTTAAAGCCTCTTTGGAGGGGCCCATTCCCTGTTATCTTGTCCAACCCCACTGCAGTAAAGGTTGCCGAGATAATGCCTTGGATTCACCATAGCAGGCTTAAAGCAGTGGCCACAGACTGGGAGTGCATTTCAGACTCCACAGAGCCCCTCAGACTAACCCTCCGAAAGAAGACATTGACTGGACTTGCAGATTGAAAGAAAATCAGCCCCACTTTGGTCACACCAGAAGTTGACCAATCCACGTGCGGCAGAAGCCTCAGGATGGCAACACCCCACCATGATGGCCAACATACCCGAAAGGACTCTGTTAGTGACCCCTGAGACTATAAATGTAAAGAGAGAATCAGGATAGGTAGTCAGGTCATACAGTATGGAAATATCAGCCCTTAGACCAAGAACAGGATGAAGATGGTGCTCTTTGACCCAATCTTGGGCCCAGGCATCAAAGGGGAGAATGTGGTAGCAGAAGCCAAGCTGTTTCCTATAACAGTTAAAGGTTGTTCACTTCCCTTCTTGTAATAGGTAAGGGACTTTCAGTGTCACAGCTGACAGTAGCACAGACCACCAGCCTTGGCCGATCACTTCCCTTACAGCACGTCAACCAATCAAAATACACGTTCCTTATATAGAAAGAACATGCAAGTCTGTAACTATGAGGAAGTATAAAATGTGTATAAAAGGGAAAGCCCCACTATCATCGGGGGTCAGCCTTTGGATGTGAATTCGCTGAGCCAGTGCTGGTATCAATAAATGCTACTTCCTGCTTATTGCCTCGATGTCCTGTCTCTGTCTGAGTATCCTGCAACAATACCACGAGGAAAGCTGCAGAACAAAGAAAGATTTCTGCTGGAATTACTAACAAACCATTTACCCACACCATGAAGGAAAAACAGGAAAACAGAGTCTTTAAGTCATGTTCTACACAAAATAAAATCTTTCATTCCTTATGGCTAAAACCATGGGGAACCTATGGATCGAAGGCTGGGAATTGCCAGCAGACCTTTCATACTATATATTCTTATTTTTATACTACATACTCTTATCCTTTCACACTGTATGCCCATACCATCAAAGGAAAATGGGTAGACAAAGTCTTTAAACTGTAATTCATAGAAACTAAGAATGATATGTAAAATGAATTCCCTGAGCACTCAGGGTCCCTCTCAGTGTCTTTTTCTCTGTCTTTCTTGGTGTCTTTTTCTCTCTGTCCATCACTTGGAGTCTCTCAGGCTCTCACACTCTCTGCCTCTGAGAGGAGACCATACTCTGTCTATGGAGAGCTACCCTTTCTCTAATAAACTTTCTTTTTAACTCTAGCTCTAGCATGAGTTTGAATTCTTTCCTGTGCTTAGTCAAGAACCCTTTTTTCTTCAGAGCAGGACCACTCAGGGACATTTGTCCTGTCCTGTATCATTGGTAACACTGTCACACAGGCTTTGGCTATTACTAGAAAGCTAGGGGCTCTGGTTATCAAGTTCTTATCTTGTTCCATGAGAAAGAATTCAAGGGTAAGACGAACAGCTGGAGAGCTTGGGGGTCCAGTGATCAGGTTCTTGGCTTATTCCACAAGAAAAAGTCAAAGGCCAGATGAGCAGAAAACAGGAAAGCGCAAGGTTTATTAACACAGAAATACACACTTGAGGTGGAGAGTGTGGGCTTACTCAAGAGAGAGTGCCAGAGTCATGACAAGATGACTGGTTATGAACTTTTTGTTCTTTATGGAGGCTGAGCCCAGGAAAACATGATGCTGATGTAGATGTAGCCTTGTCTCCTCCCAGTAGTCCCGGAGCTCCGTTTCCTGCTTTTTCTTCCTCCTATGGTGTTTCCAGAATTGTCATGCTGTCAGGTGCATGATGTGAGCTGCAGTATTTGCAATGTCCTGTAGTAAAGATGCATTGTTTTGAATAGTTGAGGCTGGGAGAGTTTGAGAAGACCTCAGCTTTCTAGGCTTTTCCCAGCTTTCTGTGGTGAAGTCATTTCACCTTAAATGACACCTAAGGAGAGCCTAGAGGCTGAAAGGAGGAGAGCTCCCTCTTTTATCCCTTCTATCTTCCAACTATCCTTACCTCCTGTCCTCTGCCAGAGTCAGAAAGTGGCTAGAATAGGGCTAGTCAAGCACATGGGTGGAAAAATCTGATGTAAAGGAAGAGGGTGTTTTAAGAGACCAATGGGAATGACAACAGGAAGTAGATTCTCACAGCAGGGGTGGCTGCGGGGTGGGGGTGAGGGAGTGGCCAGTGGTGGGCTAGAGCAGATGACAGGCTTAGGACAAGGCAATGGGGATGACAGGGCCCCCAAGGAGGGCCAGAACAGAGCTAAGCCAGGTGCTGGGGTATAATTGAATGTGGTTTCAGAGGGATTGAAGCAGGAGACAAAAGATTTGCTGCAGAGCCCAGAGTCCTGATGGAGCACGGGGACGCTTTGATGAGAGATAGCGGGCTGGGCCTGCGGTGCTGTTGGAGGAGTGATTTAGCATCTTGGAAGACTGCACCGGCAGGACCCGTGTTTTGGGAAGGAACCAGAGTCTGAGATCATCTATCCCGGTGGAAGGCTCAGTGACTGAGGGGGCCAGTGATGGGAGGGGTGGCGGCCTTGAAGAGAAGCACAGAGCTGGCTTGGGAATGCAGCTTGCAAGCACATTTTGCCAGCAATGTGTAAACAAATTCCAGGGCAGCTTTTCTTGGGGAAAAGGAAGAGAGGTTCAAAGAGAACATAATGAATTATATGAAATAAATAACTAATTAGTTCCAGATCACATCAGAAGCTCAGAGAGTGCAAGGGTGCAGGGTGGTGGGCCAGAAGCCACTTCCCTCCTCTGCTGGACACAGCCCTCTCCAGTGTGCCAGGCCCCCAACATCAGCCTGAAAGGGAAGCCCAAAGCCAGCAGTCTCAGACAGCAGCCTGTCTTAGTGCTGCTCTTTAGCACTAAGTGAGAGGCCTGGTAATAACATAGAAAAGAGAAGTGAGAACTACAAAAATTTACTAAATATTAAACCAGGTTGTATTCAGAGCCGACTACCTGCCTCTAGAAAAGGGAACTTGGCTGATGAGCACACAGCCAAACCGCTGAGAGCCTACAGGAAGAGTCCTGCTGAGATCACTAACAACTACTTCTCCATGCCTTTAATGCTGCATATTCATATCATGAAAGGAAAACAGATATAAACCCAATTCTTCAGACACTCAGGGTCTCACTCTCTGACTTTGAGAGGAGACCACGTCTCTTTCTGTGGAGCATTATTTCTTTTCTAATAAACTTTCCTTTTGTCTCTAACTCTGGCTTGTTCTGTCCTTGAATTCTTTCCTGCGCAGAGTCAACAACTCTTTCTTGGGGTGGAGATGGGAATGGGGAGGTAGGCTTTGAGTCCCCACTGGGGATTTGTCCTGTCCTGTATCAGTGGCATGAGGGAAAGAACAAGGCCTGTGGAAACAGCACATGAGGGATTCAATCCAGACTCTGTCACTGCCACCTTAAATACCCTGATTGACTTCTCTGAGTCCCAGTTTTCTCAACTAAAAGATAAAACCAAACTAATGCCTGCCCTGATTGCTCCAAGGGTTTTTTCCAGAATCAAATGAGAAAAGGTTATGGCACAAACTCTGGTGATTATAATCCAGTAAACACTGACCTCCATGAAGGAAGAGGGTCTGTTTCGTTTACCTTTGTACCACTTGCATTTAACACAATGCCTGGCACAGTATTTGTTGAATTTTGTTGAATAAAGGTAGACTATTCATTACCTCAGTGGTACCCCAGTTATTCACAGATGGACTGAACCCAAGAAAAGAGGAGGTCCAACCTAAGAGTGTTTAGTTGTATCACTCCCCCAAAGCCAACCCCAAATGGTTTGGATTGGCCATCATTTTGAATTAGCCATAGCTCTTTTGTCCTGAAAGAGAGAGGATGGGGAGTTATTTAAAATTTGATGGTGAGGGGTGGGCCACAAACCATATTCCCCCCACCCCCTTAGTTCAGGAGCCTCAAGTCAGGAACAAAGCTGGTTTCCTGCCCTGGGAACTTCCTGTCTCTTGTCCCTCTTCATCTTTTTGATTCAGAAACAGAGACAGGGAGGGACAGGGTCACTCTTTGACCTACATATGCTATATCAATCATCTTAAGTTGCGCACACATTCCACACTAATTGTAATTTAGATATACCAGGAGTTAAGTGGCAGTTGACTAGTTGATACACTCTATAAACATGTAACCGAATATTTATTAGTTTTGATTTTGCAGTTTCCTTTGACATTAATTCTTTTTCAAGTATCAAATACTTATGGAGGTCCTTACGAAGTTCAGAGGACCCAGGCACCCAAGCAGATGGGAGAAAGAGGGGCAGTAGTGGTGCCAGGATATCCTATGTTCTGCTAGAGAGGGGAGAAGCAGCATGACCTGTGGCTTCAGCATTTTCCCAGGAAATAGAAGAAATGCATTTGTGCCCAGAAACAGTCACTATATACTATGTGATCTTGGGTAAGCTGTGTGACCTGTCTGGGCTGCAACTTGGAAGCCCATAGAATAGGGGTTGAGAAACAGGGATAGAGGCTACGGGGAGAGGGAGAATGGTCCCCAAGCCTTCTCTCCCCCAAATTGGGAGATCTGACTGAGCACATGTATGGGGGGCTCAGGGCAAGGTAGTCTGGACACCTGGAAGCTGAGCTGAGGGCACACTTGTTTCTCCCTGGGAAGCAGAGACCCTTGCCAAATGGGGTGAATTAACCCTTCTTCCCTGCAGTTCTTGCAGATCAATAACAGGCTCAGTCAGACCCTAGCCTTAAAAAACCATCTTCTGACTCTCTCCCACAGGTCAGTAAAAACCACACCAAGATGAGAGTCCTTGCTTCACAGTGATTTATCCTAAGCACTTGCGAAAGAGAAAAAGGAAGAAATAACAAAAGACATTTAATCAGAACTCACAGTAAACCAGGCTCTGCTCTAAGCATTTTATGTATAATAACATGTTTAATTCTCACAACAACCCTAAGATGTACATACTATTATTTTCCCTATTTTTTACAGATGAGGAAACAGACACAAAATAAGAAGTAATTTGCTCAGTATCATATAGCTATAAAACAGCACTGTTTCTGCTTTCACAGAACTCAAAGTTTAAGCAATGCATAAAAGTGAATTGAGCATCTAGTATGTACCCAGCCATGTACTAAGTACTATGAGAAATAATAAAAAAGATGAGATATTGATCTTGCCTTTTAAGAAGTCTAATTGATGAAGTAAGACAATCAGCCCCTAAATTCCATGAGGCAGAGACCCATTTGCCTGATCATGACTCCATCTCCAATGCTGGCATGGTACCTGCAATAAATATTTCTTGAATGATTTATGGAACAAATATATGTATTAATTTCCTATTGCTACTATAGTGAATTATTAGAAATCAAGTGGTTTAAAACAAGACTGTTTCATCATCTTATAGTTCTGGAGGTTAGCAGTCCAAAGTGGGTCTCACCAAGCTAAAATCAAGGTGTTGGCAGGGCTACATTTCTTCTGAAGGCTCTAGGGGAGAGTTTGCTTCCTTTTCCTGATACACCTTTGGCTTGTGGCCCCTTCCTCCGTCTCCAAAGGCAGTAACACACTTCTTCAAATCTCTCTCTGACTCTGATCCTAACTCTCTTGACTCACACTTTCATTTATAAGGACCCTAGTGATGACATTGAGCCCACCCAGATACTCCAAGATAATCTCCCCATCTCAAGGTTAGTTGATTAACAACCTTAATTCCATCTGCAACCTTCTTTCCCCATGCAATGTAATATAACATATACATAGGTTCTGTCATTTAGATATGGACATATTGGGGAGAGGGGTGTTATTCTGCTTACCACAAAAGGGTTATGACTGTGGCCAGTTAAATTCTCTGGTCTTTGGTCTCTTCCTTTAAATTAGGGATAATTCCGTTTTTCTAAATGTTCCAGCAGGTCTGAAATATCAGTACCACCCATAATATGTCCATCTTCTTCAGCCTTCATCTCCAGTTCTTCATTAAGTCCTGCACATTTTATATCTCAAATGACTCCCAAATCTTTCTCTTAATTTCTGCTAACAAGTCTCAGGTCACCTTTCAATAGTCACATGCCTGGACAACTGAAGTGACCTGCCAACCTGTCTTTCAGAGTCTACTCAACCTTTTCTGTGACTGACAAGGCCACCTCTCTAACACAGTATTATATCATCCTCCTTACTCACAGAATTCCAAACACACTGGCATTAATGTGTGTGTTCCTTGAGCTAACCTCATTTCCTCCTCAGAGCCATTGCTCTTGCTGTTTCATTGCCTGCAACCTTCTTATCCCGGCTCCATACGTGGCTGGCTTTTTTTCTTCATTCAGGTTTTCTTCAAGTTACCACATCAGAAAGGCCTTCCTGAACCCTTTCCTGTGACCCTGACGAGTCATTTCTACAACTATTATCCTGTTTTCCATCCTTCTGGGCACACAAGGCCTGGGAAGGCTTGGGTTCTAGCAATGCAGTGTCTTCTTTCTGAGATCAAATGTGTGTGGTTTTTCCACACTACCATAGATTCTTCAACTCTCTTCAATTCTTCAACACCAACAGGATGTCCTACAATTCAGTCCTATTCTGACAATAACTACCCAGATTTAGTGTCAAACACCACAATGCAGTGTCTTCTTTCTGAGATCAAATGTGTGTGGTTTTTCCACACTACCATAGATTCTTCAACTCTCTTCAATTCTTCAACACCAACAGGATGTCCTACAATTCAGTCCTATTCTGACAATAACTACACAGATTTAGTGTCAAACACCACAGTTTTATGGCTCAGTCCCATAAAACTGCCCTGCTTCAGATGTTTGTAGTAGGTCCTGGGGACTATCTGTACTTTTGACTGACTGACAATAAATCAGGGGTTCTCATAATCTCTTCTTGGGTGCAATAATCCCATAGAGCAACTCATAGAACTCAAAAAAACACTTTACTTATTTATTATAAAAGATACAACTGCGCAACAGAGAAATGGAAGACATGCGTAGGGCAAGATATGGGGGGAAAGGTGAGTGGCTGAGCTTTTATGCTCTCCGTGAGTGTACCACCTTCCCAGCACATCCATATGGTCACCAATGCAACGGCTCTCTAAGCCTGACTAGTTAGGGGTTCTTATGGAGATTTTATTACATAGGCACGATTGATTAAATCAGTGGCCATTGGTGATTGAACCAGAGCCTCTCCCACTCCTGCAAGGTCATCAGGATGCAACCAAAAGTTCTAACCTGATAATTATGGTTTAGTCTTTCTGGCAACAAGCCCTCATCCTGAAGATATCTTGTTTCTCTACCCCACCCTACCCAACTAGGGTCATCCAATTAGCAAAAGACACTTATCACTCAGGATGTTCCAAGAGTTTTAGGAGTTCTTTGCCAGGAGCCAGTTACAAATACAAATACATATTTTTTTTTATTATAGTACTACAGAGTGACCAACTTGCAGTGGTCACTCTGTAGTACTTAGAGAGAGGACTAAGTAGGGGATGAGCTTGGGTTTCTCAAAGATCTCCTCAGTGGACATTTGTGAGTCACTTGGCAGATCCTGGATTCCTCTGAGTGGGATGTTTTCTAGGTCAGCCCCATCCTGCACATCACCTTGGTAATAGGACCCTGAGAGAAAGACCTGGAGAGAAAAAAGGACAAAAATACTCTCCTATGTACTCTGAATCCCTTTATCAAGGATCCCAGTATCTGTAGCCCTCAGTTTCCCAGGTTGAATCTTTGTGTTTGGGGAACAGGACTCAGGTCCTCTTTGATAGGAGGTCATCTGGCCTGGGCTTGACTGATTTATGATGAGGACTTCTCTTCCTCCTCTGCCCACACAAACATGCAAACATCTCATCTCTCCAGAGGGTGAAGAGGCAAGGATAAGCTTCTGGGAACTTGTAAACAGAGGGTTGAAAACAAACTTGGCCCTTAGTGATTTTCTTTTCTGCATTATAAGCCAGTAAGTTTCTAAGTGAAATAAGATCTATGCGGTCCTGATTCATTTACACACTGGGAAAGCCTTTGTGCATAAGAAAGATGGAGATCCCAGAGGCCCCTTTTAGTTGATTTAACAAATCCCTTTTAAGCTTCTATTCTTTCATCTGGAAGCAGAAGTTTCTTGTTCCTCAACCACATACATATGCACAGGCACATGCGCACATACCCCACTTGTTTCAAATCCCATACTTCTCCAAACCCTGAAGACTGGAATGTCTCCCTGAACCAAGAGTTAGGGGACACTTTTCCCATTTTCTCCATTTAGCATTTGCTGGGAAATGACCTCAAAAAGGAGTTTAGGAAGAACTTACAAGAATTAGGAGGAAGGAGGTAAAGTGCTCCTCCTGTCCAAGGAAACTGGCACCCCTGCAAAATCCTATTTCAGAAGGACAGCTGTGGCTCTAAGCCTACCTCTCAAGTCTGGGTCCCTGAGCTTAGAATAAAGACCCAAAAGGGAAGGTAGCTGTGAGAGAAGGCATTGGTTTTTCATCCTTTCTCTGGACAGGACTTTCCAGAGACATCTAGGGCAGTCCTTCACCCCAATGCCAGATAATGCATGAGGTAGATGGAGCAGAAATGAAGTCCAAAGAGCTCTGCTGTGGCCCCAGCTCCCCAGTTACTGGCTGTGTGACCTTGATATCACTTAACCATTTCGCCTCATTTCTTTGCCTATACAATGAGTGTAATGAAAACTGATTACCTTATAGGAACAAATGAGAGTAGATGTGAAGATGCTTTGTAAACTTCCCAGTCCTATGGAAAGGTGAGATATTAGAAGTACCTATCTTGGATGATGTCAGTAACTATAAATGTTTTCAGGGCAAGGGACACTCCAACAACAGATGCCATTATCTCTTAACTGTTTGCAAAGTCCTTCCTAGCCACCTGAATTGCTTCTGAAACAACTTATGTTTTATGTCATAAGTGGACTTGAGCATGTTTTCCTATGACAATTCAGTTGCTCTTACTCTCTGTGATCATGCACTCCATGCATGCCCCCACTCTAGGATGATGAGCTTGGTTAAGATGAAGAAGCCAGAATTCTGGGACTGGACCACACAGAGTTTTAAGTAACACAGCACCTCCATTGCCCGACAAGTCACAGAGTGAAGTTGGACTACCAGAAAGATCTCCCCACTTTCCTCATTGGAAGAAAAGTGATCTGAGCAGCTTTGTTTTTCAAATCAGTGGGTGTAAAAATCCATCCAAAACCTGAGGTATGAGATATGTCCTTTTCATCTGTGAAATTTGCTCCCACTGACCTCATATCGTCTCTGAAGATGGGGGACTTTGTCACCTCCTACCTGCAATTTAATCTGCATCTGATATGCTGGCAGAACTCAGACCCATCTGCATCTCTTGGAGCCACTTAGGAGTAAATGACAAAGAGCCAAGCTGAGAGAACAGCACTCATCCTTGTGAGTGGTACTCCTTCTCTCTTGCCCTTTTAGGACCTTGCCTAGCAAACACAGGCTCCAGTGTGCCAAGATTTGCAGCCAGCTCATGACTGAACCCACATTTTAATTATGCAATCCTGTCTATGAGCATAAAACCTGATTTTTCTCTCCTGATGACTACCTTAACTGGGCTGATGGCTGCCCCCTCTCAGGGCCCTCTCAGCAAGAGTGTTAGAGAAAGAGGACTCCTTACCTCTGTGCCCCTCCTACCCTCTGTTCTCTTTAAGCAGAAGTACCCAGATGGATGTGCCCAGAGCTGGATGAGAGAAGAGAGTAGTCTGAGTGACAGGAGGTGGGCTGCCTGGTCCCCACAGGGCTCTCTCTCTCCTGCCAGTTCCATTTTAATTCCATTAACCTTGCTCTGTGTGCACTGTGTTAATGGGCTGGGAAGAACAAGTCACCCTGCTTGCTTGCCGAGAGGAGGGGGCTGCCACTTCTTGCCAACTTCAAAATTGATATGGGTGCTGGAGGAAGGGGGCAGTACTCAGGACTCATGCAGGCCCTGGCTTGTGACCTGGCTCCCCAGACTGCTTGACTTCAGGAAGAAGAAAGCAGCTCCCACCCTACCTCAGGGCAACATGATGGGCATCTGTGATATTGACAAGGCTGGAACGAAAACTCCTCAGGTCCACTTTCCTCTTCATTTATCCTCAGAGCACCTACTCAACAGCTAGGGAGACTAAATAATGTAAACTTCGTAAGTTCAGTAAAAGGGTCTGTGAATAAGAATCTCTTTCATTTTATAACTCTTCCATTTCTGCTGCTGTATTTTATGATTGACTCATGCTTGCTAGGAAAAGGATATTAGAAGTACCTTGGGGTTGGGGAAGAATAGTGGGGATAAGAAATTGGTGCAACTTCTTTGCATGCCTGGCTATACCCCCAAATGGACATTTTCTCTTTTTGAAGCAACATGGTATTGTACATTGAATTCAACTGACTCACATGAATGAATTCAGGATGGGAGTATACCAGTGTTCCCCAAACTGGTGAGGCCCCACTGAAGCAGAGGGAAAAATGACTGGGCAAGATCGAATGTCACAGGCTTGAGCAACGCTGAGACCCACCCTTGTTGATGCTTCCATGCTGGAACTTGTTTGCAATATCTTATGTTGGGTATTTCTTCTTGCCCTGTCTCATCGTGCCATCTCTCAGGGTAGAACTAGACACAGTCTTATGAACTGAGGCAGGACAGTAAACTGGAGGATAGAAGCCCAGAACAAAACTGGATGGGGCTCAGCAAAGGCTGAGAATCATATGACCTGGTCGGACATGATAACCAATGCGCCTGGGACAGATACTCTCCCGCCCAGCTAGCCCTGCCCCCTTTGTTAGCCCTGTATAAATACTCTTGCTGCTGAATAAAATTTTGAGGCTTGATCAGAATACTGTCTTGCCTCCATTCTTTTCTCCCGCCCATGTTTTCTTTCAGGTAAGGTCCTCCTCGGGTTCCGCGCAATAACTAGGTCCTGCGGGTCGGGACAGACAAGGGCAAGGGCAGCCAATTCATAGGCTGACCAGGGTCCCGTGAAATAGCCAGGTGCAGAAAGCAATTAGCTCAACCAATGAGGGTCTCTCTTTCTATGGAAAAGGGAAAAGAATAAAACCATTGGCAGGGACAGGAGAAATGAGAAGCCACAGAAGAGAAGGCAGAAGAATCCTGATGGTGGCAGAGTCTGGAAGAAGAGTTACAAATGCTGCCTGTGGGGCCTTGGAGAACCATGTCCTGAGGGTTCTCTTGGACTCCCGCTTCACCCCGTCTTCCTGTCTAAGCCCCATGAGCACCCCCTTACCCCACCCCATGCCTCAGCTCCTGTCCTGGGATGTTATAATGAATATCCTTGCAATAAATCTTCATGTTCTAGATGGGTTCTAGATAAGCTGGAGAAAAAGTACAGGGGTTCCTAAATTTACCTGATTGAAAGTCAAATGGGCAGTTTGTTAAACCTAAAGACTTAGGTTCCTTCCCTGACCACTGAATCAGAATCTCCAGGATATTTACTTTTTACAGACAGCCAGGGTGGGTCTAACGGAAAGTTTGGGGAACACTGGTTTACTCCCATCCTGAATTCATTCATGTGAGTCAGTTGAATTCAGTGTACAATACCATGTTGCTTCAAAAAGAGAAAATGTCCATTTGGGGGTATAGCCAGGCATGCAAAGAAGTTGCGCCAATTTCTTATCCCCACTATTCTTCCCCAACCCCAAGGCAAGATATTTGGACAATTAGAGTAGTTTTCTTCAGATGGGTATAATATCAGTGACCCTTCCAGGACCATAAATTAACAGCTTCTGGGCTACCACCTTCAGTGGGAGAAAATAGTTCTACCTTAACTCTGTTTGGGTTTTGCATTAACCCTAGTTGTCCCCAAGTATTCATTTTCTTCTTCTTCCATGGTAACAGAATCTTTAGCTGGACACACATAGCAACCCCCCAAAGAACACATTTTCCAGACTCCTTTACAGCTAGATGTAGCCACATGACTAAGTTGGAACCAGTGGGATGGGAAAGGTACATGCTCATCCTTTCCCCTTTTTCATTTTTCTGTGGTTGGAATGCAGACCAGTGAGGCATCTTGGACCATGTGACAAAGAGTTCCCTAGAGAAACAGAATAAGTTGTGTGTGCAAATATACATACACACATATGTATATATGTATATTTATATGCACACATATATTGTATTGTAATATATATTATATGTATGTTATATATTTATATATATTTATACATTTATACATATATATAGATTTATTATAAGGAATTGATTCACACAATTATGGAGGTTGATAAGTCCCAAGATCTGCAGTCAGCAAGCTGGAGACACAGGAGAGACAACGTGTGGTTCCACTCTGAGTCTGAAGGCCTGAGAACCAAGGGACCCAGTAAGGTATTTCCAGTCTAAAGGCCAGAAGGTTTGAGGCCTAGGAAAAGCCGATGCTTCAGTTCAAGTCTCACGGTAAAAAAAGACCAGTGACTCATCTTAAAGGCAGTCAGGCAGGAGGAATTCCCTCTTGTTTGGGGGAGGGTCAGCATCTTTTTTGTTCTAGTCAGGCCTTCAATTGATTAGATGAGGCCCACCCACATTAGGGAGGGCAATCTTCTTTACTCAGTTTATTGATTTAAATGCTAAACTCATCAAAAAGGACCCTCACAGAAACACCCAGAACAATGTTTAACCAAATATCTGGGCACCCCATGACCAAGTCAAGTTGACACATGAAATTAACCATCTCAAAGGGTAACCCCAGGGATGCCAGAATAATAAGGTAGAGGGGCCTCTGTCCTATACCATGGAGCTACCATATAAGTCCTGTTTTAGGAGAGAGAGATAAACTAATTTGTATAAGCAACCACTATTTTGGATTTTGTTACAGCATTACTGTGGCTCAACTTATATCTTAACTCCAGGGTCTTAGTGCAATTTTAACCATAGCTGTCTCACTATATGGCAAGGCTCACCCTACTCCCCCCAAAGGTTCCCTCACATCTTTCAAAACAGGCCCTTGTTCCTAAGGGCAGGACAATAGAAGCAGGAGTTTCCTCCCATTGTCATATTCAGTAGCATCCTAGCATATTCCATACTCAGAATAGATGAAAAAAAAATTATTTCCATAAAAATTTTA
Source organism: Pteropus alecto (assembly GCF_000325575.1). Taxonomy (NCBI): domain Eukaryota; kingdom Metazoa; phylum Chordata; class Mammalia; order Chiroptera; family Pteropodidae; genus Pteropus; species Pteropus alecto. Next base: position 261,512 of record NW_006438126.1, on the reverse strand, counting down.
AAAATAACATTTAGTAAATAATTTTCTACTAATTAATAAGTGAATTTTAATAAAATTCAAACATTTAAAAATGACACAATATAGGCAATATGTCATTGCACAAATGACATTATATTTTATCTTTTAGAATCATTCTTTAGCTTTAAAACAATTAACAATACTTTTTAAAGAATAATAAATTTTAATCTTAAATATATTTAAATTAAGCAAAATGTTTCACATATGAACTAAAATTTGTATTTATCAAACAAAAACATTGTACTTCATGACTTATACTAATTTTATTTAAAAAAATTTTAAAGACAAATGAAAATTCCAAGTGGTCATGTAGAATGATAATTTAAGTAATTTGAGATCTGCTGCTTCTTTAAAATCACTGTTCTGCCATTATTGATTAAGAGTCTACTGTTTAAATGCAGGAATATGTAGTACCCCAGGGGTTGGAGACAAACCCCACCTGAAGCAAACTCAATTCCAAATAATTATGAAATGACTTGTAAAACTGAGCCCATGTGTATCAGGAGGCAATTGAAAAACTGGAAATTCTCTAAATTAACTTGCATGTGCATACAACGTTTATTAAAGAATAAACAATAAATTTATGTTAATTTGAAGCTTACTCATCTTTAAATTAATTAATTAAAAAATATTTAAAAAAATTTTTAGTTACAGTTGGCATACAATATTGTATTAGTTTCAGGTGTACAAGATAGTGATTAGACATACATATAACTTATGAAGTGATCACCCCAATAAATCTAGTACCCATCTGACACCATACATAGTTATTACAATATTATCAACTATATTCCTTATGCTATACTTTACATCCCCATGATTATTTTCTAACTATAAATTTGTACTTCTTAATCCTTTCCTCTTTTTCACCCATCTCCTCAAACCCCTCTCATCTGGCAACTATCAAAATGTTCTCTGTATTTGTGAATTTGTTTCTGTTTTTTTGTTTGTTTGTTTATTTTGCTCTTTAGATTCCACGTGTAAGTGAAATCATATGGCATTTGTCTTTCTTTGTCTTATGGCACTTGACACAATACCTTCTAAGTCAATCCATGTTGTTGTAGATGGCAAAACTCCATTTCTTTTTTTATGGCTGAGTAATATTCCCTTGTATATATGTACACCTCTTCTTTATCCATTCATTCATTGATGGAATCTCAAGTTGCCTCCATATCTTGGCTATTGTAAATAATGCTGCAACGGACATATGGATTCACATGTCCTTTTGAAGTAGTTTTCAATTTCTTAAGAGCAATACCCAGAAATGAGATTACTGGGTCCTTCTTTGTCTCTTGTTATATCCTTTTTTAAAAAGTCCATTTTGTCTGATATAAGAATTGCTACCCCAGCTTTATTTATTTTTTTAATTTCATTTTGATGAAATATTCTTTTCCATGCCTTTACTTTCAGTTTGTGTGTGTCTTTCGAACTGAAATGAGTCTCTTGTAGGCAGCATGTGTAAGGGTCTTGTTTTCTTATCCATTCAGTCATCCTATCTTTTTTTCCCCCCAAAGCGTGGTTCCCTTATAAAAGAGAACGTTTGTTAATTCAAATGTATTCACTTTATTTTATTTATTCATTCATTCATTCATTCATTCATTTTTATTAAGTTTATTAGGGTAACATTGGTTAATACAATTATATAATTTTCAGGTGTACATTATAATTTGACATCTATATATTCTATTGGGTGATTACCACCCAAAGTCCAATTTTCTTCAGCTACCATATATTTGATCCCCTTTATCCATTTCACCCTCCCCCTACTCCCTTATATATGACTCCCTTTACCTTGTCTACCTCACCCCTCCTCCCCCAAGCTCTACTCTCTGATAACCACTAGTCCATTGTCCATGTCTCTGAGTCTCTGTCCTGTTCATTTGTTGCTTTTAGGTTTATGTCCTACATATAAGTGATATCATGTGATTTTCAACTTTTTCAGTCTGGCTTATTTCACTTAGCATGATTATCTTGAAGTTCATCCATGTTGTTGGAAATGGCAGTATTTCATCTCTTCTTATGGCTGAGCAA
>NW_006438126.1:241057-257331 GCF_000325575.1 Pteropus alecto | reverse complement strand
GTCCATTTCTTCTAGATTATTAAATTTGGTGTTATATACTTTTTCATAGTATTCTTGCATGACTCTTTGTTTTTCTGCAATGTCAGTCATAATTTTCCCTTTCATTCTCTGTTTTTGTTTATTTGTGTCCTTTCTCTTTTTTCTTTTGTGAGTCTAGCCAGGGATTTGTCAATTTTATTAACCTTCTCAAAGAATCAGTTCTTTGTTGTATTTATTTTTTCTATTTTTTTTTCAATTTTATATATTTCAGATCTAATTTTGATTATTTCTTTCCTTCTGCTGACTTTAGCCTTCATTTGTTCTTCCTTTTCTAGGTTTTGAAGATGAAGCGTTAGGTTGTTTATTTGGGTTTGTTTTTGTTTTTGGAGGTAGGCCTGTAATGATATGAACTTTACCCTTATGACCACTTTTGCCATGCCCTAAAAGTTTTGGTATGTTGTACTATCGTTATCATTCGTTTCTATGTATCTCTTGATCTCTCTTTTTATTTCTTCCCTGACCCAGTTATTCTTCAGTAGCATGTTGTTTAATTCCATGTATTTGTGGTTCTTCTTGATTTCTTTTTGCATTTGATCCCTAGTTTCAAAGCATTATGCTCAGAGAATATGGTTGCTATGATTTCAACCCTGTTATATTTGTTGAGGCTATTTTTGTGGCCCAGTATGTGATCGATTCTTGAGAATGTTCCATGTGCACTTGAGAAGAATGTGTAAGCAGCTCTTTTGGGATGGAAGGCTCTGAATATGTCCATTATGTCCAGGTGGTCTAACGTGACGTTTAAAGATGTTATTTCCTTATTGATTTTCTGTTTGGATGATCTGTCCATATCTGACAGTGGGGTATTTAGGTCCCCTACTATGATAGTGTTTTGGTCTGTTTCTCCCTTTAGTTCTGTTAGTAATTGCTTTACATATTTCGGAGCTCCCTGTTGGGAGCATAGATATTAATAAGTGTTTTATCTTCTTGGTGCATGATTTCCTTTATCATTATGAAGTCCCTCAGTATCTTTCTTTATCTTTTTTATTTTGAAGTCTATTTCATCCGATATTAATACTGCTACTCCCGCTTTTCTCTGAATGCCATTTTCTTGAAATATCATTTTCCACCCTTTCACTTTGTGTCTACATTTGTCTTTGGAGCTGAGATGTGTCTCCTAGAGGCAACATATGGTTGTCTTTTATTTTTTGATCCATTCTTCAACTCTGTGCCTTTTAATTGGTGAATTCAGTCCATTTACATATAGGATGATTATTGAAATATGAGGTCTTCTTATAGCCATTTTATCTTTTTGCTTTCTGATAGATCGGTGTTTCCATTGCTTACTTGTCCTTGTGTTTCTGTTTTTTTTTTTTTTATTTTGGTTGGCTTTGTGTGTTTTGTCTCTGGTTCTTCTTGTTTTATGTTATATACTTCAGTTCTGACTCTGTGGTGTGTGGTTACCATTACAAGTATGAAAAAGATAGTATATATGTGTGTGTGTGTGTGTGTGTGTGTGTGTGTGTGTGTGTGTACACAGTCGTCCATTTTCTTCTCTGCGTGCCTTATCTCCTTTCCCCTTTGCAAATTTACAAGTATGAGAAAGATAGTATATATGTGTGTGTATGTGTGTGTGTGTGTGTGTGTGTGTGTGTACACAGTCGTCCATTTTCTTCTCTGCGTGCCTTATCTCCTTTCCCCTTTGCAAATTTGGATCTTCCAATCCTCTTTTCAGTCATTGTTATCTCAATTTGTTTCTATGTATGCTGAACGTTCATTACTATCTTGCTATAGCAATTCTCTTCTTATTATTTAAGCTTATGATGCCCTCTTCTTAGTAAGGGTTACACTTCTCTGCTTCTATTTGCCTGATAGTCACTTTACTCCTAATTATGTATTTTTGTTGTTGTTGTTATTTTGTTTTAGGTGACTGCTTTCTGAATTTCCTGTAGTAGAGGCCTCATAGTAGAGAATTTCCTCAATTTTTGTGCGTCCGAAAAGGTCTTAATTTCTTCTTCATATCTAAAGGAGAGCTTAGCTGGATACATTACTCTTGGCTGGTAGTTCCTTTCACTTAATAGTTTAAATATTTGATTCTATTTTTTTCTGGCTTGTAAGGTTTCTGCTGAGAAGTCTGATGATGATCTATTGGGTTTTCTTTTATACATTATCGTTTTCTTCTCCCTGGCTGCCCTGAGAATTCTACCTTTGTCATTGATTTTTGATAACTTTAATACAATGTGTCTTGGTGAAGGCCTTTTGAGGTTGAAATAATTGGATGTTCTGTTGACTTCTTGAATTCCAAGCTCCAGCTTATTCCTTAGATTTGGGAAATTCTTGTCCACTCTTTGTCTGAAAATGCTTTCTAGTCCCTGCTCCTTTTCCTCGTCTTCAATAATATCTATTATTATTATGTTTCCTCTCATGATGGTATCAGTTAGTTCTTGTATTTCTTTTTCATTATTTTTCATTCTTCGGTTTCTCTCTTCTTCCTTCTGATTTATTTCTAGATTTCTGTCTTTGATATCACTGATTCTTTCCTCCATTTGGTCAACTTTATTTCCCAAGATTGCTATTTTATTTTTCAACTCTTGCAGTGTGTTCTTCATCTCCAGAAGATTTATTTGAGGGTTTCAATCTCTTTGCTCTGCTCATCTAGTTGTGTTTTCAATTCCTGAAATTGTTGATATAATTTATTTTTTATCTCATTGAGTTTTTTCAGAAGTACCATCCTAAATTCTCTGTCATTTAAATTGCATATTTCTATGTCTGTAAATTTATTTACTAGAGATTTTCCTCTTTCTTTCTGAGATGTCTTGTCACCTTGGTTGTTCATGGTGTTTAATGTACTATTTCTATTTCTTTGTCTGTAAGCTTGTTTTCTGGAGATTTTCCTCTTTCTTTCTGAGATGTCTTGTCACCTTGGTTGTTCATGGTGTTTAATGTACTATTTCTCTGCCTGAGCATTAATGGAAGTATATTCTGCTGTTTTCCAGAAAGAAAGTTTATTATATAAAGGTCTCTCTTTAGCTTGCTGCAAAGAAGTCACTTTTCTTTTGGTTTCCAGTAGGTGGCGTCTATGCCTCTTGGATCCCTGCTTTATATAATGCCTTAAAGTACCTGTGGTAGCTCTTTTGTTTTGTTTTGTTTTGTTGCTGTTCTGATGGGGTGTCTTCTGCTACCTTTTCTTCTAAAGTGCTGATTCATCTAATCTACTGTTGATCCCCTTTAAGGTTTTCTTCTTTTCGGTTAATGTAGTCTTCATTTCCGACTGATTCTTTTTTGTGTTGTCTATCTCCATTTTTATGTTTTCTGTCTCTATGTTAAAGTTCTCACTGAGCATCTTCTCTTCTCCTAAGTTCATTGAGCATCCTTATAACCAGTGTTTTGAACTCTGTATCTGGTAGATTGCTTGTCTCCATTTCATTTAGTTCTTTTTTCTGGAGATTTGTTCTGTTCTTTCATTTGGGACATGTTTCTATGTCTCCTCATTTTGGCTGCATTTCTGCGTTTGTTTCTGTATATTAGGGATCCTATGTCTCCTGGTCTTAGTAGAGTGGTCTTATGTAGTAGATGTCCTATGGTGCCCAGTGGCATAGTCTTCCTTGGTCACCTGGGCTGGGTGCTCCATGTGAGTACCTTATATGAGTTGTATGTGCCCTCCTGTTTGTAGTTGAACGTTGGTTGCTGTTTGCACATCAGTGGGAGGTATTGACCCTTGGGCTGAGTAGTTGTGAGGACTGGCCAGTGAGGGGCTGACCTCATGGAGCAAGATACACTTTAGCAGTGCTCTGGTGCCTGCCCAGTCTGCCCTTTGGTGTGTCATCTTTGGATGCAACCTCAGGTGGTACTCTAGCTCAGCCAGAAACCCGCCACCAGGCATTCTGGCCCTGGTGCCTCCTAGGAGCAACCTCACTGTATGCCAAGTACAGCCACAGCCTGTGCCCTACCCAGGGCTACCTGGCAAGACTCACCAGGCAATCTACATATGGCAACCACCTGTGCTGAGCTTGGAGGTGCCTTAAGAGGCCATTGCTAGTGCTTTGCTTGGGGTTGCTTGGTAAGAGGTACAGGGCACGCCAAGGCCAGATACTACTTGTTTGGGTTTTGTGAACCTCTGAGAGATCTTAGGAACGTTTGCAGCCTTAGCCAAGACACATTGTTTATATGGAAAAGCCACAGGAAGTGGCTTGGGTGGGCCTGCAAGTTGGATGGGATGGGATCTCAAGGAATCACCAAGGTAGGGTGACCAGTGTTAGCCAGACTGATGGAGACTCAGATATGGTGGCCACCTGTGTCTGCACAATGAATTCTACCAGCACTTCTGTCTGGGTGTAAGCTACCCCTCCATCTCTTGTCCTGAACCCAGACAATTCAGTTTCTCCCTGTATATCCCTGTCACTTTTCAAGCAGCTGCCCCAGTGATGGAGCTTTGAGTGAGTGAGTGTGTCCATGAGTAATTGTGCACATAGGCCCCTTAAAAAAATGTCTGTGACTTCAGCCACACTCTGTCTCACTCAGACACAATTTTTGCAGGTTTTCACAGTCAGAAATTTGGCAACTTCTCTTTCCAGAACTGGAACCCTGGGCTAGAGAGCCCAGTGTGGATCCAGGACCCCCTTGCTCCTCCAGGGGGCTTCTGTAGCTGAGAGATTCCTCCTACTTCTCAACCGCCACAGGATGATTATACATCTTAGCCCTTCCTACCGGTCTTGAGGTGGCCTCATCTCTATGTCCCTCGTTGTAGGACTTCTGTTTGGCTAGACTTCAGATGACTCTCAATGATGATTGTTCTGTAGTTTAGTTGTAATTTTGATGTGGTCATGAGAGGAGGCAAGAACAGCATTTATCTATTCCGCCTTCTTGACCGGAATTCAAAGCTTACATATTTTTTAATTGATTTATAATTGACATATAACATCACATTTACTTTAAGTGTTTAACGATGATTTGATATATGTAGATATTACAAAACAATCACCGCAATAAGTTTAGTTAACATTCATCACCACATATAGTTACAATTTTTTTTCTTGTGTTGAGAAGTTTTAAGATCTGCTCTCTTAGCAACTTTCAAATATACAATACAGTATTGTTAACTATATTCACCATACTGTACATTATATTCCAGGACTTATTTATCTGATACCTGCAAGTTTATACTTTTGGACCACCTTCAACCACTTTGCCCACCCCCCACCTCTAGCATCTGGTAACCACCAATCTGTTCTATGTATTTATGAGTTTGTTTTTTAGATTTCACATAAAAATGAGATCATACAGTATTTTTCTTTCTTTGTCCAACATATTTCACTTGGCATAATGCTCTCAGAGTCCATCCATGTTGTCACAAATGGTAGGATTTCCTTTTTTATGGTTGAAGAACATTCCTCTGTGTGTGTGTGTATGTGCATGCATATGAGCACAGCCGTGTGTATATCACATTTTATTTATTCATTCATCCTTTGACAGATACTTAGGTTGTTTCCATATCTTGGCTATTTGTAAATAGTGCTGTGATGAACATAAGGGTGCAGAATCTTTTCAAGATTTTGTGGTTTTTTGATAAATACTCAGAGGTAGAATTGCTAGGTCATTTGGCAGTTCTATTTTTAATCTTTTGAGGAAACTCCATACTGTTTTCCATATAGTGGCTACACCAATTTACATTTATACTAACAGTGTACAAGTCTTCTCTTTTCTCTACTTCCTCAACAACACATTATTTCTTGTCTTTTTGATAATAGCCATTCCAACAGGCATGAGGTAATATTTTGTTGTGGTTTTGATTTGTATTTCCCTGATCATTAATAATATTGAGCACCTTTTCATAAACCTTTTGGACATCTGTATATCTTCTTTAGAAAAATGTCTATTCAGATCCTCTACTCATTTTTTAATTGAATTGTTTGTTTGTTTGATTGTTTGTTTGCTGATGAGTTGTATGAGTTCTTTATATATTTTGGATATTAACTCCTTATCAGATATATGGTTTGCAAATATACTCACCATTCCATAGGTCGCCTTTTCATGAGGTGAGAGCATAGGTGCTATGGCAAGTGCCCAGTTCTCAGAATTCAGGGATGAGGTCAGGAACACATTATCAGCAAACATCACTTGAGACAGATTTCCTAAGGCACTAAGATAGGGATGTTAATCCTCTCTGCCTAGAGTCAGGACTAGACTGAGAGAGGGAGCAGAGAACTCACAAATACTGAGAGGGGCAGTAGAGGGGCCTGGAGTGATGCTGAGAGTCGGACCAGGCCAGTCCTACAGTCACACTGAGTCTCCTCTCTCAAGAAAACTGGTGAGAGCTCTGGAACCACACAGAGCTAAGTGTGGAGGCTTCAAGGTGTGACAACCATGTGGCCTCTTTAGAAGCCCGTCCTCCAGGGAGTTAGAACTGGGGGAAGACAGAAGGAGGGACAACTTCCAGGTGAATTTCAAATCATAGAACACCTTTGAATAGATTTTTTGAAGACTGAGAAGCCCAAATGCCCTAATGTCTTTGTTTCTGACAAAGAGTGTCTAAAAGAAGTAAGGAACTTTAAGCATTTGTGTCATTATCAGCAGCAGCAACATTTTATTCATTCAACAAATATCTGCCAAGGGCCTATTATGTACATAGCATTATTCTAGGCATGGACAATCAGCAGTGAACAAAATAGAGAAAGCCTGCTGTCATAGAGCTCAATTCTATTGGGAGAGAAAAATAAATAAATAAATATGGGAGTAAAGAGTACTATAAAGAAAAGTAAGTCAGGGCAAGAAGGTGAATAGTGACAGCAGTGTTGTTTTGATGGGTGTGGGGAATGTCAGGGAAGGTCTTCGTGGAGGAAGCATAAAAGTCAAGTACCCCATTTCTTATATCCTTACTTAGGATATTAGCTCCTCTGGAGTCTAAGACTACAAACCTTGATCTGAGCACATGCTACTAGGAATGATGAGCAAAAAAGATGTCTGTGAACCTTCGGGCCTGACTATTTCTGAGTTTTGAGGACAGAGGGAAAGTGAAAAGGCAGCCACTGCCTTCAGGGAGATGGAGGGAGTACAAAAGAAAGGACATAAGACATGCACACAGAAGCAGAGGAACAAATGCCAATTAGTGTGATGCAAACTGCCCATCTGTCAGGCAGGCTGCATGGGGGGAGGGGACATCAGTGGTCTCTGTGATGATTCCCTATACAAGTGCAACCTGAATGTCACAGGCTTCCCCAACTGGGAAATAAAAAGGTGTTCTTACTCACCTTAATGCCTAAATGTCGGTGTTCCAAGTCCCCAGTTGTGTTGTGGCAGGAAGTCCAGTATGTAGGGAAGCCACTGTTCCCATATATTCCTGAGACTCTTCTGGGAAGTCCTGTGTGGGCACAGGGTGCCCTGGCCTTGTTCTTTGTTCCCACCATCCAAGTCCAGGCCCAAGAGCATCCCTGAGGTATCGCTTCTAGGACTCCATTCTATTACCAGTGTTTTGTCACTGCCAAGTATATTATCACCAAGGTGAAGCCCAAAGTCAGTGATAGGAATGCTGCCTGATTTTGCCACCACTGGGAAAAATGAAACTTGATATGGTCACTCTTGCAAAGTAAAAAGGGAAATGTTCACAGCACAAGAATAATACAAAGATTAGTACTTTAAATGTTATTCAGTTTATCAAGCAGTTCTCCTGCTCCCCTGATGGGTTGCAGGGAGGACTTCCACCATGGCTCTCATCCCTGTAGCTATGCCAAAGCTTTCAAAGTCTAAGACAAGCACTGTTCTAATGAGCTACCCCCTGCTTCTACTCCAAGAGAAGCTCTGAGTTTGCAAACAAGGAGAATGCTTCCTTTCACTCTGTCAAGGGGTGACACAAAACAAGGACTTCTGAGCAGCCACATGTCACAGATATTTTAGTTCAGGAGTACACATAACCCCTTTATCTCAAGCCACACGTGTCACTAAGGGGTTAGGTTAGGAAGATGTGATACATCAACACGTCACTATGAAGAGTGGGGCCAGTGACCTGGTCTGGCTTACTCTCCAGTCACTTTTATCACTCAGATTAGTTCTTTCTGAGAATCCTTGTCATTTTCCTATGTGGCTTGGTTTTCCTTGGATCTCATTAATTCCACTGCTCCCTCCAGCCTACCATCCATCAAACATATTTGTGTCTGTGTCCCAACAGTAGATGAGGTTTATCTTTTAATCCCAGGAAGCTTCTTGGTCCTTATGTAAATCAGTACATGCATGTTGGAAGAGGAAGTGCTCCACAACTACAGTTGTCAGAAATATCCAACTGCAATATGGAGGCCTGTGGGAGTGAGTCTCAGCTTACGCCAAGATGCTCCGAATGTCCCGTTGCACATAATGTGCATTTAGCTAGCGAAGGTGAAGGTTTCTACAATAAATGTTATCACCTTAAGAAATAAAATACCTTTATAGGCAATTAATTGAATATACTCTGGTGCATATGCACAGTACTGTGCAGCTATTTTAAAAATGAGGAAATCACTATGAACTGATATGGAATGATTTCTAGATGTTTTTGAGTGAAAAAGGCAAAGTGCAAAAGAACATATATGGTATGGATATGGTATACTATTTTTGTGTAAGAAATAAGGGGAAAACAAAAAAAATGTACATGTATCAGCTTATGATACAAAAGGAAACACAGGATGGATAAATCAGACAATGATGAAGCTGATTATCTATAGGGATTGGGAAGGAATGGTGCTATAGACTGAATATTTGTGTCCCCCACTTCCAAGAATTCATTTGCTGAAACCTAATCCCCAATGTGATGGTGTTTGGAGTTGGGGCCTTTGGGAAGTGATTAGGTCATGAGGATGGAGCCCTCAGGAATGGGATTATACTACAACAACAACAGCAACAACAACAATAAAAAACCCCCAAAACAAAAACACAGTCTATGAATCAGGAAGTGGGCTCTTACCAGATATCAAAACCTGCTAGTGCCTGATGTTCCACTTCCAGCTTCCAGGACTATGAGAAATAAAAACATATTGTTTATGAGCCATTCAGTCTGTGGTACTTTTTATAGCAGCCTGAATGGACTGAGACAGAAATTGGTTCCAAGAAGTGGTGCGCTACTAAAACAAATACCTAAAAATGTAGAAGTGACTTGGAGCTGGATAATGGGTGGAAGCTGTAAGAGTTTTAAGGTACATATTAGAAAAATCCTCCAGTGCCATGAATGGACCACTAAAGGCGATTCTAGTGAGAACGTTGAAAGAAAAGAAGAAAGCTGCAGAGAAAACATCCATCTTCTTAAAGAATATCTAAATAACCATGGACAGAATGTTGGTAGAAATATGGATGGTAAAGACCATTTGATGAGGTCCCAAATGGAAATGAGGAACATGTTATTGGACAGTGGAGAAAAGGAGATCTTCGTTGTAAAATTGCAAAGAACTTGCTGAATTTTGTTTGTGTTCTAGTGTTTTGTGGAAGGTAGAACTTGTAAGCAATGAAATTGGATATTTAGCTGAGGAAATATCTAAGCAAGGTGTTGAAAGAACAGCTTGGTTCTTCTTGACAGCTTATAGTGAAATGCAAGAAGAGAGAAATAATTTAAAGACAAAATTGTTGGTACAGCCACTATGGAAAACAGAATAGAAGTTCCTCAAGAAGTCAAAAATATAGCTACAAAATCATCCGGCAATTCCACTTTTGGGTATTTATCCAAAAGAAACAAAATCGTGACCTTAAAAAGTATTCACTGCAGCATTATTTAAAATGGCCAAGATATGGAAACAATCTAAGTGTCCATCAATAGATTAATACATAAAGAAAATGTGATACACACACACAAACACACACACACACACACACACACACACACATACACACACACACACACTGGAATATAATTTAGCCACAAAAAGAAAGGAAAGCTTGCCATTTATGGCAACATGGACCTTGAGGGCAATATGCTAAGTAGAACAAGCCAGAGAGAGAAAGACAAATACTGTATAATCTCACTTATGTGTGGAACCTAAAACAGAACAAAACTACAAAACAAACTCATAGATATAGAGAACAAATTGGTGGTTGTTGCTGGGGTGTTAAGGGTGGAGGATGGGTGAAGGTGGTACCATAAGAAAGGTACAGACTTCTAGGTATAAGATCAGTAAGTCTTGGAAATGTAATGTATGCTATGGTGACTACAGTTAATAATATTGTATTGCATATTTGAAAGTTGCGAAGAGAATAGATCTTAAAAGTTCTCATCACAAGAAAAAAGATTGTAATTATGTGTGGTGGTGGATGTTAACTGAACATATGTACTCATAAAACTAATACAATGTTACATGTCAACTATATCTCAATAAAATAATAAAGGAAAAAAACAAAGAATTATTAATCAAAAAGTATGCAGAATGTAAAGATTTGGATTATTCTCGGCCTATTTATATTGAAAAGAATAAAAAAGCCTGTGAGGGAAAGAATACTAAGATTGTGGCCAAATGACAAGGAGATTAGTCAGCCAGGAGCTATTGCTCAAGACAGTGGAAGAATAACTCCTCTTTACCCTCAAGGTGATTCATGGCTACTCTCAGTCACTCCAGGTACAGATCTGGTGGCCTTAGGACATCAGGGCCTTGGTGGCTTCCTTGCAGCACTGTCTCTGCTTATATACTGAGTGCATGAGCCATTGGACCTTCCTTCACTTAGATTTCTAAGGACACTTGGCAGAATCACAGGTTCAGAACTCTACCCAAGAAGAGCCAAGGTATGGGATCCCAGCCCAGAGGGGTAGTGTAGGCAGAGAACTACTGTAGGGAGCCACCACGAGGGTGATGCCCTGCGTAGCCATGGGAGCAGGGCCACCTAAAGCCTTAGGAATCTAACCCGTGCCCAGCAAAACTACAGGAGTAGGACCTCTGCCCCAGTGGGACTGAGGGCAAACATCCAGTCAAATAAGAGTATTCTTGTGCCTTAAGGTTTAATGTTATTTGCCCTGTTGAGTTTTGGACTAGCTTAGACTCTGTCAATCTTTTCTTTTTTTCTTATTTTTCCCTTTTGGAATGGGATATTAAATCTAAGAGAAAATTTTGGTGAGAAATGATCTTAAAGTGTCTCCCCACGGACTGCTTACTAGTTGCAAGGGGACAGGGGGAAACTGTAATTAATAGCGGAGAAATCGGGCAACATTTTGACTGGACAATCAAAATTAAGACCACCTATGAGAGACAGATAGACATTCTGTGCCTCTAGATGTGACACCCTGAGAAGTACACAGCATGGCCTACATCTTATTGTTACAAGAACACACAACCCTAGTCTAATCATAAAGAAACATCACACAAATGCAAAATGAGAAACATCTTATTAAAATGGGGCACTATATTCTTCAAAAATATCAGTATCGTATAAGACAAAGAAAGACGGTGGGAATGTTTCAGATTAAAGGAGGCTAAAGAGACATGAAAACCAAATGCAATACCTGTCAGACTGGATCCTGTACTGGGGGGCAAGATGCTATTATTAGATCAAGTGAAAAAATTATAATATGGGTGATAGATTACATAACGTAAATCCACAAAGTTGATAACTGTACTGCAGTATATAAGACTATTCCTGCCAGCAAATATACACTGAAGTATTTAGGAGTAAAGAACCATGATGCATGTAACTTCCTATGAATGGTTCAGAAAAAAATTATGTGTAAACATATACACATGTAACTATGTGTGCATATAGTTTAGATGTGTGTGTGTGTATGTGTGTGTGTAGAGAGAGACAGAAAATAAGGTAGATGGGGTAAACTTAAATAATAGATAAATCTGGGTAAAGCATTTATGAATATTCTTTGTACTATTTTTAATTTTGCAACTTTTTGTGAGCTTGAAATTATTTCCAAATAAAATGCTTTAAAAATGCCTTTATACTTGCCTTGCATGTGACCATTTCCTGGCATGTTCATACACAGTGACACTTTTGATCCTCCCAGCAACTCCATGAGGTCAGCAGGATAGGCATTGTTATTATATTTTCCCATTATACAGATGAGAAAGTTGAGGCACAAAGACGTTGAATAACTTGCCAAGTATCTCATTGTGGCAAACAGAGCTTGAGTCCTCACCATCAGATGTCAAGTCTAGGCTTCTTCCTGTATTCCCATACATTCTTCAGCTCCTATCTAAATTTATTTGCAATTCTTGCTATTAATCTTTTTAGGAGATAATGAGTTCCATGATTTCATTACCATGGGTGTATTACTCAGCCTTTAAAATTTAGCTCAAAAATCAGTTTCTTCCCTGATTCTCTGCCCTCTGTGTCCTGCCCCATCTCTCCAGTGGTCCTTCATTTGTTCTACCATTGGTACATACATTTGCTTCAGAATTGATTACACATATTGCTGTTATTTCCTATTTGTTTTCGTTTGTCTTCCTAAAGGGTAGTGATCAAGTACCGCTCCTCTGACCCCCAGCCCCAAGTTCTACGCCTGTCTCTGAATGTTGGATGAATGAATGACTGTGGGGCTCTTATTCTCTTTGACCTAAATTCAACTCAATCAAATCTCCAAAGCAGGCTTTCATTGTGTGGATTACAGTTAACACTGTCCTAGCCAGCTACCTCTCCTTATTCTAAGGGGTAGTAGATAAAGGAGAGCACAGGTCATAGGAAAGCAGTGTGCTGTGTTTTCCTAATACAGTAAGAAATAGCTTCCTATTGATAATGGTCTAGAGGGGAGGGTGGCAATCTGCCAATGCATGGGAAGCAAAAATATGGCCCAAGTCTAGGGGATGGAGTGGACCGAGGAATAAAAGTCTGAAGCGTCATGGGTTCCATATTGATTCAAGGTTCAGCCCTTAGGGAAATGAGAATTTTGGTGGAGTATCATTTTAACACAATTTAGATGACTCATGCAAGTAGCCGAGAAAATAACTGAAGAAGAGGCATTGTATACCCATTCAGGAAACTTGATTAATATCTACTTTCCTGATTCACCATGCTGGGGGCTATGGTATTATCTTTCCAGCACAGCTCTGTACAGGGTGAGAAGATGGAACTTCCAAACAAACCCCTGGATTTAAGACAAGGCTGAAATCTTATTTGAAGGGATTTGCTTTCAATTTCATTTTTTAAAACATGTTTTTAATAACAAGCTCATTCACTCAAAAGAGGGTATTTGACTGCTTAGAACAGCAATGGGATCTTCCTTGACATAATTTGGATCCTTTCTTAAACCTACTTACTTTGATTCTGCCAGCTCAGATCTCTCTTCAGTCAGTAACTCATAAGGCCTTGCTGTGGAAGAAATTCAGTTAGGAGCATTCCTAAATACATCTTCAGACCCATGTCTAGGATAAGTCTGGAAAGAAAGTTCCCATTAATCAGACACCAATAAGTGACATCACACAGACGCATTAAATGTTAGAGGTCATATTTTCATGTGGGCCTAGCCCCTCTCATAGCACCCACATGGCCAAGGTGCTGGACCATCCACAGAGACTGAAATGTCTTGCCTCATGTGGCTGACCTCTCCTTCTTCTTAGAAGGCAGGGAGCTGGATTCCTGGTTTTATGAATCAGTGAAGAAGCAATGAGTAACCTGCATTGCACTGATGGGCCAGTCCCAGGACTCTTAGGTTAAAACTACCAGGGAAAACAGAAAATAGGTGCTGTTAACCTCTGGGGTTTGGATCCTCCAAGTAGGCATGGAAGTCAGTTTAAGGTCGGAGAGCTGGAGTGCTTAGGCTTTGACCAGATCTGAGTTAACATAGGGTGGTTTCAATCCAATGATTTGAGCTTCTGGTGAGCAGCAGCCCTGAATGATATCCCATGTGGTGGAGTGGAGACACTTTGCCAGTGACAGAAGATGGCTGTTAGTCACCAGAGCATAAAGATTAGTCATTGAGGCTCTGGAGATGTGATCAGGGTGGAAGTCTGGGGTCAGAGCTGGTTGTAATTGATGACCCTAACTCCAGCATGGTCACACCTAGATTGGTCCAAGTTGGACACTTTGTAACTTCATTCATCAATACAAATTTGTGGCATATTCAACTAAATGGTCCCTAGAAACATTTCAATCTTAGTAGAGTATAGAAAATCTGGTAGTCATGTACACCTTTTCCAGTCCAGTGATGAGGACAGAGTGTGGACCTAATCTAAGCAGACAACATCTAAAATTCATTATGTCTCAACACAGCAGCCAGAAGGAGCCTATAAGAGCCTATAGAACATATCTCTCCACTGTCAAATCTCTCTCATCATGCCAAGAAAACTTTTACAGTGACTGCAAAGCCCAGTGTGATTTGGCTCCCTGTTGCTTCTTGGATCTTGTCCCCTGCAGTCACTCAATTCCAGCCACACAGGTCTCTTCCCTGTTCCTTGAGCCTGTCTTCTTCTACCTATCTCTATGGCTATAGCCCACACTCTTTTAGTTCTTCCTTGAAGCATTATCTAAGAAAAGCTTGCTCTGACCACCCAATTTTAAATTGCAACCCCCTCGCCACACACACACACACTCCTATGCCCCTCCCCTAATGCAGACTTTGTTATCATCTGACACATAAGTGTTTAAATGAACTGTTAATTATTTGGCTCCCCTCATCTCAACAGTAGAAAGTAAAACTCTATTAGGATTGGGATTTTTGTCTGTTCTACTCACCACTCACTTGTAAGGACCTAGAATAGTGCCTAATATATAGTAAATACTCCAAAAAAGATTTGAATAAGAAAAAGAAATGAATAAAGGTCAAGATTACCAGGTCCTAGCTTGACCAACTGTCAGCATGGGTCTCAAATCCAACTACTTTCTAAGAGGGTTCCTCCCACCAGGTTTGCTTGGCTTAGCTCCTGGCTCCTGACTTCCTTATCTCACTTCTGCCCTCTCCCATCAGCCAGCTCAACTTTGTCACACACTCATGATGACAAAGGGGCTAAGACACAGCATTTTCCACAACGATGGGTCTACTTCAGAAAAACCATCCTTGATTTGGAGCCTCTTAGTTAGCTCCCCATAGCCTCTCTTTCAGGCAAAGAAATCACAATATCTTAGGGGAAAATATCCTGTAATATTATATTCAGACAAATAAGCCATCAGTTTGACCAAAACAAGTGATCTTGTAGTCATAAGGGAAGCCACCCATAACAGAAGGCTTGTTGGGGTCAGCAGGCCTCAGAACCCTCAGCAATGGGCAAACCTGGCCTCCTCCCCACAGACTCGTCACCAAGCCAGCACAAAGAGCTCCTTTCTGAGCTTGCTTTCTAAGTCAAAGGAATGTATACTTTCAGAATTATAAAGTATATGAAGACCCAAAATAGAAATTCAATAGACACAGATCTCACTCTGCCAAGGCAATTCTTTCAAGGCTTACTGATGTTAACATCCAGAGCTGGTGTCCAAACAGCCCCACACAGACATAAGGATTTTTCAGAGCAATAGAACAAAACGTAAACACCAGCAATCTGTCTTGAAATTGTCAAGAAGGAGACACCCCTTAGCTGGGGAGACACAGTGAGGTATGTTCTGCATCTAAGATACACCACACCAAATTGTGGGAGCAGAACTTTCTAGAGCCCTTCCCTCAGATGCCATGACTATGAAGCGAGCAGATTTCCCACCCACCTTACCACCTGTCCCCATAGACCACCAGTGGTCATGGCGGTTCTAGAAATCCACAGGAGTGAGGAGGCCTGCAAGAATGCTAACAAAAGAGGACAAATCCCGGTCACACAATGTTCCCAATCACTCTGGGCCAAATTCAGTTGAAATGAGACACTTTCAAAAACAATATCTGGGTAAGTGGTAGAGAAATAAGATCACCCTGAAACATGGAGGAGAGAAAGGAGTAGCCCCTCGAGTGCAGAAATGCACCCTCATCTATCAGGCAGGGTGAACCAGGACAAGACTTGTTCCTCACACACCTTGGCAAAATGGCATTGGCTCAGACAATAACTCATGTGGGTCGTTAAGACAAGGAAATTCAAACTGGGATAAACGATAGCTACCCAGTCAGCAGTATAACTTCTTAGCTGACCTATCATTGCAATCACAGCCTACTGGGACTTGCTCAGACATCAGTAGATGAGTATCTTTCAGGTATGCTTTGATAACAGGTGGCTAAACCTGGGGCTGGAAACCAACTGGGTGTTTTTGACTCCTCTTGAGCTAAACTAGGGAATTGAGTAATATCCTATGAAAGGTCCCCAGAGCCCGTGAAAGGACAACAAAGCACTTAAAGACCCAAAGCACACCAACAAAAAAGGTAAGAACTGGTACCAATCCTAAATTCAAATCCTCAGAAATCATTGCTCTCGGGAAGATGAAGGACACACTTCTAGCTTAGGAGG
>NW_006438126.1:223605-241033 GCF_000325575.1 Pteropus alecto | reverse complement strand
CCAAATGGACCAACACAAAATCGATGGACTCTGTCAGAATTTGAAAATCTCTTTGGAGTTTCAGGGAAAATTCAAATGCATAGCTCTCATGGTGGTGGTCCCACCCTTCCTTCTATCTATGTTTGCCTCGGACAAGGCGGAGCCTGAGCTCCCAACCACATCTGCAGGAGCTGAAAACCAGGAAAGAGAATAGAATATGCCCCAAACAGCTCACCTTGGCTTTAAAAACTGGTATTGTTATTTATATTTAATAGCAGCTTCAGAAAAAGCTACAAATCTTATGGCATGGCAGAAATGTAAATGCTAACTGATTGTTATTCTTCCAGAAACTTAGAATTCAAAAGTTTAATCATCCTCATTAGCATAATTTGGGCGACTTCAGTCCATAACCTCACCCTGGAGTTGATTATTTATGGCGCCCTGAACAGAAGTCGAAAATTAACTTTGATTTAATGTAACAATTCCATTCCCAATATAATTCATGATGCAGATACATTTGTCAAAAATAAATCAGTCTGCTTTGCCCATCTCAGAAGAGGAAACTAAGAAAGAAATAGAAAGAGAATCTCTAATCTTTTGTTTCTGTAGTTGGTCTCACTTCTCACTCTCGCTTCTCAAGTCTGTGCCTGCCTGGGGACTGGCTTTGAAGCAGCCTGAGTGTCAGTGTACAGAAAGATCTATGAATAAAGACAGACAGACAGAAAGGGAGTGGGGTTTCCCCAGGATGGACTTCTTGCTTTTCCTGAGGGTTTTATCTAAGTAAGCAACTTTCTAATAAGATAGAATGTGGAAAATTATCAGAGATCTAGTCTGGTAAAAGGGCTATGTGCCTTGCATGTGTTCGAGGTTCATTAGGTTAGATTGCATGCAATCCTCACACTAATAGATAGGATGGATAGAAAATGAGGCCCAGGGAATTTAGGCAACTTGTCTGCATCCCACAGCTTGTAAAAGGCAGTGCTAACCCTGGAATCCTGGTCTCCTGGCTCTATATGCAGTGCTCTCCATCTGTCTGCCCGTGAGAAAAAAGGTGCCTGGCTCGGCAGTCTGTCTCTTGGCCAAGGAAAGCAGAGTCATTATGGACTTTATCAAGGGCTTGGGGTGACAGTGGGACACATGACTCCCAGAGCAAGAAGAGAAATCCTCAAGACTTCACCAGATTATCAATTTCCAAGATCTCAGAAGTGGCATTTATTAGACCTGCAGAAAAATTTAGAAAACGTAGGTTTCCCAAATGTCGGGCAAAAAAAAAGTGTAAAAAATTCCCCAGATGGGGTCATTGGTGTGTTGGGATTCTCTTTACCCCACTTTATATAAATTTGCCTCTGAGATGTACCAATCTCTCTGCCAAGGAAGAAATATTTTTCCATGGGCAGCTCCAAGGAGCCAGACTGGTGTTGCTGTGCAGGCTCTTCCTCTGTACTAATTCTATATCTGGACTGCTAAAGCTGCTCAGACATTCCAAGTTTTGGTGGCAACAGGTTTGTCTGACAGTAATCAGCATCCTCTGCCTCTTCCTGCAAGCACCTACAGCCTGGGCAATGCCAGCTCTCCCTTTTCCATGCCAGGCAGAGCTGATGCTATCTCACAATGGGCAACAGAGCAGTGTGCCAATAGCCAGAGCCTTGCCCAGTGGCTGGCAGGAAAGTGACCAAACTCAGACTATGCAATTTGACTCTTTGGCTTCTACTGTGGAAAAAAAAACTGGCTGAGAAGAAGTAAGAGATGTTGGCAAAATATAAAGTTTGGGTTCTCTTAGTCCCAAGTCAGCAAAGATAATCATAAGTTGGCTTGGCTTCCGTGTGTGTGCACATGTGTGTGCCTTCCCACTCAGTCACATAGTTTTAACAGTTATAAAATTAAGATGGAACCAGGCCAAAAGGTTCATTGTGAGGGAGAAAGCAGCAGGACCTTGGATAAAATCATGAGTAATCTTAGATTAGGTCACCATGATGTCAGAAAAACCAACTGGTTCATCTAATTCGAATAACCACCTGATGCCACCAATGGAAAAAAAATGTCAGTTGTTACAGCCTTTGTTGACCAAACACTCAAGGAGTTAGCTGAATTGGTGTTTTACCGTATAAAGGCTGTGATGTTGTATAGATACTTCTTCCAGGGTGTCACTTTACTGAAAAAAGGTCTCTCCTGCTTTCATTTCTGGATATGCAATATTAATAATAACAATAGCAATAACAATGCATACCTGTGTACATGGGTACATATACTATGAACCAAATACTCTATTGTATACTTCATGTACTTTTTTCAAGTAATCCTTATAACCTATGAAATTACTACTTATTATCACCCTGACTTTAAAGATGAGAAACAGATTTAGAGCAGTTAAGTCACTCGTCCTAGATCACACAGCTAATAGATGACATATCCAAGGCTCAGTTCTATCTGATTCTCCTTTTTACACTTGCTCTCATGTATTCAGATGTCTGGTCACAAAGTTTATTCTAAGCTACCTTCCCTTTCCTCATTACCTGGCTTCTAGGTCCCTTGATAAAAAGAGAGAAATAGTAGTACTAATATGCCATATCGATAGCAGCATTGCATACTTAGTGGAAGGTTGTGTGTTACTCAGGCTGCAGTGTCCCAGTCTCTCTCTGCTCTGCGAGGGCTGGGACAGGTAAAGGGAGTAAGGTGGTTAATTTTATGTATCAACTTAACTGGGGCCACAAGTAGCCCAGACATTTGGTTGAATGTTGTTCTGGGTGTGTCAGGGAGGGTGTTTCAGGATGAGATTAGCATTTGAATCACTGTACTGAGTGAAGCAGAGTGCCCTCTGCAGTGTGGGTGGGTCACATCCAGTGAAGACCTGAATAGAATAAAAAGGCTGAGTAAGAAGGAACTCCAGCTTCCTGACTGTTTGAGTGGGCGGCAATTTTTTCCTGCCTCTGGACTCAAACTGAAACATCAGCTTTTCCTGGGTCTTCAGTCTACCAGTATTCAGGTTGGCACTATACCACTGGCCATCCTGGGTCTCCAGCTTGCCAACTGCAGATCTTGGGGTTTGTCAGCCTCCAGAATCACATGAGCCTATTCTTTACGATAACTCTCTATATCTATTTATCTATATACCTATTGGTTCTGTTTCTCTGGAGAATCCTAATCCAGGGCCCTCTATAGGCTCTGGCTGAGGAGACGAGTGAGAAAGCTGGGCTGAGCTGAGGCAGGCAGGCCTCCTGTCCTGGCATCAGTTGAGAAAAAACATGTTTTCTGCTCTCTTGCCCAGACTCCTTTACAGAAGTTGCCGTTTCTCTCACAAAGCATTTCTTCAACAAATTTATTGATATTTACCTCGTGGAGGCACTACTTCCAGAATATGGATATAGCCGTGAATGAAACAAAGATCCCTGCCCTCGTGACACTCAATTTCTATTGTAAACGTAATAAGGAAATTAGATATTATAATGTGACAAATGCTATGAGAAAAATTAGAAAGGAATCGGGGTGAGGGAGATCAGGTGTATCAGGGAGGGAGGCAAATGATAGGGTTGAACGGGCAAACTAGGAATGCCTCAGTGGGGAAGTGAGATTTGAGTGCTCTTGAAGGAGGTGAAGGAGTGAGCCAATTAAATATTTGGAGGAAGAGCATTTCAGACAGGAAACAGCCAGTGCAAAGGCCCTAAGAGGAGAGATGCCCTAGTGAGCACAAGGAATTGCGAAGAGGCTAGTGTGGCTGGCACAGCTAGAGTGAAGACAGGCAGAGCAGCAGGAGATAGGAATGAGGTAGTAAGAGGCTGGATCACATAGGGCCATTGTAAAGACTTGAAAGGAGAGCCATGGCAGGGCTTCCAGCAGAGGAAGACATGATTTGATTTAGGTTTAAAAAGTATCTCTCTCTGGCTATCTATTACGAAGAGACTGTGGAGAGGGCAAGGATAGAAGCCTGCAGACCAGATAAGAGGCTCTCTTCAAAATCCAGGCTAGAGATAATGGCAGCCCCACCCAAGATAGGGAGGAGACAAGAGAATTAAAATGTTAATCAAGCCACATTCAGAGACTGCTATGTGCTGATCAGCCCTGCAGCCAGGCCTGGAGGATACCTTCAGAACAAAGGAAGATTTCTACTGGGATTGCTAACAGCCCATTCCCCACACCTGTAAAGGGGAAACAGGAATCAAGTGTCATTCCCTATGGCTAAAACCATGGGGAACCTATAAATTAAAGGCTGGGAACTGTCAGCAGGCCTTTCACGCTACATATTCATCCCCTTCCTCACTGTCTGTCCATATCAAAGGAAATGGGAACTAATGACATAAACTGAATTCCTTGAACACTCAGGGTCCCTCTCAGTACCTTTACTCTGTCTCTCTCAATGTCTCTTTCAGTGCCTTTTCTTTGTCTCTGGCACTGTCTCTCTCACTCTTTGCCTCTGAGACGAGACCATATTCTGTCTGTGGAGTGTTACCCCTTTTCTAATAAACTTTTTTTTTGACTCTCACTTTGGCATGTGTATTGAATTCTTTCTACGCTTTCTGCCAAAGGATCCTCTTCTCTTGGTGCAGGGCTTGGTTTCTCCCTACTCAGGGAAATTTATTCTGTCCTGCATCAGTCAGATTCCAGATAGAGTCAGGCAATGGATGGAAATGCCTCCCAGAGACGAGCAGGCAAATTTCAGGTCTTGGGTCCTTCTGTTCCCTGCACACGTATATGCCCTAAGGACACCTACTCTCCTGGGACCCCATGAGGTAATGCCTAGTCACAGCTAGAAATAGTCTTTCTATGGAGGGGGCTGAAGAGGAGGTTGAGAAGGTCAAGTTTTGTCCTCTTCCCAACCATTTGGAGCTGCCATTAAAGGCTGATGATGCCATACAAATCCTAGAGTAGGAGTGGGGGATAAAAAGTACATAAGTACAATCAGTGATGTGCTGGTAAATGTTCAACAACTGGCTCCCCAGGGGGGAAAAAAAAGTGTATGTGTATGTGTGTAATTTACTGACATAAAGGAAATGTTGCACATATTTTACCAATAATAATAAAATATACAATACCTTTTATTATAAATTCAATGTAGCTAATTGGTTCTTACCGAAGTCTTCTGTTGATTTTTGTAGAACTCTTACATCTGTTGCCAACCTATGGTTGCAACTGACAAATAAGTGTGGTTCCCACATAAATGTTGATTGATATTTACTTTTACATTGATGGGTAAAAGGAACAAGAAACAAAAACCTTTGTTGAAATTTCTTTTATTTATCAATGATGTGAATGACTTTTTTGCTGCATCAGATAATAGTTTTCAATTACTTCAAGAGTATTTCTTCAATTTTTTGTGGTATTTATAATGTAATAACTACACATACAATACACTTTATATTTAATCTGCATTATAAAGATTTTCTCCAATACTGTTTTAAGTCTAAACAAATAATAAAACAATAAATGAAGTCCTGACTTACAGCGCTTGCCAATTTCCATGTTGTGAATACTCCCACCCTAGATGATTTTAGAGTCACATCATTGAAGGTGGATTTGGGAAGAGATGCTTAGCAGTGAGACATTGTATAGCGTTTGGAAATACTATACACACAGATACAATTGGTGTAAATTACCTCAAGAGCCTGGATAATAGTAAAATGTAAAATAATTAGGGAGTAATGAGTTTTGAGTATTTATTATCTTTGTGTTTAATATAACTTATTTAATTGTAACTTTATGTAATTTAATTTTTAATAATGGCTGTGTTTATCAACAAACTTGCAGAATCTCTGAAATTTAACAATTGACTCTCATAAGCCAATACAAGCCAGCTCTAGCACCCCATTAACTGTATGGCACTTGCACAGAAATCATCCATTTTCCCAACTGAGATATCTGGTAGATACTGTCACCCAAAAATCAGGGGAACTGAGGCTCAGGCAGCTGATGTCCTAGAGTGAGGGTGACTTCGGGAAAATGTCTGGTATGGAGTAAAGAGAGGGTTGTAGAAGTCTAAGAAAGCCAGAGGAAGTTTCATACATGAGCAGTGAGGATGGACAGAGGTTGTGGTGTGAGGGATATTCAAACCCAGGCCCACATCATCACCACCTGCTCCCTCCAACCTGTCTGGGCCAGCCTCTCAGAAAGGAATCTTGGTGGGTCTTTATGGAGAGGCAGCCACACCAAGTTGCGTGGGCTATGGTTGCAAGTCACATGCGAACCAATGTAAATAACAAATTTGTCCACAGGCTAGAAGAACTGCCAGTGCGAGTCTCTTCACCTGGGCTTGTCACAGAGCTAGCATATGGGGTCGGGCCACAGGGCGTCTGGTGTAGTGTCTGTCCCTGTTGGCCCAATGCACTAGTGTTTCATTTTCCCAGAACTTAGAAAGGGCCAAGGCAGGGTTTGCGAGGCAAGAGCTGGTATCCTAAAGATCACAGCTATGCCTGCCATTTAGTACCTGCTCTCTCCTGGGGTAGCTCCCTGTCCCCCTTCAGACCTCAGCATCCTGTTTCAGTTCCCCAAGTTCCTTCTCTACCCACCAGTACATTCAGAATGCCCAGTTGGCCCTCTGGGTCCCAGAAGTGAATTATGGTAGCAATGCCAGGCCCTCCCCAGCCTCCCCAAGCCCACCCATGTCCTAGCAGGGAGGATGGAGCAGTGTATAGTCCTGAACACCAAGGGAGGCTGAGCAGTGGCCTTGAGTGTACTCACTCTGAATTTGGCTCACCTCAGAAGCTGAGGGCAGAGTAAGCCTCCTAAAATTCTGGGTGCTATAAGGGGCAAGGGCAGCAAGGACTGGTTAGAGAATGGCCTACACCCTACCTTCTATGTATAAGAGAGACAGCCCACCCAGCCCAGGTCTGTCTTTTCTGAATCCATTAACTGTGTGACCTTGGGCAAGTTAAAGAACCTCTCTGCATTTCCATTTTCTTCATGTGAAAAATGAGTTAATAATACAATAGATAACTTGGCTTTCATAAATTTAATATTTGGCTGTTTGTTGTTGACTCGTGTTGACATGATCTGGCTGTTTGGCTGGGCAACACCCACTCGCGGGTCATTTGCCTTTCTATTAGCCCCTGGTCGTCAGCCCTGAGGAAAGCTTGGAAAGAAGGATCCAATATCTGCTTCCAGCCTCCTGTCCCCAGACTTCTCAATCCCAAAGCTCCCTCCTCCTGAATTTTTCTTTCCAGTAAGACTTAGAATCTGGATTGCTGCAGCTCACACCTTGTGATTGGTGGAAAAGCACCAGGACTCCTGCACAGGGATCTGCATGGCTCTGAATGAGGCAGCTCTGCTTACTGTACTGGTGTCTAGACTTTAACCACCCAGGGGATGGGGACACACATGGGCTTCGGAGTCCCACAGACTGAGGCTCAGAGCTCGTTCTGCCACTGAGCAAGTTGCTAAATACAAGCATATGACTTGACCTTTCTGCCTTTTCCATACAGGGCCTCAGACAGATCACCTGGGACAGTGGAGAGCATGGCCTGCCCAGCCTTGGGAGAGCTCCTTCTGTGCTTTCTCCCACCTGCCCGTCCCACCTTCAAATTGCCCAGCCAACAGTGACAGCTCAGCCTCAGCTCCTCATCTCCAGAAAGGCACTGAAATTAGGCCCAGCTTGGCCTTGGGCAGCTAGGGAAGGGAGAACAAGTTGGAGATAAGTGGCAGCCTTGAGAGAAACAGGGGTTTCTCTAGGGAGGCTGAGACTAGATTGGGAAGGCAGAAGCGGGAGGAGAGTGCTGACACAGCACTCACTCGGCAAATTTCCGCCATAAATCACTCTCATGAGCAGCCTGGGAGCCCTCACAAGGGAAGGGAGAAGGCTCTGAAATCCCAGATTTTAAGCCCTAACCTTCCTATGAAGTGCTGGGGGACCCTGGGCAGCTCTTTGTTCTTGCTTGGGTGGGGGTGGGGGAGATCAGTTTACTCCAATGCTAAACAGGCAGCACTGTCCCCTTCTCTTAGGTCCTGCCCACTGCACAGACTGACTTTGTCCCCAGGGGCATCGAGGTCCCAAGGCAGATGTGCCTAGATAAACAATGGGATAATTAATTATTCTTAACAGTTATTTTTTTTTTTTAATTGCAGGGAGCTCAGGAATGTGCCTACTCTGGGGTGTGGAATAATAACTAATGTTTATGTAGTACCTCACAGCGTGAAAACCAATCAGATATTTTCCTTGTTTGATTCCCACAAGGCAGTAATGCAAGTAAGGTAAGATCTTTCCCCTAGTTTTACAAACCAGAGATTTCTGTTTCAAAGAGGCCAAGGGGCTGGCCCAGGCCATAGAGCCAGGCAGTGGGGGAAGTGGGAACCAGAATCCAAGTCTATATTCTAGATCCCACCCTTTCCCTTTCCACTGACTCACACTGAAGAACCTGGCAACGGGAGAATCCCGGGAAGGCAGGATATTACAGGACTTTGGGATCTAGGTTTGGCTCCCAAATGTGCCACTTACAGTTGAGGGGCCCCAGCTACTTGCCATACTGGAGGTAATACATAGTTCACACCACATTGGATTGCTTGGGAAGTGAAGCTCTTAGTATAAAGTGCTCAATTAACGTTAGCAATTGGATTTATCATTCCCGAGATTTGAGGAAAGAGGGATTTGCCCCTGGTTTGCTTTGCTAGAGGCCAAGAGATGGACATGGTGACTCCCATTTCTCTCCCATTTCAAGAGGCAAAGGAAGTCATTTCCACAACCTTTCTTACTTTCCCCCGGAATCCCCTTCTGTGGGCTTCCAAGCTCACATTGGCTGGCCTCACCAGAGAGAGGATATCCCCAAAGTGATGGGTGTCCTTAGCTGAGGTGGAGAGAAGCGGGAATCTAGACCCTGAGGGTTTACTCTGACCTTGGGCTTGGAGCTGACCACTAACCCAAAGCAGGCCCAGGACAGAATATTTACTTCTTACCAAAGCCATGATTTAAGAGGAAGCTCGGGGCGGTGTCAGAAGTATGGGCTCTGGATTCCACCTGATCTGAAAACTAACTCTGCCTCAGTTTCTTCAACTGGGATTATAATAGTCATTATAGTGGGGATTTAATGTGGTTATTTGGTGACATGTTCCACTCCCTTCCTTCAATGTGGAGGCCAGAATAAGGCCCAGATGCCAGACCATATGCAGACCAACCCGAAGACCTGGCTTCTCTTCTTTGTGTGAATGTCCTAGGCTCGGGTTTCCTGGGATAAGACCTTCTCATCAGGCAGGACTGAAGGTGGGTGTGTTGGTCACAGGAGCACTTGGAGCCTCTCCCACTTCTTTACAGATGGCAGCTGCCTCAGCCTTTCATGGGGTACCCACTCACCTGCTGGTATGGACCCTCAAAGATTGCGCTATCTCCCTCGATGGCTGCCTGAGTGCCCTGGCCCCCACCCCTCCTCTAGGGTTCCCTGGATCTCCTCTTACCCCACGTGGGCATCACGCACAGCTTCTTCCTGTAGTCCTCACCCCTGCAACAGGTGAGCAAGTTGGGTGAAGTGTTCTGAGGTTCCACCAGGAAGTGGTGTCATTTAGCCTGAGGTCTGTGATTTGATTTTGCTCAACTGTGTCTGTGTGTAGTTAGATTAATCCTGTTAGCTAGCTACTTGCTGTTTATCAAGAGTGCTTGGGTAATTCCTATTTGATATGCAGCCTGGGTGGAGAAGTCTTCCGTCTCCTTCCTCCCACAGGAGCAGGGAGAGGTGGCGGGGTCCACTGAAGGGGTTGCCAGACCCACCCACCAGTCTGCATTGCCTCTTCTGTCCTCAGCACCTACCCAGGTTTCACTTTTATCGCAAGGCCTTTGACCTGACACATCTTGGAGTCTAGAAGGCTCCAGGATCATGGTGTAGCTGCTATAAAACCAACAGGAGGTCAGGTCCTCTGAATAATGTTCAATGACCTGTCCCTGAGTCTCAATTTTTCTCACCTATAAGATAGGGTGCATGATATCCATCCTTCTTAAGCAGAAGCTTGTCCTGAAGGTGAAATCAGAGTATTGTTGATGGCGCTGTGCAAGATCTCAGCTGGCTGTGTTGTCAGGTGCAAGGCAAGAGGGCAGAGTGGTGGACATCATTGGAGGCAGGGTCTGGTTCTGCCCTCCCCCTCACAATGTGTCCTTTGGAAAGTAGCCAAAACATGTGGCCTCTCCATTTCTTTATTTGTAAAATGGGCACAGTAACACCTGACCAATCTATTCGCGGGATTGATGCAAAGACCAACTGAGATCAATTTTCACCCAACATTTAAACTCTTACCAGGTGCTTTCAACACAGCGTCTAATTTCACCTTGGGCAATCCAATGAGAAAGAAATTACCATCCCAGACTACTGATAGGATCCTGAAGTCAGAGAGGTCTGCTGTCTCCAAACACGTGCTCCCATCATCTGTGCTCCATCCATGGTGACACTGACCAGGCTAAGTCCTGTCTCTCTGTGCAAGGTCACATTGGTGGTGTGATAGCCTCTACCTGAAGGTAGATAGGTGGTCAGGGCCACTGCTCCTCAAAGCTGCAAATGAGTTATCAGAACCCTGACTCCCCCCGAAATTGACCAGGCTTCTCTTGCTAGAAGATTTGAGGGTTGCCAGAGGTCACTGGCTCAGCTTCCCCACTGCCTCAACACATCCCAGGTGTATGCCCGAGCAGCACCTCTTTCCTTTTTTCCAGTTTCCATCCATCCATCCCTTGGGAAATTCTTCCTGAGCAAGGTCACCCTTCTCAAGGTCTCCACTATTGACTCCCTAGTCTCTGTCCATACCTCACCTCTCAGCCTCAGCTTTTTTCTATTGGTTTATTTCTCTTTTTAAAAATAGCTTTATTGAGATAACAACTCATGGATCATATAATTCACCTATTTAAAGTGGACAATTTAATGGTTTTTAGTATATTCACAAATGTGCAAGCATCACCACAGTTTATTTTAGAATATTTTCACCAGCTCCAAAAGAAACCCCTTTTAGCCACTATCTCTAACCCTCCAGCCCCAACCAAGTTCCTAAGCAGCCACCAACATACTATCTGTCTCCACACATTTGCTTATTCTGGAATTTTGTAGAAACAGAATTATTTAATATGTGTCTGGCTTCCTTCGCTGAGCCCAATGTTTTCAAGGTTCATCCATGTTGTAGCATGTCAGGATTTCATTCCTTTCTATGCCTGAAAAATACTGTATTGATAGACCACATTTTGTTTACCCATTCATCAGTTGATAAACAGTTGGGTTGTTTCTGCCTTTTGGCTATTATGAATTATGCTGCTATAAACATTAGTGTGCAAGTTTCTGTGTGAGCATATGTTTTCATTTCTCTTGGGTATATGCCTATGAGTAGAATTTCTGAGTCATATGGTAATTCCATGTTTAACCATTTGAGAAATGGCCAGACTGTTTTGCAAAGTAGCTGCATCATTTTACATTCCCACCAGCAATGTATGAGCATTCCAATTTCTCCATATCCTTGACAACACTTGTTATTGTCTATCTTTTTGATGATCATCATTCTACTGCATGTGAAGTAGTATTTCATTGTGGTTTTGATTTGCCTTTCCCTGATGACTAACAATGTTGAGCATCTTTTCATTTGCTTATTGGCCATGTGTATATCTTCCTTAGAGAAATATATATTCAAATTCTTTGTCCATTTTAAAATTTGATTGTCTTATTATTATTGAGTTGTAAGTATTCTTTCTATATTCTAGATACAAGTCCCTCAGCTTCAGATTTGAACACCTAACTGGGCCTACACTTATGGCCAGGGTGAGGACCATGGACGGGCTCTGAAATGAGACCAACTTGGGTTCACATCCCCACTCAGACACTGAGTAGTGAAGAATTTATTTAACTCACCTATAGAATAGAGATAATAGTACCTGTGAAATAACGCATGCACATTCCCTGTGTTTAGCTGGTACTAGGCATGGAACTGAGAGTCTTTATGATTTTCTTACCAAGGTATGTAAGGAACTGTCAGTATTCCTGTTTTGATGGTGAAGGGATGAAGAACTTGCTAAAGACAATGGAGTAGTATGTGGCATAGCTGAGAGTGACTCCACATCTGCAGGACTCCAGAGCTGAGCACTGCAATGATGTAACGCTTTCCCAAGGAAGACTATTTATGTGTGTTAAACAAATGAATGAAAGTCTTTGCTGACAGGAACCTCACTGTCTCACAAAACAGTTGGTGCTACTATTGGATACTTCTAGTAACTGTAAAGTTCTTTCTTTCATTGAGTGAAAATTGCCCACCCCTCATCATAACTTCCTCCTTTTGACCCTTGTTCTGCCCTCTAGCAGACTCCTGATGTCCAGGGGGTTGGGTACCACTGCTGACTCCAATCCTGGTAAACAGCAGGCCCCCTCTCTTTCCCACTCATATACTCATGCACTAACCCCAGCCTAACTCCCACACACCAAGGCTGAGTCTGGGGAGCGACCACCTCCAGGTTCCAGGAAGGCCAGAGGGAACGGTGATCACTGAAATTCTAGGGGCTGGAACTGCTTTCCTTACTGGCTTCCTGAGCAAATTCTTCCCATGTTACAGATGGAAATGCTAGGGCCCAAATGTACCCCAGGTCCTGGCAGTCAGAGTAGAAATTCACGCTTCAACCTCATCCAGCCCTTGACTATCCAGCCCTTCCACTGGATGCAGAGAAAGTGAAACCCACCTCCCCAGGGATCAGGAGCTGAGGCCTCCACAGGGAGATGAGGGCCTGGTCAACAGTGATGTAGGAGCCATGGGTACTGGCTTTATGACCCCTGGCAGTCACCAGGTCAATTTAACACAGGAGCAGGACACAGGTGAGAGCTGGAGGGGCCTGTGGCTGGCTGATGGGAGGGCATGCACATGAGAGATGCTCATTCTAGCAATCCAAGCAATCCCACGCTTGGTTAGCTCTGCAAGTGACATTGCTTTGGAATTGACCTATCGTGGCCCCAAGGCTGACCCAACCAGAGGGCCATGAAACCCAATCTCAGGCTGTGAGGCTTAGACAGTGATGGGGGATGGGAGAAAGAGTTCGGGGCATGAGCCTGCCCCACCTCTACCTGAGGAATACAATCAACCTGTTATTGCAGTCAGGCAGAAGGGCACACCTGAGCCCTGCTGCCAGCCCCTCTAGGCAAGTGGGAAGCTCCATCTCTGTCTTCAGTAAGCATCATCCCTGTTTCCCTTCACCATAGTAGGGGTCTCAGGGTGGGAGGCCCTTTATGCCTGCCCTTAAGAATCCAGGTTTGGGGAGGACAGCTTGGGACTGAGACCCTCAATAGTCCAGGGACAAGACCTCCAGCTGTGTTGGAGGAGCTCCTGATATGGGAAGAATCAAGGGCCATCAGCCCCAACAATACCTGCAAGTCGGTGTTAACAGTTGAGAGCCTGGTTTGGAGTTGGGATGAGCCGAGCTTGAATCCTGCCTCTGTAGGTTACTTTGCTGCCCTGACCTCAACTTACATTTCTGTAAAATGTAAGTTGCTTACATTTTACAGAAATGTAAGTTGATGCTTACCTTGTAGAATTATTATGAGAATTAAGTGACTCACTTAAGCCAGTCCCCAAAAGTTACATATGCTATGATTCATTTAGTTGACATTCTTAAAATAACAAAATGATAGAAATGGAGGACAGATTGGTGGTTGCTAGGGGTCAGTGAAGAAGGAGAAAGGGGGAAGTGAGGGTACCTGTGAAAGGGCAACAGTAAGGATCCTTGTGGTGATGAAAATGCTCTTCATCTTGATTACCAATGTTAGTATCCCAGGTGTGATATTGTACGAAGGTTTTGCAAGATGTTACCATTGGGGGAAACTGGATAAAGGGTACACAGGACTCTCTGTATTATTTCTTTGATCCGCATGTTATCTCAAAATAAAAAGCTTAATTTAAAAAGTTATTTTATGTCTGATGAAAAGTAAGCATCTATAACATAAGCCATTTTTGCTCCCCATCCCCAAGTTCCTCTATGAGCCAATGTGGTCTGGAAAGCAGTATCATATAAAGCTGTCAAGGCAAATGGGGGATGAGGGAGTTAGAAGAGCCTGACTATGTGTTTAGCATCTTTTACTTCTGTGCCTACCATGAGCGCTTAATAAATATGCACTTGAGTGATTGAATGGCTGAATGACCATTATAGCAAGTGAACTATTTGACCTCTCAGGAAATGAAATGGGCTTAAAGGAAGAGATACTTGGGATAGACACAGGACCGATCTTATAGCCTTAAATTGGCCAATTCGTGTCCCTCCCTTGCCTCATCCACTTCAGGCTGCATTGTGAGGTGTGTTGGGGGCAGGCTGTATGCCTTTGAGGACAGCAGTGTGACACACTTTAATTAGTGCAAGAGTAAATTACATGGGACGTAGAGAGCCCCGACTTTTCCCAATGGCATGGGGAAAATGGAAGCCTAGCATTTTCAATTTAAGGTTTAGTTAGATAATGCCTATTGGTGCCAGTAGATTACAGAGTGGATATTAAATCCTGAAGGATTTGGACTCGGCGCCTACAAGTGGAATCCATAAGTAAAGGGAAACTGCTGGAAGGAGTTGGCCTGCTGTCCTCAGCTAGCAGAGAGCCTCTCTGTGAAGCAGTAGCCATCACAGACCTGAATCCTAAAGCTACCATCTATGGCTCCAGGAAGGCCAGAGGGGTTGGTGATCACTGAAACTCTAGGAGCTGGAACTGCTTTCCTTACTGGCTTCCTGAGCAAATTCTTCCCATGTTACAGATGGAAATGCTAGGGCCCAAATGCACCCCAGGCCCTGGCAGTCAGAGTAGAAATTCATACTTCAACCTCATCCAGCCCTCCTTCTCCTTTCCATCTGGTCAACTCCTATGCTTCATGCAAAGTGGCTCGAGTACCCCTCCTCCAGGACGCTCCCTAACCACCCACTTGGATTTCTCCTCCCTGGGCCCAAAGACCCTGGGCTTTGGGTGTTACATTCACCATCCGTCATTATCATCAGGACTTACCTTGCTCCCACCCCCCACTCTTTGAAGGGCTTACTTTCCTGCACCCTCATACCTACCCCCCACCAACAAACGTGTGCTGCACAAATAAGGTTTTCACATTACATTTATATTGATTTTGGAACAGCTGATCAGTCACAGCATTCCAGACACAAGAGATATAAAAGGATCTAGAGCAAAAGTCTCCCTCTGTCCTGCCTGCAGCCCCAGCTCCTCCCTGGAGCCAGCCAGTCTCCTGTGCATTATCCTCCAAGCAAATTTGTTCTGTTTCTCTCTTTCTTAACAAAACAGCAGAATACAATACTCACAATTCGTTCTTTCCTGTCTTCATTTCATAAACTTTCTTGGATATCTTCGTGTTCCCAGTCATCTTTAAACCAAACCCTGCATCTTCAGAACGAGGAGACTTTGGGGCTAGGGGCTGTGAGGATGGACTCTCTTTACCCATGAAGGGGTATGAGATTGACTGGGCACCTTGAGACAGACTCTGTGGCTGACCTGGAACAGTAGGCTCAGTGATGTGAACACAAGATCTCAAAGCTTTGGGCCAACCCACCAGGACAGCAGTGAGGACCATTACCATCTTCCCTGAGGCCAGAATGACATCTCTGGCAGGGCCAAAGCAAAAGGCTCAGGTTCAGTGGAGAAAGAGAATACAGAAGCTTATTTGTTTAAGCAGGATGAAGCATGTAAATTTACCCTGACCACCCATGTACGTAGCGGTCGGCCCTGAGCACTTGGAGATGCACGAGCCTCCATCCTTCTTGCATTTGGCTCCCTTGCCTCTTGGAGGATCATGGCTGCATACCTACAAGGGGAAAGAGGGGCCCAAGCTCAGATAGCTGGCCACTAGGAACCACAGCTGGGTGGTCTTGAGGGCCCCTTCCCCGAATGGTGAGATTGGATTCTGTCACCATCAGCAGCAAAAGCAGGGGTTAGAAGAGAATGAACAAAAGGAGATAAGGGACCCACCCTCTGTTCTGGTCTCCACACCATTCACTGAGCACCTGTTTATCCAGTGATACAACATGCCAGGCACTGTGGTGACCCTTAATTTGCTTCCTTTCATTTAATCTAAATGGTCTCTATTATTAGCTCCATTTCACAGATGAGAAAACTGACAACCAGGAAGAATAAGTAACTTCTGTTGACCCAGCTGCTAACTTCCACTGATCCTGGCAGAGTCAGGATTCAGGTCCAGGACAGCATGCTGCCTCCAACGAGGGCAGACAGCAAGTAGCAATCTCTGGGATTGTATCACCCAAATGAGCCTTCCTTGCTTCCATACCCCATGACAGAAGTCCCTCTTCCATAGCCTATCTAGCTGAGTTTCTTCTTCCCTCCCTGGTTAGCTCTCCCTTCAGCTTGGACCTGCTCTCTCACCATCTCCCCTGCCCAAGGATCTGCTCTTAGCCATTTCTCAAACTGCCACCATTCTCCAGCACTTCTCGCCTCCAGCTCTTTGCTTGTTCCTCCACCTGGAATGCCGCCAGCATCTCCACTTGCCACAATCAGCCCCATTATCTATGTTTCTGGCATTGTTCACCTGGACCTCCACTCTGCTTCACCACAATTCACTGCAGAGCCCTCTTCTTAAAGCGCTAATTTGATCATTCTCCCTCCTATGCAAGTGGCCACTGCACTTACAGTAAACCCCAACTCCTTATGAGGCACTGTATGATCAGACCCTGCCCACCTTGCTGCTGTCTGTCATCCCCTCCTTAATATCCTCCAGCTATGCTGGCTTCTGTCCTCCTCACAGACACTGAACTCACTCACCAGGGCAGGTCTCTTCACCAGACTCAACACAGCTGAGTCTCCTCAGCCTCCCTGCATCATGGCAATTCTCACCATCTAAAGCAGCCTACAGGTTCACCCATGATTTTATTCTCTGCTTCCTGACTAGCTGTCAGTTCCATGAAGAGCAGCAACTTGTGCCTCCTTTATCTCCCATGCCTGGACCTTGGCATGCCATGAGTATTTAGGAATTAATGAAAAGCTCCCTCCAGTCCTGCCCTCACATCCTTGCCCTTCTGCAGGACATGTGTGCTTCTCTCTCACCTAGGCCTGCAAGATGGATCCAATCTTGGGCTTCAGGTCATCTAGTCCAGTCCCACCTGGGCCATCAAAGACTCATAACCTTACATCTCAAGGAATAATCGGGAGATTTTTCAGTGATGGTCTCTCAAAGGCAATGCCTTCTACTTCCAGATCCACCTTCTGCAAATTGCCAATCAGTCACAAAGTTTGTAGCCTATCAATTCAGCCCTATAGAGAGTCTTAAGATGAGAATGGAACCAACCTCAGAGAAATGAGCCAGCCACAAGACCAGGGAGAAACAAATTATCAGCCCACTTGAGATTAATTTCTTAATAACCATGAGCAGCCAAAGACTTCCCTCTCCTCCCTCCTCTGGCTTCTGTCCTCCCTAGAGAGCTTCAGGGATCCAGGGCATCATTCTCAGCTTCTGGGGAGAGGTTCCTGCCTAACCTCTACTGCCATATCCTCCTGCAAGAGGGTATAGTTGTTTCCAGGGTCCTGGCCCCCACTCCCTC
>NW_006438126.1:206013-223588 GCF_000325575.1 Pteropus alecto | reverse complement strand
TCCCTTTGCCTCTTACTAGCCTCAGCTTTGGCAAGCTGATGAATTAGGAACCAAGAGTTGGCACATTACCTAGCAATTAGCATTTATCTCCCTTGTTTCTGTGGCTGAACAACAGTTTACTTTCAAACAGAATAGTTAATACTCAGAAAGATAAAACTGCCTGGGTCACTCTTGGAAGGTGGTTTGAGGGTTTGGTGGGAAAACGAGGCTAGGACAGGATCTGGGCCCACATTTCTTCCTCCAAGCACCCACCTCCTCTGGACAGTTAAAAAGTTTAGGGTCCTGATTTTTACCCTTCTGACATCTCTACATAAACAGTCAACAACCTTTTTGGCACCAGGGACCGAAGCTCCGATGAGAATCTAATGCCTGATCATCTGAGGTAGAACTCAGACTGTGATAGTAGCACTGGGGAGAGGCTGCAAATACAGATGAAGCTTCACTCACTAGCCCACCGCTCACCTCCCGGTTACTAATAGGCCACAGACTGGTACTGGTCCATGGCCCCAGGGTTTGTGGACTCCTGCTCTACGTAGTCGGTCAGAAAGAAGGTACAAATTTCTCCATTCCAGAGGTAGACCTGAGGATGATAGAAATCAAGCCCTTCACTTACCTTGGATTTCGAGGACTCTGCCTTTCCATCTCACACTTCACTTGGTGGTCTGCCTTATACAGAGCACCCTCCCCCCTGCCCCCCAAACTTCAAAGGCTGCAGAACTGAAGCTGACATGCCCACCTAGCCTCCCTGCTTAGGCCCACTCTCACCCTCAGAGAGAGCCCAAGGCAGCAGCGCCCACACGGAGGACACTCTCCATACCTCAGCCTGCAACCTCCATGCACAGAGCAGACTCTGTGACTGGTTGGGCAGGGCTTGGAGTGAGCAGCAAGCCCCATGTTCCTGCTCAGCTGGAGGACTGTTGTCCCATAGTCACATACTTCACAGTCTAGGACAACAAAGTCTATTTAGCTCACACAGAAAGTGGAGAGAAAGGGGCATCCCTTGTAGAAGGGGGTGGGGCCAGCCTGACCATTGGTCTGGGAGAGATTTAGTTCCCATTAACCACAGTGAAATGCTGCCACCTGCTGTCCATATCTCAGAACTGTAGCGAGCCCTGCAGGGGTTCCCAGGCTGCAAATGAGATGGCAAACTACAGAGCTGCCCCAACTGGATCCTTCCTGTCCAAGTGCAGAAGGTTAAAAAAGGTGAAAAAAATCAAGCTTGGCCCTATATTTAGATATTGTCATTGTTGTTGTCAATAATTCAACAACAGTAATAATATCATCATGTCTCAATTATTGAGCATTTTCTATGCCAGGTGCTTTGCAGTTTTGTTCCCAAAAATCCTTTAAAATGCTGTTTCTCTCTTACAGGCTGGGTGGCTTGCCCAAAGTCACATTGCTGGTGAGTGGTACAGTCAGGATTCTAACTCAGGCACTGTGGCTCCAAGCTCTGTTCTCCATCTCAGAAGCCCACACGATGAATGTTTCAGATACCCGCCTCAATGGGCATATCCCCAATTCCGCTTTTATTTCTTTCACCCTCCATTCCAATCACCTCTACTCAAGTTGACTGCTTCTAGCCTCCAAGCCCTGTCCATGTGCCCTCACTATTCTAAGACAACAAAGTGGAATAACCCCTGATATCAGAATCCATCTTCTGGTGGGTCCTGAAGACCCAGGCCCAGAGCAGAGCCTGGGAAGGGCTCATGCCACTGACAGGGTCTAAAGGAGAGGTGAGCAGTTGGGCTGGGTAAGCAGAGCCTCGGGTTTTAGAAGTCCAATTCGCCCTGCTCTCAACAGTCCTGCTCACAGAGCCCCCGTCTGGGACCAAGTTCAATTTTCTAGTCCCTTCCAACCACCCTTCACTGTAGTCTTTACCACACAGACTATTAGATCTGGGAAAGGGCCTCAGGAAAGATCCAGTGAGAACACTTCATTTTGTAGATGGGTAAGGTAAGGTCCAGAGAGGGCAAGCAGCTTGCCCAGATCATACAGCTCCAAGTGAGCATTCAGGAAGGTCTTCCGCAGATGCAAAGATCCTTTCACTTTTCTCTTCTTTCTTCCCCTCCTTTCCTCTCTGTCTTCCTCTTCTATCCAGTCTCCCGTCCTTTTTCTGATTCCAAGAATCCCAGATCTGGGAAGCCTGGCTGCTGGCCCAGCAGGGTACAGAGAGGGAGGAGGGAAAGGTGTTGCCCTTCTACTATGGACCAACAGTGAGCTCCTTAGGAACTTTCATTAAGTGGGGGGCCTGCTCCCCTGATGTCATTTGGCCCCTGATGGGGAGCAGAGAAAGGAAGGATATGAAAGTGGAGGGGCCTAGAGGGGCCTGGCCGCACAAAAGGTAAAGGTGTGGCTTTCTTGCGAGTTCTTTTCCTCTCTATCAGTCATATTTTCTATCTTGATTTCCTCTTCCAGGAAGCCTTCCCTGACTGTCCCTCCAGGCCTCTCTGGGCTTCCAGGGACTGGAAGGCCTCATTTCCTTTCTCCATGCCCCTCAGGATCCCAGCAATCCTGACAGCCTTTGGCCCGGGGAGTCATCCCCACTACTGAGAAGGCCCTCAGGACTGAAGCCTCTGGTGAGCCTGTACTCCAGCCTGTGTGTAGCCACTCCTGGGCCCTTCTACCTTCTAGAGACTTTAGGGTAGGCTGGCCAAGGGGTCTGAGCACTCACAGCTCTCTGGGTAGTAGACATATTCCAAGACCCCATTCCATGTCCTCCCTTCTGCTCATTGTTAGCCTCAGAAAGGTCCAGTCTCCTGCACTATACCCCAGGGACTCAGATGAAGGTGGGAGGGGTGGAAGGGAGACCCAAAGGAGTCACATCTTCTAGAAGAAAGAGGGAAGATGACCACATACCCATCAGAGGTGGAAAAGTATATTTAGAAGAATTATAGCCAATATCTCTGGTGACTCTGAGGGAAACAT
Organism: Pteropus alecto; assembly: GCF_000325575.1. Taxonomy (NCBI): domain Eukaryota; kingdom Metazoa; phylum Chordata; class Mammalia; order Chiroptera; family Pteropodidae; genus Pteropus; species Pteropus alecto. The sequence continues at coordinate 220,663 of NW_006438126.1, read as the reverse complement.
GCATTCAATACAAAAGAAGTAGGTGATTAGTGCTTTATTGAGGAGAATGCCCAAGCTGAGTATCTCCCACCCTTCCTCCCTCCCCTACCCCTGAGAGCTGGTCCACCTCCCCATAGCCCTCATGGACCTGAACGGGGCTGTGAGAGGAAGGGTGACCCTGCCTTGCTGCTCCTGGTTTGGTCTCCTCTCGAGGCCCTGGGTCTCTTGACAACATGCAACATGGAGGGCAGTGAGAGGAAAAAGGAAGATTCTGTGACAGGGGCCCTGGATGAGGGTGGGGACAGTGAGTAAGGCACTCTTGTAAATAGTACTGGCAGTTGCCAGCACAGCCACTTTCACCAGCATGCTCACTTCCCATTGCCAGGAGAACACAAAATTATAAAACTGATGAAATTCTATAGATAAATGGTATTTCTCTCAAGGCAGCTGGGCCAGTAGCTATTTTCTCTGCTCTTCCCCCTGCCCCAACCAGCAGCTATTTTCATGAGTAGATTATATCATGCCAAGGGAATTGCTCATCTCAGCAGGTAGAAGAGGGGAAAATCTTGGCTAAGATCATCCCGCCAGCCAGGAGAGCCTATCCTCAGGGACCACACCTCTCAAAGTGGATGTGAGACCCAAGGCCAGGCAAGATAATTCCAAGACACTGAGAAGTTTCCCTCTCTGGTGGCCAAGGGCTTCAGGTTCTGCCAGGTTTGGCATTAATAGGTAGAGCCAGAGCAGGGCACATAGGGCCAGTCTCCTGATGGAGCCATGCTGCTGGGAAGAAAAAGGGAGGCCTGTGTAGATGAGAGATGAGCAGTTGTTTTGGCCAGGTACCTACTGACTGCATCATGGGGCAAGAGATTTTAGAGAGAAATGCCCAGAAAGCCTGAAGACAGCAGGGGCATGGGCAGAAGAGGCAGACTGCTACTATGTGGGCATCTACTGCTAACCCCAGGGATCCTGCCCAAGAGGAAGAAGGTGGTGGCTTAGGGGAGAAAAGTCTACCTATTTCCCACCCCTATGATGCTTGGTCTTTGAGCACAAGAAAGATGGTGACCAATGAAGCCTCAAAACAGGAGAGGGTCCTGGATGGAGTGTGGCTAATAGGGAAGGAGAGGGGAGACCAGGATGGCCATTAGAGTGCTGGGGGAGGGCAGGCACAGGACTGGGCTCCGTCCCACCCAAATAAGAACAGTAGCAAAAGCAGCAGGGTCAGCCGAGGAGGGCAAGGGTGGTGGTGCATCATTCCTGCCTGTCTGGAACTCATGGGGCCTCGTTGGACCCAATTCCATTGCCTTTGTTGACGTAGAATGGCCGGTAGTGAGACTGTAGAGAACAAGAGTAGTTAGGGAAGGCAAATGACAGTGGAGCATACTAGCTAGACCCATCTTACCCTAACATCCCCCAGGAAGCAGCAGTGGTCTGAACCCCAACAATTCTAGGGGCCTGTGGCCTAACCTGCAAGCATTATCTACCCTGTGTGGTCACAGGATTGGTCTCCAATGTTATCAGAGTCTCCAGGTTCAAACCCTAATTAGAGCTGGTTCCCATCAGTAGGTCGGTAAGCTTGAACCTCAGCCCCTTGTCAAACTTTCTCTACATGGCCCAGGAAGGCCCTCGCAGCACCACCATAGCTCCCATTTATACAGAGCTTTCTACTCGACAAAACTGCACAGAACTGTTTATATAGATGGACTCACGGAATTTCTGCAACTACCCAATTAAGTGGGTTAACATTATCATACCCATTTTATAGATGATAAAAAAACAAGGCACAGAGAGGCTAAGCAATTTGCACAAAGTCATCCAGCTGATAAGTAGAGGAGCCAGGATTTGAGCCCCAGCAGTCTGGTTCCAGAGTCTACCTCTTACCCCTGCCCATGTCTCCCTACCATTTCTTGAGTGTCAAGGGCTTCAAATCTTTGCTTCTGCTCTCTTCATAATTCTCTCTGACAGAGGGAGTACAGAGAGGACAAACAACTGCACCAGCCCAACACAGATCATGGGCGTCCACCCCAGACCCACCACCTCTCTCATCCTGCCTCCTTATCAGGATTCAGAGAGTGTCTCTCAGGACAGAGCCAGTGACAACTTTCCCACCAGCTCTATGTATTATATCCTGCAGCAATTTCATGAAATCAGTGCTCCTCCTCTCTTCCCAATCACTTCATCAGAGGCCTGAAAAACCACCCTCCAGGCTGAAATGAAAGAGCACATTTTAGCTACTGCTTGTCCCTCCAAGCACCGTAGACTCCTAGAAGGTCTCAAGAAGTGGTTTTATTCCTGAGCTGGGCCAGTGTCTGGGCCCAGCAAACACCCAACTGATCTCAGTACAGAGGCACCAAGGGTGTTCCCTTGGCCTTGCTAGCCTACAAACTTGTATCTGCTTGTACTTCCTTGTCTATGTTTGGTTCACAGCATGACTAGGTGGCCTGTGGAATGTGGGGTTGAGTCTTTAGCCAGTCTTTTACGAAACCACCTTTTAAACAAAGGAAGAGATAGAGACCCAGGGAGGGCAATGACACAGGCAAAGTCACACAGCTACTTAGTGGCAGAACAGAGTCTGGACCAGGTCTTCTGACCCCCAGGTGCCTGCCTGGATCCCAAAGAATTCAATAAGGCAAAGTGAATAGACCTGACAATGGCTGTAGCCTTTCTTTCAGGAAGGCTGGGTCAGTAAAATGGGTCAGAAGTCAGTGAACTGTCTTGTTAGGAGCCCAGAGTGATGGGTGGGCAGGAACAGAGAGCCTCATGGCATCTGGGCAGGGTGCTCTCCCTTTAACCCGCCTACCTGTTCCCTCTCTGGTTCGTGGTTACAGCACATAAAATTTGGAAGAGCTATGAAATCATCCAGCCATGTGACTCATGTTACAGATTGGGAAACTGAGGTACAGAGGAAGAATGATTCACAGGAGGTCACAGAGCAAGTTGGTGAAAAGGCTGGGACCAGACCTCAGCAGAGTGACTCCCAGCCAGCCCTCTTCACACATTATCATCTGCTTCTATTCTCCTAGCAGAATCCTGCCCTGCCAGGCAACTCAAGGTGGTGATGAGCCTTCTCTGCTGAGACACAGTCTGGGAGATGAGAGAGTATGCAGTAGGGAGGGGAGGACCAAGTCTAGGAACAGAAAGCTTCTATTTTCTCCTTGTATCTGCATTTCACAGTCCTGTTCCTGCAATGCCCCTGGGCCCAGCTCTAAATTATATACATGATCACTTAGCTCCTATCACCAGCAAATTAAAGATTCTTTCCAATTAAACAAGCTCCAGTCACTCTTTGCAGCCCAGAGCAAATCACTTGCCCATGCTCTGTCCTCCAAATGCAAAGCTAGCAGGGAACTGTGGATTCTAGCCCCTGTCCTAATCAGATGCCATCCACATCTCAGGCCAGCTGGCTGACTCCTTCAGCAAGGCCTGGCATGGGCCTTCAGGATAGAAGTATCTGTGGAGGCAGAGGCACAGCATGTGAAGAACAATCCCTGATTGCTGAGGTCTTGGGCAAGAGTCAGGCATGTCAGAACTACAGGGTATTACAGGTTACCTCATCTCAGCACCACATTATAAGCATGAAGAAACAAGAGTCCCAAAGAGGACTCTGACTTGCCCAGGATTCCACAGCCAGCAGGTGGCTAGACTTCAAGGCCATGCTTTTTGCTTGTGCAGCTCAAAGTCATTAGCTATTGAAACCTAAATATATCTGTTCTTAACTTTACAGCCTCTGCCTCACCATACTATCACCCCAATTGCCCCTATGCTGTCAGAGCTGGAGAACAGGCCCCAAAGAGGTAGGACTCATCTCTAGGATGCCTGGGCCCTGGACTGAGAATTTTACATTCTCAGAACTGGCAGGACCAAGCCATCATTCAACAAACATAGGTTCCCAACAACCATTTGTAACATTTTTAAAAACCAGGGCGTCCATTTAACAGATTAGTAAACTGAGGCCCCCAAAGTACGTGTTTATCCAGGCCCCGTGCCTATTAGCCCTGGATTTCTACTACCTTTTGTTGCAATGGAGATATTCAGGCCACTGCTACCTCCTTCTTCCACCCCATGACCCAGAGAGGTCAACATTCTCCCACAGGCCCTGGGCAGGTGATGACCAGTTGCCCCTGGGGAGCCCAATTCCATGCCTAATCTAGACATGCCTGTGCCCAGGTGGGCACTCCTTGTGGCCCCTTACTCACCAGCAAAGTCTGCTTTCCGGATTTCCAAGTCTGGGGCTGGGCCTTGGGGCTCTGGCTCCTCATGAGGGAGGGATAACCTGGGGAGATAGGAGGCTCCAGTCAGATGGAGCATGGCCAGGCAGTCGGGGTCCCAGGACACAGATGCCATCTCCAAAGTCATCACCAAGCTCCATCCAGCCCATTACCAATTATAGCCACCCCTGAAGAGGTGTCCAGCAATCAGGGACCCCCCACGATGGGAAATCCTGGGGAGGCTGGCCAAAGGGCAGAGGCCCCAAGGCAGAAGAGGAGATAGAGCAGGCCAGCTGAGCTGGGCCAGGAAGCAGGGACGTATTGTCCCCAAATTGAGGTCAGGATCACACCATTCTATAGGGATTTCTCTACCTAGCCTGAAGACTCACAGCCCTGAACCCTCCCCTCCTCTAAGGCCAGGAAAGCCTTCATGAGCACAGCCTGCCAGGATTTCCACCAGGAGGTGTTCCTTCCAACTCTCCTGTGCTACATGGACAAGCCCTCCCATTTATTGGCCCCAATCATGCCAAGCAATATGCTGGGACTTTGCATATGTCTCGCTGAGTCTCCACTCCATTTCTGTGAGCTCAGCAGTTTACCTTGAATTGCACAGATAATAAGCAGCAGTCAGGACTTGAACACAGGTTTCTTTAGACTCCAAAACCCACCCTAATGTTTCTCCTACACTGTTCTGTTACCTCTCCCCTGCTTCAGAAGCAAGAGGCCGAGACCCAGAGAGAGGCAGTAATCTGCCATGTGTCTGTGGTCCAGGGGTAAGACATCAAACCCAAGGGGTCCAGTGCATGTGGGCACTGTCTAGGCCTGGTCCTGAAGGTGCTGGTACAGGGCAGGGCTCCCTGGGCTTACCTGCCCACACCTCCCCAGTGGGATCTTTAAGGAGCTCTTGTCCACAAAATTATAAAAAGCACTCTCAGTGTCAGCTGTCCCCCTGTAAGGACAGCCAGTGGTGCCTGGGAAAGAATAGGCTGTGAACTGGGCACAGAGCTCAAGGAACAAACAGGATTTGTCTTTGGTTGGGACAACCCAGGGCCCTATCCTGGCCTGCTCTTAGGGCCAATAAGCTGGTCAGACCCAGAAATCACCTGCAGCACTGCCAGGATCCCAGCTAGCTGGTTCTTTTCTGGGTTGGCACTTAGCAAGGGGGCAGAGGCAGAGCAGAGAACCCAGGTCTCTCCCTGCATCTGGGGATAGGGCAGCCTTAGAAAGAGAGGGTTCCGCTGGTCCTTAGTAGGAGATTGAGAGAGGGAGAATTCAGGTCTCACTCCTCCGTTCCCAGAAAGAAAATCCCATGCCTGCCAGCCAGCCATGAGAGAGGTGAGGATAGAGATGAGGGGAGGGGGACATTCATCCCTCTTCCAGGGCCTCCGGGGAGTAGGAACCAAGATACCCTAGAAGTGGCAGACTCCCACAGGCTGTCCCACTTGCCCCACTATAGAAGAGAAAGGGATGGGATTGGAAACAGATACCGGGATGATTTTTAAACAGCCCACTGGTGTCCAATGGTTTGGAAAACTCTGTGGTGGCCTGTCCCAAGCTGGTGAATTGATAGGGGACTTTCCCTGTGCCTGCTGGGAGAGAGAGAGGCATTAGCAGCACGATGCTAGTCTCAGGAGGGGCCAGAGGAGTCACACCTCTGGAGCACTTCCATTCCATAGCCCTTGCTCAATGCTGCCTGCACTCAGGGCATGTCTTTTCCCTCCCCAAGAACTGCTGGAGCAGGTGCAGGGCCGGGTCGACCCCCACAGGCAGGAGTTCTCCTAGCACACATGCAGCCTTGCTCAGAACTCTCAATCAAGGCCATTCCTAGCAGATTTGGTGAACTGATCTGTGTGAATGTAACAGCGGATGTTCCTGGGCTATTCCAGCAGGACCTGGTGTATTTGAGAAATGGCTCTTCTAGGCAAGGCCTTCTACAGAGGATGCTCTGCAGGATGATGGGGAGATTCTGAGGAACATGAAAGCTCTAAATCACACCTGAAGGTGGTTGTCTTCCTCGCTGGGTGGTCTTTGACTTGGGCTTAACCAGAAAGCAGGGAGGGATCTGTTGGAAGCCAGACAGGCCAAGGGAAGTCCCAGTTTCCCAGGGGTTCCTGCAGGCTGAGACCCTCTAGTCATATTCCTTTTTCCTTCATTTTACTGGTCATTTCAAGAATCTCTGCCCGAGGCATAGGCTGGTATCCCAGGCAGGAAGAGACAACTGGGTGATAAAGCCACCTTCAGAGGCCACTGCTTGGGGGTCTGCCTGCCCTGTACAGCCACCTGCCCTCTCTCTGACCCAACTCAACCTGCTTATCCTTTCTTCCAGGCCAAACATCTTGGGTGCCAGAAGACAGACTTGGTTACTCCCAGCATAGCACACCAGAGTTGTCACTTGAACATTTCAAAAGAGACATGAGGGCTCTGGGCTCCACTGTGAGCTGGGATTTGGCTCAAGCCTGTCCTCTCAAAATGACCCAAAACCAGGGGACAGTAGGCATTGACTACTCAGCCTTGTCAAAATTCTGGGGAGCAGAATCAGACTTGAAGTCCTTAGAGATCATTTAGTCCCACCTTTCCCAAAGTAGCTCTGTCTCTTTGAGATGTTGACATGTGCCATATAGCCACAGGGTTCTAGAGTCAACCAAGGCTGGGAGTCACTGCATGAATAAAGTTAAATAAACTTTCTGCAGTAGAAAGACTCCAGAATTCAGCCTGATGGAAGCACCCTGGGGATGTCTGGGGTGAGAGTTATGGAGCATGTGGCTTGTCTTGAACTCCCTAATACTGAGGCTTGTTGTCATGGTGCATCCTTAGGAACTAGTATGTGACAAAACAAATTCTGAGAAATGCTCTTGTGGCTCAGCCCTCCTTGATGGCAAAGACATGGATAGAGACAGCTCTCCAGCTTTCTGTCCTCTTCAAGGTTCTGCCCTCTTCAAGGTGAGGAAATGGTGAGTGAGGGAGCAGAAACCAAAGCAGAGCTTGGCAGGTGACGGGAAAGGCAGAGGGCAAAGCAGGGAAGGCTCACCTTTCAGGGAGAAGGAGGAGCTGCCTTGGACAGTGGGCAGGTCATCGGAGCTCTGCATGGTGGAGGAGTACTCCCAGACCCGGGATGTGTAGTTACCTGGCAGGGCAAGGGAAGGGTGTCAGACAGAGGCAGCCCCACATGGGGGCCAGAGGCAGAATGAGGCTTCTGTCTCTCCAGCCCTCACCACTTCTCAAGCCAGGGTGCTGCTGGGCTCCAGTTATGTCTTCTGACAATCCTTCCTGACATCAAAGTTGCCCTAAACTATAAAGTGTTGTTGTGTCCCTGCCCAATCTAAAGGTCTACTGTCCTCAGATGGAGGTACAAAGTTTGTACTACGCAGTTCACAGTTCTTTCATGAGATGGTATCCCCATCCCTCACTGCAGTCTCCACTTCCTGCTTCACTTCTCTTCACTCTTCTCCATCACACAATGTTCCACTCAGGCTGTGCTCTGAGTTCCTTATACACACAAGGCTCTTTCTTGCCCAGGCTTTTTGCACAGACTTGCTCCCCCACCCTTAGCAAATTTATGTGTTGGGTCTTCGGGTGTCAGCTTCCATGTCATGTCCCCAAGTCTGTGTGTTCCTCAGCTCCTGCCCCACTTCACCTCACACTCCTTGCCCCCTGGGTTGTGGTTGCACTTTCCCACTGGGCCCCACGGGGCAGGGTATATACCCATCTGGCCAGCATCACACTTATGCCTGGCACAGAGCCTAGTTCCCAGAAGGTGCTCATTGTACATTGTACATCGTACGGTAGATGAATGAATGAGCAAAAGAACAACTAAAAACAAACACATGCAAAAGTTTGGGAACAGAAGCAGTTGATATAACTCTTGGAATTCTGCTCACCAAGGGAAATGGGCTGACAATATCCATTTGCTAGCATGTCCCCATGTCGTGTAGAGGAAAGGAGGCAGTGGAGAGGGTGTACAGGACAGTAGGGACACCATTAGGGTATTCAAGTGGGAGGTTTTGGGGCCCCCATAGATGTTGGGCCCTCCCAGAGGCCTAGGGAAGCATGTGGGAGCTCTTTCTATCAAGCTCACTCCATGCAACGTCCCCAGTCTTGGAGAGTTTCTCCCACAGCTGCTCACAGGAGGGCTAGGGATGAACTTTGGGCTCAGCTATCAGAGATGGCTGGGCTGCTCACCTGTCCCAGGATGAAACCCTTCCCACATGGACCTCAGGAAGCCTCTATAGCATGGCACTCAGTGAGCATATCCCCCAAGGCTATAGGGGGCCATATGACTTGCCCTTTCATTCACTCATTCATTAGGCAATCTTTCTTTCAACAAATGTTTTCTAAGCCCCTTCTTTTGGCTCTGGGATTATGGCAGCAAATAGGACAGACCTAGCTTCTGCCCTCACAGAGCTCACAGTCTTCCCTGAATGTGACGGTACGATGTGAATCCAATCCTGGCAATACAGGTGTAGGCATTGCCCTGTCCCTAGGTGACTCTGACCCTCCAGATCTCTGGGGCCTTGTCCTCCCTGAAGAATATCCCCTGCACACCCTTTTTTGCCTCTTCAGATCTTCTGGTGCTGTGTCTGAGGCAGGGGCTCTGGTGGCATTGGCCTAGTCCCCTCTTTTTCTGCACATAGCTGCCATGTTCCCAGCACCCTAGGATGGAACCAAGGTCTCCCAGAACCTGGGCCCATTGAGTGCACGCCCTGCCCTCGGACAGTGGTGCCCTCAGTGCACTGGGTCAAGGAACCCTGCTCATGGGTCCCTCCAGCTCTCCCTGGAGAAGCCACATCTCCACTCCCATTTAACCACTTCTGAGTCTTCAGGTCGTGTCACTCGCTCACCTCACATGGCCTTCCAGGGATGGACCCATCTCATATCATGCTATCTTTTCCATTTACAGCTACACTAATTGGTCTTAACCACTGGACAACTTTTCAACGCAGAGGTACACAGATCAGTTAAAGGTTCTTTTGTGGTTCCTTGTGCCCTGACAATCATTAAGGAAAGTCTCCATATCTAACCCCAGTTTCCACTTTCCTTGACCTATTCTTCAGGGAGAAGATCACATGGACTCAGGGGTTTTCAGTGATGCTGAGGTGCACATCTGCCTTTCTTCCAGCCTAACTAACAATATCACACATGTACACACACACACTACACTTCCCCTCCCCGCCCCCCAGGCTCAGTAGGACCCCTTCCCACTCATCTTTGAGTCTGCAATCCCAACCCAGATATCCATATTCACCTTAAATTGGGGAGTCCTACTCCCCTCCCCAACTCCCACCTCCTGCCCACACATAGGCCCTGCTCACCCTCATGCTGAGCCACCTCCTACCTTTGGTACCATAGAGATTGTTGAAGTTCTTCTGATTGACCTCCTTGGAGAGGCGGCTAGGGGACACAGGCTGGTATGATGTCCTGGCCCCACCTGTGAAACAAAGGAGTAGCTGTCACCAAAGGAAAGTAGTTCTGGCTCAATTAGGGACCTATGACTTCTGACCCAAAGGGTGCTAGGCAGGACTTTTTGTCTACTGCCTGTCCCTGGACCTGGGTTCCACTACTATGACAGCTCTTTTGGGTCTAGAATAAGGTGACTGCTCAATTTACTATCTAAATTGGGACACTTTAAAGGGTGAAAGGGGGGCCACTGATAATTATGCCAGGAGTACCAGGTATAAATCTGGACAATCCTGGACAGACTGATATATGGTAACCCTACTTGGGAGCTCTGAGGATCACCAAAGGCTTGAAAAGCCAACACTCCCTTCCTGAGCCAGTTCCTATGTGACCAAGACCCCATAGGCTAGGAAATGGGAGAAGGGAAATGGTAACAATGAGGAGGGCAGAGGCATTAGACCCTTGGCCAAGTGAGGGACTTGATGAGCCGGTGCCCACGAATATGACCCAGATGCTTCTCTCCAGGGATGGGAGCCTGACACTGCACAGATGCTATCACCATTACCACCCCAAATTCAGGCTCTCACATATATCTTGAGAAGATGGCAGAATAGGAGCCATACCCGCACTTTGCAGATGAAGAAAACATCCTCCCCACTTATGTCAGCATCCTTTTATGAGCTCCTTCCCTCCTGCCTAACTAGACGTTGCCCCCACCCCCAAAGCTCCAAGTTCCATCCCATCTGGCCCAGCACCTGCTGGGCTTTTCTCTAAACCTTTGCACCTGTGGTTCCTCATTCCTCTCTCCCCCCAGTGCCTGCTGCCCATCACAGCCACACTCCTTTGCTGAACACACTGCCCTCTTTCAAGGATCTGGGAGACTAAACTCTTCTGAGAAGTCTTATTGCCCATTCTCACAGCCACAAAGCTCCCAGACTCAAGCTGGTGGCCGTTGATTCCTGACTTGTTGCTGACTCTCCTTGGCCCTTTCCTTGCCTCTACCCAGAGCCTGGGAGCTCCCAGAGGGCAAATTTCCTCCTCCTTTCTGTCTCCAGTAAAGGGGCAGGGACACTGGATGAACCTGTTTCTTCCACTTACAAATGTCACAGCCTGCCTTAGTGACAGAACTGGAAGCTCTCCTAGCATTTGAGTCCATACTCTTTTCTTCTCAGAGAGGAGTACTGAGGAGGCAGTGAACAGCCCAAGGCTCTCAGGGTGACATCTTGGCCGGTCTGTGCTCCTTCCTCCATCCTTCATTACTGCTCTGTTCCCCTCATCACAGCCTGCAGTAGAGCCTGAATGCCCCTCAGTCTTCTATACAGCAGAGGAGTCAAGCAGAAATCAGTTTGGGAGCTCAATACCACATCAGGGTCTGGTCCTCAGAGGACAGAGAGAGCTAGAAGGGAGAAGACCTAGGCAAGGGATACTAGGGTAGTTGGTTAATGCAGTTCACCCTCTTGCAGAACTAGTTCCAAAGGGTAGCACCCTGGGGAGAGCAGGGGGTAGGACTGCCCTCCTACACCAGGAATGTGGAGCAGGGGCGGGGATTGAGTGGGGAGGGGGTGGAACTCAGGCACCAGCTGCCTAGCCAGGCCTTCCAAAGATGTTCAGGTGTTGTTTTCAAATTGGGTGGGGCAGCAGAGGTTCCTGTCTACTGAGCTCATCTCTCCCAATTACCTGAGCCCCTCCCATTGAATGTGTGTCTGAGGTGTGTGAATCAGTGAAGACTCTCAGTTCCCCCCTCCCAGTCCCTTGTGCCTTCCTCATGAATCCTTTCTTTACTTTTCTCACACCCCACTTTTCTCTGGACCCCGCTCCGCTACACACACCTGCACAAACCCTTTGTCTGAAGCCGGTGGGCCTGACATACCCACCTTATGTAACAGGCATTGTTGTGGTTTGTTGTTGGTGCAAAGAATGTGACTGGCTATCACAGGACAAGGACAGGCAGCCACTGGTCTATATCCCCACCTAGGTTGTCATCCCTGCAGCGCAGGACTCTGCAGGGCCTGGAGGAGGGCTGAGAGGGTCAGGCTGCATTGCACAGCACCCCCACCCCCACACTGCATAAGGAGGGAGTGGTGAGGAAATTCAGAAGACCAGCCTCCCTGCCCTTGAAGAGCAGAATGATTCTGGAGGAGCCAACCCTCACATAGGACAACAAAAACCTAAGCAGGAGAAGCAAAATACAGCTCGGCCTAGCAGATAGGAGCAGGTGAGACCAGCAGCCAGGAGACCCTCTATAAGGAAAGAGAGGGAAGGATGTGGGCTAGAGGTGACAGGCAGATGGGGACTGTCTGTGTCACAGGGGAAAGAAGCCAGATAATTTGTTGTTTAAACCAGGATGCTTATGAGAGTGAGAGGAGGCCCTGTTAATGATTACACTGGGACAGCAGGTACATGCCAGGACCATCCCAGGCAAACTGAGAACAGCCACTCCACCCAGGGAGATCCTGGCTGAGTTTCTCCACAGAACGGCAGGATACTCTCCCTTACCCTTGGGTGTGAGGTACATGGAGTATCTCTTCATGGTATCTGGTGCACTCCACTCACTTGTGTAGCTATTAGTATAGTTGTTCATGTAGCGATGGTCACCCCCTGGGAAGGAGAGATATAAGGTCAGCAGAGGGACCGTGGGAGAAGTAGCTGAGTCAGACCAAAGCTCCCTCTGTCTCAGGGAGAAGTAAAGCTCCCTAACCTTAGAAAAGGTAGTGTCATGCCCAGCATCCCCTCTGCTTTTGAACTCCTGGGGGACTAGAGGATCTGCAGTGAGTAAAATCATGTGCACAGCACTTTGCAGTTTACAAGGTGCTACTGATATCCATTTCTTATTTGATGTGTACATCAACTCTTGGACTGCTATGAAGATGCATCCCCATGTAACAGATAAGGAATTGGAGGCTCAAGAGGTGAGTGAAATCACTTGCCCAATGTCACATGGCCAGTAAGGGCCAATAAGTAGAGCCCTGCCCTACTTCCTATCTCTGTCTCAGCCACTGTGGGCAGCCCAAGGGGGTGGAATGACATCCCAGCATTGGCCTCCATGGCCAGGGGTGTGCAGGGGGAGTGAGCTGCTCAGAATAGGCACTGACTCCTTTCCCCATCTCTATACCCACTAGCAGACACCCAAACCCAAACAAATTTATGACTTAGTGCTTGCCTTCCCCAGCTGCCTTCTGCTCTATTCTTTTCTCTGGTAACTTCTTCATCTCCTAATTTCCATCTGCCCTTTCCTCTCTCCTGGGCAAGAGGAGGAATGAGTGGCTCAGACTCTCATTTTTCATCTCCATCACCTATGCTTAGGAGGCCCTGGCACAGAGTAGGCACTCCATGATAAACAAATGTCCTCTTAGGTGTTGGCCCAGCTCCCTTTCCACCTTCCCCAAACCCAATACCAGATGGCCTGGTATTTCTCGGCCCCCAGGCCTTTGACAATGGAATGGTCTTGTGGGCAGGCCTGCTTCAGGGAGAAGAGGATGGTCATTCCAAGGTCTGATTCATAAATCACTCATCATCAGCCTCCTACAGCCAAACATATTCCCAACAGAGATGTAGTAGCAACAAAAACCAACATGGAGTCCCAAGTGCAGGGCAGCTGACATCAGCAGCATCCATCCCAGCTCCAGGTGGCCACCTCCCTACACACCTTGCACAGGGCACAGAGCCATACCTGCACAGAGGCCATGGCCAAGACAATCTTGACCTAGAAATGAGTGGATAGAGGTGGGGATTCCTTGTGAGACTCACAGGCCACCCTGACCCAGTCAGGGCCACCCTCCTATGTCTGGCAAGACCTCAGCTGTGGGGCTCCCCCACCAGGATTTTACCCCATGGACTGGGATCATCACACTCTCCAACCCTTATGCATGGCCACCAGCAACAGCAGCTTCTCGGATGAGAAAACATTAGAGGCTGAGTAGCAAAGTGTAAACCCCAACTGTTGATCTTGCTTAACTGTGTGCCCTTTGAAAAGCAACTTCTCTAATCCTCAGCCTTCTGGTTTGTGAAATGCAAAATATCCTATGGAGAAAATAAGATTCTGTAAGTGAAGAGCTCAAACAAAGCCAGCATACAAGGAACACTCAATTTCTGTCAGCCATCACATTAGTATTGTTGCCATTGTCATTAAAGGAGAATTTCAAGACCCAAGTGCCACTTAAAGCAAAATGATTGTCTTGCTGCAATGACTTATTGGTCCTCAGGTGTGAATGAGTGACCCCCAGTTTCACAGGACACTGTACAATGTCACCATCACCAAGATATACAGGTGTTGCCTGAACTCTGGCACTTCTGCACACTATTACCTCCTTCTCATTCCCAAAGACTCACATGCTCCATCTAAAGACCAAAGACAGGGATCATTTCCTTTGATGTGTTTGGGGTTGGAAGTCATTAATCAGGTTGCATCCTCAAGGCCTATGTTGGACCTAGGGCAGGGCCTTGGGGAAAGTGTCCAGGCTTCAGACCCTAAAGGGATTGAGCTGGTACTGGTGGAAAAAGACTTACCAGAGCAGTTTCTCAGGTTCAGAGGCTTTCTGAGAGATGATTCAGTTCCCCTCTGCAGAGTACAGCATGACTCAGAAGAGAAGCTGACTTCAGGGGAGCTATTGAGTCACCAAGACACGCTGTATCCTACAGTCCCCAGCCCGGCTTACCAGACAAGTCCAGGCTCTGGTCTCAGCACCACTCAGCACAGTCACAGTGACAGGAAAGTTTTCAGTCCAAGCACAAATTCAATTATAGGTCACATCTACTAGAGTCTGCAAAGTCACCAGTTTGGAGTCTGGCCCTATGAGTGGCAACATCCACACAATAGCTAGAATGGGCCTGACAATCAGAGGCAGATCTGAATGAAACCAATCCCTGATTCTGATGAATAGCCACAGAGAAGAGACCTTTGGGCAGCTGGTGCCCAGATGCTCCCTTCCCTGGAGGCCCCTTGTAATGGCTGCCTAACCTTGGTAGCAATTTCAATGAGAGACAACAATCCCTGAATCCTAGTCCCAACATCTTTGGTACAATGGGTGGCTGGAAACAACAAAGGGCCAGCTGGCTGGATGCAAGCCTGCACC
>NW_006438126.1:198913-205966 GCF_000325575.1 Pteropus alecto | reverse complement strand
GACCTGGGAGAAAAATGACCATGGCCTTGGAGCCTGCCCACAAGAGGGAACCTACCATTCTCCATGTGATTCCTTTCAATGAAATTACGGCTCAGGTCTGCCTTGCACATCTTCTCAACATGACGCATGCATACGTTGAGCAGGTCATCCTTGAAGTTGCCAAGTGACTGCCCCAGGCCCTCCCCTTCCAGCAGAACATGATAAGTGGGAAGGGGTGGGGGGAGGGAGTAACTGCTCATCAGTGCACCAAATTCCTACCAAGAAAGGAAAGAAACTATTAATCTCTAGAGTCTTTAGAAGCTTTTGGGACCCTACTCTGCAAGAGGCTCTCACAGTCCAGCTGGAAGACTCAGCACTGAGAGAGAGAGGAGCTGGGTTCTAGATCCAGCTCTGCTATTAATTAGCTCCATTTCTCCTCATTGAGCACGAGATTCTTCTGTAAAATGAAAGGTTTGACCAAAATTCGCTACATGCTAACATTCCTGATAGCACTAGCAGTCAGATATATGACTACATGGTTCTCACCTCCAAAGCTGGGCACATCATGCCTGCCTCAAGGAGTTTGAGGGTAACACAAGCTGTGAAGACTTTAGGAGTAAAAACACTAAAGAAACACAAGGAATTACTAGAGTGTTGCATGTTAGTCATGGTGGTATCTCCACCCTTACATGTCTCACTCAACCCTGACCCTACACTTTTGCACTTTTCCTTTCCTTCTCCCTCACTGGAGAATCCTTCCTTCTTCTCAAATCCTAACTGGCCTTCAGGATCCAATTCGAATTCCACCTCCTCTGCAAAGCTGTCTTATATTACTCCAGCCTGCTTGCTTTCCTCAGAGCTTCCTTGGGCACTTATCTCACGAATCATATGTTTTATCATTTAATTATACACTCTTCTATATTGTTCTCTAATTATATATGCCTTATCTTCCCAGCTAGATTGCAGCTCCTTGGGGGCAAAATCTATGTCTTATACTTCTCTATTCTTCTTAACACTTAATAGAGTACTGGGCATGCATGCAGTAGTACCCCAAACACTAACAGACAGAGGAAGAGACAGGCAGACAGACAGACAGACAGACAGACAGACAAGATCAAGGATAACAAATATGCAACACTCATCTGCCACTCTCCTATACCTGAAACAAGTATCACTAATTAATCACAGAACTTTCCTCTTCTGTACATGGAGCACTGTTAGTATGTATCAATCAAAGTTGGTACAAAGTGATATTTGCATGCCATTTTTGGATTAGGTAGAGAAATAGCTTGGATGGAAAAATTAAATGGATAGATGGAATGAAACCTGAATAAATGTCTAACCACTATGCTATACATCTGGAACTAATATAAAATAATATTGAACATCAACTCTACTTGAAAAATAAAAATTAAAAAACAAAAGTTTGGCTAGATGAATGAGTGAGTAATGAATGGATGGTAGATGGTAGATGAATGGGTAGTTAGATGGATTGATGAATGGGTGGTTAGATTGATAGATGAATAAATGAATTGCTGGATAGATGGGTGGATGGATGGATAATGAACAAAGGGTCTGAGAAAGTGGATGGGAAGATTGAGGGATTGAATGGTGGAAGAATTGCTTGTCACCTGCAGAAACAGCACTGAGTCACTGATGCTGTGCAGCTGCTCCCTGGTTTGCTTGTCCTCATGCAGCACCTTGGCCCTTTCATCCAGAGCATCCACAATCACCTTCACCTGGTCTACAGCATCCCGCTCCCGCTGCTCCAGTGCAGTCCTTACTTCCTCTTTTTGCTTCTCTAGGTCTCGTACCAGGTCCCGGAAGTTCTGTTCCAAGATGGCCTTCTCATTGGTGGTGAAACTCTGGGTCCAGAGTAGGGAAGTGAGGGAGGAGAGTTTAGTAATTTTAAAGCCCTAGGGTGCACCTTTAGGTTACCAACACAGATTCAAGGAATTTCTACTGTCTTAACCCAGCAAGCCTGTTTGGCTGAGAATCTCATTCAAAGGCATCATTGAGGGATGCCATCTATTGATAGAAATGGCCAGTTTTTTTTTCACAGCCCACCTTTTCTTATCTCTCCATGGCTTCTCCCCAACAGCCATTCTACACCTGAGCAACTCCATGGGCCCAGAAGTGCCCCATGAGTCAGGATGTGCTCATTGAAACCTCCACCAGCATCAAACATCACGCAGAAAGTGATTTGATGGGTGTTTATGTGGCCAGGGTCAAGAGTCAATGATTTCAGTTCATGGTTGCAATTACTCAAACCATGGAAGACATACATCTAGCCACACTGGCACAAGTAAAAAGGAAATGGCATGCATTTGGTGGCTGGGTAGTCTAATGGGCATAGCAGACAATGGGAACATTGGAAGGCAAGTTGGTCTAGCATCTTTTTTGCTGGAATGAGGTAAAATGAGTGTTAGTTAATGGACGAGAGCCCACCTGGATGCCTAGCCCAGACGTAGAGGGGAATTGGTAGAAATGCTAAAGCTGGAGGTAGAATCCAGAAGAAATAAGTGTAAGATATAAATGTGGGCCTGAGACCTTAAACTGGAGGTCTGCCTCCCTTCAGGCAGGATGATGGGATAAGAGTACAGCAAGAGAGAAGCCTGGGGCCTGCTTACCTTGATGCGGTCCTTCTCTTTCTGCCACTTCTCAGCTTCATCCTCAATCTCAATGATCTTGAGCTGCAATTGCTCTTTTTGCAGTGACAGCTCTGTCTGCAGTGAAGGGGCAGGGTTGGAGGAGAAGTCAGGGAAGGAGGTAGAAGAGAACCAGAGAATCAGGGAATGGGTCCACTTAGGGAGCAAACTTGGACAGGGCTCATTCCTCATCCACTCAGCCCTTCATTTATCAAACACTCATCAAGATCTCAGATATGCCAGGCACCATGCCAGTTGTCAAGGATTCAAAAACACTGTCTTACTATAAACTCAGACTTCTAAGGTTGAACACCCCAGCTATGTCTTTAGAAGGGATAAACTTCTGCAAGTCCCCTCTACTCAATGTGAGCAGGAGGGAGGCCCATTTATGGGGTTCCAACTCTTTTCAATGGACCTGGAGCCAATGAGAAGAAGAAGGAAACCTTCTGCCTCTTTCAAGCTAAGAGGAGGAAGGGGACCCAGCCCAACTCAGCCCAACCCAGCCCAGCCCAGGGAGTGTACCATGGCAGAAACAGTGTGCAACATTTTTATGGCATGACGTGGAGTCTGTGTTGCAAGCCAGAGCTGGCATTGTTGCTGATGGGGACTCTGTCTGGGCAGGCACAGCTATAAATCTGTTTATGGAAAAGGGAATGCATTTTGCAGTTTAGGCAAGATAGGAGCTTTTATTCAGGAGAGAGGCTAATGAGTGAGGCAAGGATGTGTGTATGAGAAAAGAGCAAGAGGGGTTCTAGGGATCCCTATTCAGGGGGAGGACATCAGCTGTTAGAGTCTGGGGTGGGTTAGGAAGAGGATTTATCAGGAGTGTGCTGGGATATGAGCTCTCATGTCCATACTTTCCTTCCATTTGGAAAAATGCTCTTCTCTGAAAAGCAGCTACAACAGAGACAAAAGGGGAGGTATAAAGCTAAGACCAATCCACTTTAGGCAGGCCAAGAGGCATCGCTTTTGCTCTGCTGTGCTTCCCACTAGTGCTCTCAAAGCTCCTTCCAGCTTAGAAGACAAGTGGGCAATCTCCACCTGACAGGCAGAAAGATCAAGGTATTCAAGAAGGCATTGAGTGCTCCAGGTCTCCACACTACGCAGGGTTTTGAATGTAGAATCACACCCCTTTCTACAACTGTCTCTTTGAGGAACCCATAGGAATAGTCAAGATTAGGGAGCCACAAACAATAAGGAATGTGAGCTCTTTCGGCAAGGAGACCTGAGCAGCTGGGCACAGACTTTACCACACACCATACTTCCTGAATGCTTCACTAAGCCAAGGTGGGTACTGATGGGGAACCTGTGCAGACACCCAGGGAAGTGGATTGATCATGGAGAAAGCGTCCCTGAGTTGTTTGGAAAAGGTGCCCAGATAGCTGGGGAGCTGGTGGAAAATACCTAAGGCAAGCACTGCAGAGCTCCTCAACAGAAAGCCCCTGATTCCACTGCTTAGCCCCACCTACTCCTGGGCTCTCCAACTAGGAGACTCTAGATTCTTCTCAGTAGGTATCTGCCCTGCCAGCAATAGGTTAGAAATCCCACATCAAAAATGCCATCACCAGAGATGGAAAATGATTGTCAAGAGGAACAGAATAAAAGGAGATGAGGATGGAGATTTGGCTTGGTCTCTGGAAAAAGGCTGAGGAAAAGCCAGCTGCCAATAGACACAGTGGTGGGAGGATGAAGAGTAAAAACAGTAAGACTGCATTGTGGACAGTGGAGACTCAACCCTCACACTCTCTGAGGACATAGAGCTTGAAAGCCCAGAACACAGAATTTGACAGATCCAGTGGCCTGGAAGGTCCCAAGAAGTCTAGGTCTGGTAGGCAGATCTGAGCCCTGAGAAAGAGACCAAGAGGCTGGCAATGTGTCTGCCCCAGGAAACTGCACTGGCCTATGGTTGACGGGATAGCTGGAGGCCTCCTAACCCAGCTCAGTGATGGAGGAATTGGCACTTGAGTTTCTCACTCCCAACCTTACCATCTCCCAAACAATGTCTGATGGACAGGAAAGCAGATAATATAAATGCATACACTCCCACTCCAGACCTGGTTGGGGAGGGAGGAAGGGCAGCCCTTTCATGAAGTGAGCTTGGAGAATCCAGGAGGAAGGTCATACAGAGCACAGGACTGGGAGTCCAAAGCTTAAATCCAGTTACCATCACCTCCAGGCAGTTGGCCTTTCCAAGAAACCTAACTTCTCTGTGCCTCAATCACTTTGTCTTTCGTGGAGGTAGTAAGAGGACCATCTCTCAGGGAAATTGTTCAATGAACTGTGATCAGGGAAGTGAAGCTCTTACAAGGTGCCTGGCACAAATAAAGCACTGACTAGTGGTCCCAGTGTCACTGTTGGTTGGAGCACATTCCATGGACCAGGATCAGAGGGGTGAGTGCAGTGTGACAGGCTGGCCAGCAGGGCACAGGTAAGCAAGGGGAGCGGACATGTATGATTGGGTGAGGTCTTGGTGCTCATTGGTGAGCAGAGCATGTGCTTAGTATTGGGGTCCGGGTGTAGTGTATACACTGTCAGGATATAGAGTGAAATGTGCATAGAGAGGCTGAGAAGGTCAAGACTTTAGATCAAAGATGCAAAATAGAGGCTTTGGTGGTGGATTAATTGAAGATCGGAGGATACTGGGGAAACCAGAATGGAGGTTGGAAAAAGGAGGTAAGTGTGAACTAAACACCTCTAAGTAGGAGGAGGTTTGACCAGAAAAAGTGAAGCCTAGAGGAGTCGTGTGTCTAGAGTGAGCAGAGGTGCTAAGGGGGACCTACTAGGAGCTATGTGGGGGGATGAGTCTATCAAGGCCTGCAGGTGAGGAAAGGTCATACCTAGACAAGCATGGATTCATTGGCCAAGAAGGAGTTAGAGGAAGAAGAATCCAAAGAGGTTTAAAACAATAAAATGCCTAGACCAAGGGCAGAAGGAGTTAGTCTCTGGGAGCCCATCTGTGTGAGGGGGAGGGAGGAGGATGGCGAGGTTACCTGAGGTAAAAAAAAGGGGAGTTAGAGGTGTCCGCCAGTGACCTGAGGGGAGGAGGAAGAGGTGGCTAGACTGGAACCATGTGAGGGCAGGGTCCAAAGTGGACTCCCTGTCTGCAGCAGTGGGCAGAAGAATCAATCAGTGTGGAGGAGAGAATAGTCTTATTTCTTTGGGACACTAGAGAAGTCGGACACAGGCTGGGAGGGGCTTTTCCTCCTATAGCACCCCTTGCAAGACTAGACTTGCAGGACACAGCGGGATCTTGGAAGAGACCTTTGACTAAAAACTCAGGGCTTGTAGAACTATTCTTTCTCACCTCTGGGATGAGGAGATTTGGGGATGAAACCTCTGGAGAGGTATCCAGCATTTGTTTACCTCTTGCCAATACCTCTGCTGGAAAAGGTAGGATATAGAAAATAATATAGCATAGGAAGGCTCCAAAGATATTGGGTTCTCCTGCAACACTAGGGAAGAAGAGACACTAATAGTTTTACTAAGCACCTACTATGTGTCTGGCATTTCTTCTTTAATCTGCAAAATCCTCTGTGGAGATAAGTAGTGTCATCCCCATTTAAAATACAGAAACCAAGGCCTAGAAAGATGATATAGCTTGCCTGAGTTCTCATATCCAGAAAATGATAAGGCCAAGATGCAACAGCACTCAGATTCTGTTATGTGGCTTCTTAACCTCTAAGCTATTCTCTGTATCTTCCAGGACATTGTCCTTCCCCTTTATTCCTACTACTTCAGCCCACTCAGGCTCCTCCACCTCACAGGTGGTGCGATTTGGTGGTTCTACCCCTTTCCTTCCCATAACTTTCTCATTGCCCCCTGAGACCCCAGCTTTCTCTCTCTCTGTCTCTCCCTCCTCCCTTGGAAGGTGATTAAAGCCCCCGCTTTCTGATAGGGCCTCAGCTCCTCACAGCAGCCTGTCTACTCCCTCTCTCTTGACTTCCTCCTATTCTCTAATTCAATCCCTTTACCCTGCCCAGACCTGTCCCTAAATGCCTCCTTTGTTCCCACTCCCACTTGTCTGGTTGCCTCTTGCTCTGCTGCCTGAGATGGTTCTTGCGTAGGCCACTCACCCTTGAAATCCTTCCAGCCTTGGGGGAACAGAGGTTTCCCTGAGAGCAGAAAGTAGCACAGCAGCTGCGGTGCCTCAGCCTGGATGGGGCCTTCAGTACAGACGCACCTGAACACTTACCTGGATCCATGTACTTTCACTGCCCCCAGGGAAGGGGAGATGGAAGATTGGGCCATGATCTTCCCCTGGCCTAAATTAACCAAATGGGCCGTCAGCTGTGACATTTGCCAAATGAGCTAGTTAATTGCCAAATTTGTATGCTCAGATAAATGGTAATTATCTGGATAAGACTCAGAAATGCTGGATAGATTTTTCTATTTCCACGCAGATGGCAAATAGCCCATTATTAGTCTA
>NW_006438126.1:194256-198818 GCF_000325575.1 Pteropus alecto | reverse complement strand
GCAAGATAGGGTGAGAAAAGCATCACCCAGTCCATCTCTAGATCAGTGATGGGCCCTTGAGGAAGTCACCCCATCTTCCTGGGTCTTGGTTACCCCTGGTAAAATTGGACTAGATCTCTGATTCTCAACCTGGTGACACATTAGATCCCCAAGGGAGACTTAAAATATAGATTCTAGGCCCTGAATCCCCGAATCAGAACCTCTCAGGGTAAGGCCCAGAAATCTGTGTCTTAGAAATTCATCAAGTAATTCAGGTAGAGGTTATTTTTAGAAGCCCTGGACTCAGTGACCCCAAGGAGAGCCTGTCAGTCCTATTAAAACAAAGTTTAAAATAGTAGAGAGGAAATAGCCTGGATTGCAGCCACACTAATAGTTTGAACCCAGCTCTGACATTCCCCAGCACTATAACTTTGGGTAAGTCTCTTGGCATCTTTGAGCCTGTTTCTTCATCTAAAAATTAGGTACTGTAACCCCCACCCTGTGGGACTGTGTCAGGAGTAACCACGTAAACACCAAGTTCAGTTCCTGGCACATACATGTGCTCCGTAAAGACTGTTGTGTCTCCTGCCCATTTGCCTGTCATTTTCCTTTTCTGTCTCTTGTCTCTAACCCTCTTCGATTTTGTTGTTTTATTCTCAGCACTCACAGAGGTCATTCCATCTCCTTTTCTTACCTACCCTTGTCCCAGAGCATAAGTTTTTCCATAAGATCTTCTGGGAGAGTGATTCTTCCCTCCCCCCATCACACTCCAGGCCTTTAAGCCTTGCTTCTTTTCCTGAACCCATCGCTGTTGTCTGCCCAAAGAGTTTTTCTGCCCACATCAGCTCAGCTCCCAATGTTGAAAGACCAGTGACTGCCCAGGCCCAGAAGCCTGGCAACTCAGCCTTCATGGAAGAATTGGGCAATAAAGCAAGAAGCAAAGCCATGGGGTATGGTGAGAGAAATGACCGAGTCAAAGGTTGGAATTGGGAGAGTGGCCAAGGTACTGAACCTACCCTGCCTTGACAAGCCAGGAGCTTGTACCTCCAGAGTGATGCCCAGGCTGGGTTCCTCCATACATGCCTTGTCATGCTGCCAACCCAGAGCCCAGCCAGGACCCTCACCAGGAAAGTACCATTGGTGAGTGCAGAGGTCAGGCAGGCCTGTAGGGGGATTCCATCCTAACCCAATGCAACAGAAGGGACTTAGGATAGACAGGGGAAGGGCCATGAGAGACAAGAAAGGATGGATACATACACTGTAATCTCATCAGCCTAATCCAGTCTGGAAAATGTCCAGAGACAGAGGTGGTGGGCCAGAGAACATCTGTGGGATCCCTTGCAACATTTAGCGTGGAATTGAAAACATTCTGACCTTAGGCCCACCAGAAGGATTGTCATGTGGCCACACCAAGTGACCTTGCCCTAATACTGCCTCTGCTCAGAGTCTTTAGGTAGAGTTGAGGCTCATGAGATGAACACCCATAGCCTCAATGCCATCTACAGCCTCGTGCAGCTAACCAAGATAAGTCTGAGATGACCTCACCTGAATTTTTACCAACCAGTCTGTAAAGGAGGTTCTGGACAGAGGTCCTTGCAAAAAACTGTGTGTAGGCTGATGTTTGGATCTGAAGGGGATGCCTCCAATGGATGCCAGGATCGACCTGCCCATTCATTTTGATCCATCAAACCACTAACTCCACTATGTGTCAGTGTCCCCCACATCTGAAGTTTCTGCAGAGCCAGACCTAGACAAACTTCTCTGCTCCATCTTGGTCTCCTGGCTGCTTGGCACCAATCTTTCTTGCCTAGTCCTCTGCTGCTGGTGCACACACACATGCACACGTAAGTGCATACACACACGCTCCATGAAGCTCTCACCAATAAAGTTGTTCCAATGGATCAGACATTTTCTCCCTGAAAGTTCCTGTGAAACACACATATCCTGAATCCTATCCTCTCAGTACCCTTCTCCTAAACTGCTCTCAAACACTGGAAGAGAACTTGGGGGAGATTGTTACTCAAATTTTATAAGCTTGAACAGGTCTCTTCTTTTCTCTGGCCTGTGTCTCTATCTGTAAGGTGAAGAGGAGATGGATGAAATTGCTAACACTCTTCAGCCTGGCATTTCTGTCCTCTATGATTTGATGTTTACCTATAGCTGCTACTGTGTAACTGGGCAGGTGTTTCCTGGGCTTGTTTGTGTGTCTGAGCTCTGCCTCCTGACCTACATCATGAGCCCGCAAGGGCAAGGGCAGTGTCTTTGAGTGTTACAGCAGGCCCAGTGCCAGAACATGAACTCAGTGCCTGGTGCCTCCAGGGAGGGCTGCCTGTGATCCTCTTGTCCTTCAGGGACACTTGAACTTTTCTTAAGTGGTGATACCCTTGTTTCAAATGAAATTTGGGACAAATTATATATAAAACAAGTAAATAAGAGTATGGGTTGCTTGCAGTAGAGGTGGGGACTTGGAGCCCCTGGCTTCTTGGCACCAATTTGCCCCCCTCCTCATCGCCGAAGCCTCAAAGACTTTTCTAAGACTCCTAGAACTCCATAAGGTAATCTGAAAACCAACAATCTAGTCCAACCCCTTGGGTTCATATATAGGGAAACCAAGACTGTGAGAATGGAAGGGACTTCTCCACCATCTTACAGCTAATTAGAGACAAAAAACAGAACTGGAACTCAGTCGGGTCTCCTAAAACCTCATCTGAGGCTCTGCCATTTCTTGGTTGTGGTGGATGAAGATGATTGCTCCTTGTTCTGTTCTGCTTTCCCAAGTAAGCTTCTGAAGAATAGGTTCCATGGACCAGCCCCATCTCAATCTCTCAGTAAAAAGCTCAGTGCCAAGCTGTGGTGGGGCAAATGAAGCTTCTGAAAAGGATCTTTAAGTCTTTTCCCATTTCTAACCATCCCTCCCTCCCCAAGGGTATGGGCAAGAGGTGCAGGGAGAGAGTAATCAACAAGTGTCTGGTCAGGAATGCTGGGCAGTAAGGGTATCCTGCCTGTACTACTCCATTCTGAGGAATGCAGAAGCTCTTGAGAAAAGTTTATTTCCCTGGGTTGACCATCAGGAGTTTCACCCCAGTGGGAGATTGCCCATGGCAGGAAGTTGTGTTGCTGCTGAAGAGAATGGGCCCAGCATCTGTGGGACAAGGGGCAGCAGCCACAGCTGGGCCTTCTAGTGCAGAACACCTTAACCAGGTGTATTACATTCACAAGCCTTCACACGCCTCTGCTCCTCCCCATAGAAGTACAGGCATAAGCACATATGAAACTCATGCAAACATGCATATGCACACAAACACCCACATGCACTTAAAACACATACAAATATATCTGTATACACCTCACCCACACACAAATGCCAACACTCACCAGTAGTGTTCACCTACAAGCATAGGCAGATCTGCATGCAACTATACACACAAAGCACACAGGGCGCAGCTGAGAGAAAGTAAAAGAGGCCATTGGGGGAATCAAGAGACTGGCTGGAGGAATCAGATAGAAACCCAAGAAGCCATTGCCCTGCAAATGCAAATCCTGAAGCTAGAAAAAAAGGACACTTAAAGGTCAAAATTCCCTCCTCCTCACCCATAACCCATTCCCAAAGGGCCAGTCCTGCTCAGAGAGAATTTAAGAATACTCTCTTTCTTAAGTCAAAAAAGAAGAAACACCACAACCAGGCACAGAGCCCAGGATTGAGTGCTGATTATCTGACCTGACTTAAATTTATCCAATGACTGTGTCCAAGTCCCCAATCTTTCTGAGGAAATGCCCCATCTCCTAAGGACTTAGAAGATTGGGGAACTGCCTTTGACCCCCAGACCAGGGGTGTGCAGGGGCTAAAAAGAGCCAGGAACAGTGGAGACTTAAGCCCCAAACCTTAGGAACCTCCAGTGGAGGAAATCATGTGGAGAGACATGCATGGTGAGGGAGGAGAGGCCTGGAGGGGCAGTGAGGGGCCCAGCAAGTTACCTCCTTCTCGGCCTTGGCCTCTTCCACCGTCACGGTGCTGTGATTCTTGTGCTCCTGAAACATGCAGAGGTAGCAGATGCAGGTCTGGTCTGTCTGGCAGAAGAGCTCCATGGTCTTGCCATGCAGGGGGCACTTGCGGGCCTCGAAGTCCCGGATGGGCTCGAGTAGCTGGTGGTCACGGAAAGCAGCACCCTCCAGGTGGGGCTTGAGGTGCAGCTCACAGAAGGAAGCCTGGCACACTAGGCAGGACTTGATGGCCTTCTGTTTGTTGCCGATGCAGGAGTCACAAAGGACCTCCTCAGAGCCTGGCTTGGAGCGCAATGTGATGCCCGGGTCGGTCCGAGGGTAGCTGTTTCTCCGGACATCTCCAGGCTCCACAGTGGACGTGGTGGGCTTCCGGGGCTCTGAAAATATGGACTTGCGCAGCTCCCCTTTCTCAGCAAAGGTGACGGGTGGCTTCTTAGCAGCCCCCAGCTGGATCCCAGCATAGAGAGACCGCTTGCCTTCCCCAGAGTCCATGCTGAAGTAGTTGGAGCCCTTGTCATCTACGGACTCCACAAACTGGATGATGGGCCGCCGCCACTCATTCCCTGAGAACAGGGAGCTCT
>NW_006438126.1:170110-194226 GCF_000325575.1 Pteropus alecto | reverse complement strand
CCTCCTCACCTGGCTTCAGGGCACTGCCCAGGCTCTTGCTCTCAACTGCCTCCCCACCATGCCCATTGGTGGTCTTGGCATCTTTGCCGTCAGCCTTGGCCCCATTTTCCAGGCTGCCAGTGGGGCCCTGTGGGCTCCGGGCTTCTCTGGCTTCTGGGCTGGCCCCGTTACTCTGGGAGGCATCTGTGGCTTCCATTGCAGGTACTTGGCTGGTCTGTTTCAGGCTCACTGGGGCTGCAGGGTGGTGACCTCTTTGGTGGAGGTCTCAACAGGAAATGGGACAGACAGCCACAGAGCCCAGAGACACACCTGTAGGGAACAGGGAGGTAGAGAAGTAGGAGGAGCAGAGAGGAGGGACAGCTGGAGAAAGCCTGACACAACGGCCAGAGAGAAGCAGAAGAGAGCCAGCAGAGCAGCTAATTATACAGGGGCCACGCCCTGCACATTCATACCTAACCTGATTTTTTAAGAGAAGTAGTTTTTTTCTCCCCCAGTTTAATTATTTTCCACAGCTCAGTAACCAGTTGGGCTGCTTCCTTTTGACATACTTTCTTCTCATCGGGGAAGTGGGGAGCCTTTGTCTTCATAGGTGGGCAGGCTTTACTGAGTCAAGGGGCCCCTGGGGCAAAAGCCGAAATGTCTACAGAGGCCCATGGGGAAGAGGGCTATTAATTGGGTCATACAAGCCAAATAGCCTTGTAATTTGTGGGCCTGGATTTCAGAGGAGAGATTCCCTGTCCTAGGACAATGGAGTTGCTTCTCACCTTAAGGAGAATAATGGGTTCAGTTTGATTTGGATTTTAGGATTTGTAATGAGGTGGCTACTAATTATTGAACCCAACTTGCCAACTTCCAGCCACTGTCTTAGGCACATGATCTATATGGGTTCATTTAATCCTCATGACAACCTGTTTAGCGATCCCTATTTAATAGATGAGAAAACTGAAGCTCTAAGAAGATAGCTCACTGGCCTAAGTCAACTGGCAGAACTGAGATTTGAACCCAAGCCCTTTTAGATACTAAAGTTCCTTCTTCAACTAGGGTATCGTGGAGCCAGTTGAATATATCAATGGAAGGTGGCTTCTGAAAATCATGCCTGTTTAAGCAGCCCTAACAAGATACATACAGACCTTATGTTGTTTCTATCAGAGCAGGTCAGAACCTGCTTGGATCCAAAGGACAGAGAAACAGTAATGAAGGGAATGCAAGTAATGTCAGGCCAGGTGGCTGGGTCCTCAGGGCCCAAACTTTTCATTTTCATCTGTCTCCACAGTAGGTTTACTGTGTGACTCAGAAAAAAATCTGTCCACCTTCTCTAAGCTAGGCAATACCTTCCAAAAAGAGGCTAGTGAAGTGTGGAACTCAGATAATCTCAGGAGTGAGCTGTTAGAGTATGACTTTCATATAAATACACAGCTCAGAAAGAAAAGTGAAAAACACTCCAGCTAAATCTTCTCTGCCTACCTGCAGGAACGCTTGTCAGGACATGCCAACTGGTCACTTCTAGGCTGTGACCCTCTGCTATGATCCTAGGAAGCCAACACTCCCCATCTAGTAAAGAGCTGTGCCTCTCCCAGGTTGGGCTGGATGGGGCAAAATAGAACATGGGTGCGGCTGGAGTGGCAGGTTTTGGGTGGTGTGTAGGGGAGTGGGTTTCCCTAGAATCCAGGTCAAGCTCTGGAGCCCCCGCCCGCCATTGGCTCACCAGGCTAAACAGCTAATCCTTTGCAATAACACCGCTGAGGACAAAAGCAGAGACAAGCTTTGTTCATAAAGCAGCCAGAGTTTTAAGAGGTATAGGATAGTGTAGGGGGTGGAGAGTGCTGGCTTCATAATGAGGATTCCTTCTTACCTAATGTCTTTGTTCTCATTCCCAGTGGGAGCCCTCTCTTGTTTGAACTGACTGCTAGGTTGGCTAAGAGCTCATGGGGAACCCTTTCTCAAAGTCAGGCTCAATTCCACTGGGCTTTTGCCAGAAGTGTGAAGGGAGAGGTAGAGAAAGAGCAGTGCTATCCTGGTGTACTGGATGGGGATATGCTCCCCCTCTTCTGATAGTGTTTCCCCAGCCCTGTGAGAATAGGCTATGAGGAGAAAAGAGCAGGGAGAGCAAGAAGCAACAGAAGAGTAAAACCAAAGGGCTCCAACATCAATGCTGGATGAGCCTGAGTTGCTGCACTGGAAGGCCTCTGCTAGTCCTTAGAGTTCATACATCTGTGTCCTAGAAGTCTGGAGGAATGGTTCTGAACCTTAGGAATAGGCTGACACAAAGTAGATGCTCAGAAAACATTTGTGGCTGGAGGGATGGGTGGATGGAGGGATGGGTGGATGGATTGAAGAAATAAAAATTAGATAAATCTGAGTGGGGAAATGAATGGATAATAGATGTGTGGATGATGGATGAGTGGGAAAAGAATGATGGATGGATGGATGGATGGATGGATGGATGGATGGATGGATGGATGGATGAGTAGGTAGTTGGTGAATTGGATAAAATAATGAAAAAAAGGAAGAGATAAAAGCAGGAAGGGAGAGAGCAAGGAAGATAGGCAGGATGAAGAGAGGTAAGAGAGGGGAAGAGAAAGGAAGAAAGGAGATGAATAAGTAGTAGGTAGATGGGTGTACTCATAAAAGTTTAGTGACTGACTCTTCCAGGGTGAAAAAGCACTGGTGTGCAGTGTTTGTCAATTTCTCCCACCATGACCAATTTCAAGCTACTAGCAAAGAGATGCACATGATTGGCTCTCCCAAGCCAATGGGAGCCAGGTTCAGCACATCACAGATGACGCGTAGGTGGTTGAGGTAGATGAATAAATTGTAGGAGGGAGGATAGAAAGATAGATGCTGGAGAAAGCCATTCTTAGTTGTCCTGAGGAGGAAAACAGGTTCGATCAATTTCAAGGCGGTGGAAATCAAAGCTAATTTATCTCTTACACAAGGCTTTTCCTCTGACCCAGGCCCACAGTGATGGCTCCTTCTGAACTCTTGTTAATTTTCCTGTCTGTCCTACTCAGAGGCATTTAGCTCAGACCTCCCAATGTTGTTGATTATTCATTCATTCACACAGATTTCTTAAGCATCTTACCATGTGCCAGGCTCTAAACAAGGGACTGATTACACAGGCATGAATGAGTTGGGGAGCTCACAGTCCAGTGGGAAAACAGACCAGTGAGTCAATCATTTGAATTTGGCATGAACAGTGAAGGAGAGAACTCTGTGTGAGTGGCTTGGGCTGCATAGAAAAGAGAGAGTCAAGGACATTCTGAGAGAGGCTTGTTCCTCCAACCAGGCTGAGCATTGTTCACTTCCTAGGCACAGAAGCATCCACCCCAGCCAGACAGAGGGGATATTTACTTGGTTGAATTCTTACTTGATGTTGGTTGACTGGTCTTTTGATCCTCCTAGGCAGGGGCCCTAGACTCCTTCCTTCCTTGGTGGGGGCTGCTCCCTCCAAATGTCTGGTAGATGGGAGAGGCTCCTAGGGATCCCCAGAGTCCAAGGCCTAAAAAGACCTTCGAAGAGGAAGAAGCCAAAGAAACAATTGTTCTTCTAGGACTGGCTGCAGCCCTCAGATGACTACACCATGCCTACCAGCCCTGGGGCTGAACTAAAGAGTTAAGATTTCTACCTGCTTAATTACTGAGGTCTGGGATGGACAAAGAGGACCATCCATGGGAAAGTGATTGCTCCCAGAGCTTCCCCAGGCCCCTCACTCTGGCTCTGCCATTTGTGCCCATTGAAGGAACTACAGTCAATCCTATCTTCCTGGGTCCTGCCCCTCTCCAACCCCAAATCCAGTTGCACGCATTCCACAAAAAGGCTTTCCTACAGAGCCTATGCGTCACAAGCAAACTAGCAAAGGCCATCTATCTACCACTGTGGCTGAGCGGGGCTGGAAAGCAGAAGAAACTTCTGTTTTAAAGGCTTTGAAAGAAAAGAATCGCATGAACTTCTTCAAACACTCATCTTCTATCTTATCCTGTCCTCCCTCTAGTCTAGCTTAAAGCCTTCCTGCTGCAACATTCTCCCTGTCTGAGATGATGGTGGAGTTTGATGTACTGCAGCCCCTACTCCATCCCTTGCAAGGTTTAAGAGGTAAGAAGAGCTGGTAGGTATGGCTTACAGAGAAGAATCCTTACAGAGAAGGAGCTGGGGCAAATTATGCCTTTTCAGGCTAGGCATGCCCTGCCAGCCAGCCTGCACTAAGTCCCTTCCTCCCAGCTATGAGCCATCCTCAAGCCTACTCTCAGACTTTTTTCATGAGGCATCTCAAAGCTGTTCCATCCTGGAAGCCTCCCCTGAATCATCAGGTGCAGTAGCCTCACCCACCCTCTGCTATGGCATGGTAATACCTAATTTCCCCACCAATAACCTTCAGATGAAAGAGGAAACCCCTTTAAAGGATAAAACTCCTCAGCTTCTTTGGGATCCAGGGTTGGGAGGGAGCAACAAGCTGGTTGATCCTGTGTCTCTGAGCAAGACTATATCTAGAAACGTTTTCTAAAGGACTTGCAAGAAAGTTAGACTTTGAGTCAAGATGGCAGAGTAGGTAAATGCTGTGTTCGTCTTCTCTCATGACCACATCAAAATTACAACTAAATTATAGAACAGCCATCATTGAGAACCACCTTAAGTCTAGCTGAACAGAAGTCCTATAACTAAGGATATAAAAAGGAAGCCACCTCGAGACTAGTAGGAGGGGTGGAGATGTGAAACAGGCTGGTCGCATATCCATGTGTGGCAGGTAAGAATTAGGAGGGATATCTCAGCAGCAGGGGTCCCCTCTGAGGAGCTATGGGGTCCCAGCCCCACACCAGTCTTCCCAGACCAGAGCACCAGAACCCCTACAACATCTGGCTATGAAAATCAGTGGGGATTCTGTCCAGGTTAAGACAGAGGACTGCTGTAGACCCAGGCATTCTCTGAAAAAGCTAAAGCACAAACTCAGTCACTCACAAACACTCAGGCAAAAGGACAATGGCTTAAAAAATACCAGGAACATATAGGGAGGGACGGAATTATCTGGCTTTGTGATGAGGACTGGAGGGGCAGCTCTCTCCAAAACTGAAGTGCTGGCAGGCGCCATTGTTCCTTTGTCAAGCTCTCCCCACACACAGCTGGAGGACACAGACAGACACTACATCTGAGTCTCCATTTACCTGGTAAACATCATTCTCCTCAACCTGGTGATTTTTTGAGACCCTGCCCCAACCAACTCACCCTCCAGCCCAAACCTCTTTCAGTGGCTCTTCTACATAAGCAGCTGTCTTTGCTCACTCTGTGGATTTTCCTAAAATATGTCAAAGGTCCACAAACCCCAGACAAGCAGAGACTGGCCTTGGTGTGCCCTGTACTTCATGCTAAGCAGCTCCAAACCCAGCACTAGTGGCAACTGGCCTTGGCTCACAGCATAGCCCCTCCCAGGTATCTCCAAGCTCAGCACAGGCAGCTACAAACAACATATCACTTTGTAGCTCCTACCAGGTGGCCTCAAACTAAACACAGGCAGCAGCTGATGTGGGCCTGCACCAGAGCCCCTCCCAAGAGGCTCCAGAACTGACACACTTGGTGGCCAACTTCAGACCACAACAGAGCACCACCTGATTAGCTCCACAAATGACACACACAAAGGATAGACTCAGCAGGCACCAGAGTCCCGCTAAAGCAAACCTTGTTCTGTTGGGTCAGATCCCACAAAACAACTCCTCAACTATAGTCATGGCCAGTCCTCACAGCCAGTCAGCTTGATAGTCAATCCCACACACTGATATGCCAACAGCAATCAAAGATCAACTATATCAGGAGGGCATGCATAACCTGGAAGGGCAATGGAAGGGAGAGGAGCAAGCATTTGTATCACATCTCCAATGGACCACGATCGCAGCTTTGGGCCATAGAGAAGGTAAGACACCATCCCCATATTCAAGGGGTTTTGGCCTATTGGGTTCT
Organism: Pteropus alecto; assembly: GCF_000325575.1. NCBI lineage: Eukaryota > Metazoa > Chordata > Mammalia > Chiroptera > Pteropodidae > Pteropus > Pteropus alecto. The sequence continues at coordinate 188,280 of NW_006438126.1, read as the reverse complement.
TCCAGATTTAAGCAACAGTTCTCTTACTCAGAGGACCTCCCACTGATTCTTCCAAGCCTTATGACACCTGAAAAGATACTGAGTTTTAATTGTGGCTCTCAAGTAAGCAGAAGCAAGGTGGGGCTTCCCCAGGAGAAAGTGGTCAGATCTGGATCTGGTGAGATAAACCTGACTCAGGACAGTTTCATAAGGGGGAGGTCCACAGAGCACACTGCCATTCCTATTTCCCTGGCTTGGCACTTTCCTGACACTTACCTAGGACTCTGGGGAAAATTCTCATTAGATCAGGCTGATTTCTCCCGTGGCTTCCCAGCAACACCTATAGTAGAGTTGTCAGCCAGTTGTGATGGTTAGCTACAATACCCGGCTGTTTAATGAAACTCTAATCCAGGTAGTATTGTGAAGGTTTTCTGTAGAATGTGGTTAACATACAGTCAGTTGACTTTAAGTAAAGGAGATTACCCTCTATAACGTGCTTGAGCCTCTTCGAATCAGTTGAAAGACCTTAAGAGTAAAAATAGAGGTTTCCAGAAGAAGAAATTCTGCCTCAAAACTGTATCATTAACTTCTGCCCAATTTCCCAACCTGTCAGCCTGCCCTCTGGATTTCAGACTTACCAGCCCCCACAACTTCATGAGCCAATCCTTGAAATAAATCTTTTTTATGTAAATAGATATCCTGTTGGCTCTGTTTCCCTATAAAATCCAGTTCTGGCCTCCCTGGAGCTCTGACAGACTTTCTCAGTGACAGAGGAGTTTCCATAAGGGCCTATGGGGATTGGCTCTCTGTGGGTGCAATTGGGGTGAGAGTAGCAGGTAGGGGAGTTTGGGTGGAGGAACCCTCGGACTTTCTTGGTGTGTGAATTTGGGCAAGTTACTTAATCTCTTAGAGCCAGTTTCTTTGCCTACAAAATGAGGCTAAATCATAGCTCCCTGGCAGGATTATTGAGGGATTAAGGAGGTAAAGATGGTGAAAATCTCTAGACAGTGCATGGCTCACAAGAACTGCTCAATAAGTTTTTGTTTAACATATCACTTAGGAAAAATGAGCAGAGCTTTCCTTTGCTGGAGGAGAAATGGGGAAGGGCATGGTGAAGGGGAACTGACTGAGCCTCCTTTTCTTCCAGTGGCTGGGTGAGGCAGACCTTTAACTCTCTGCACCAGGCTCTCCATGCATTTCCTAGATTCCTTCCAGCTTTGAAATTCTATGATAATAGAGTTACATCCTAAAATATAGAAAGCAGTAAAAATAATTAGAAACTTGGGAAACAGAACCTGAGAGAAAAGAGTTAAAGACACTAGGATTATTTGGCCAGAGAAGGGGTGGCTTAATAACATCCTTAATTTAGGGAGGGTTATTTGGCTACAGGCACTGGCCAGCTTCTCCTCACCTCTCTAGAAGGCAAAACAAGAGGGAACAGGCTAATAGCACAGCTAGAGGGATTGCAGTTAGATAGCAGGTGTCTGCCTTCTCTGAGATAACACCTACCCTTTAGAGGACTTGAGGGTGGGTGTGAATTGCAGACCTGCCTTGTAGTAGGAAGTAGATTAGACAACCTCTGATTTCCTCCCTGCTTATTTGAATTCCAGAAATCAATTTTCCTAGAATTGTGAAAAATAGGAGGAAAGGGGAAAAAAACCTTGAGGGCAGACTGAACAGATGTGGTGGGCTGGTCCACAGCACTCCACCACTTTGCCCTGGGCTGTGGTGGAGTGTCAGCCCAGCAGTGCCAAGGCCATGAAGGGTCAATCAGCTTGAGCCCCACAGATTAGGTGAGATGGGGTGGGATGTGTCATGAAGAGAAGGCTGTGCTTTGGGCTTGCTCGTAAGGCCTCAGAAAGCACATTCCTTCCCTATCCCTTCCACATAGATTGAACATGAACCTGCCCAGGTTCAGGCAGTGTTAACATCTCAGAAAGACATTAAGGAAAATAAGATGTACTTCTTATCCTGAGGCTGCAGTATGTAGCACTTTCTCCCAAGGAATCTGCAGACTGACCCATTCCCTTTCAGACCCCTGAACTTCTTACCCATCTTTGTCATCATTGTCAGCATCAGAATAACAATAGCAGCTTTTTTTTTTTTTAATTGAGGGTATACTCTCTGTCAAGCACATTACATAGATTATCCATAACTGCACAACTCTCCATTGTACACAGTGCAGATGAGAAAACAAGAAATGGAGACCCACAGAGGTGAAGCAATGTGCCTATGGTCACACAGCAGCAGAGCTGGGACTCAGCCCTGTGCCATCCATCCATGCCATCCGAACCTCACCACTAACAGGTGAGATAGCATAATCTGCATCTTACTGATAAAGAAATTAAGACTGAGAAGTTGAGCAATTTGCCCTCAGTTTAACTGTTAATCAATGAAGCCAGATATCCCAATTCCCAAACCTGAACATTTCCCCTACTAAATCAGAGTGATAGATGGTACCCCCCACGCATATACACCCATCAGCAGCTCTCTCATTCCCATGGAGGGAGGAAGCTAATCCCTGTGAAACCCGCAGTGGGTGGCAGGCAAGGGTCACTCACCAGCTCATCAAAGGATTAGACAAAATTATATCAATAAATAGCATTGTTATCTATTAAGTATTTACCAGGCACATTCATATTCTAATGAAACAGATACTTTTATTCTCCCCGTGTTACAGAGGAGGAACCCAAGACACAGAGGTTAAATAATTTGCCCAATATCACAAGATTAATAAGTAGCAGAACTGCATTTTGAACTCCACATACTCTGACTCAAGAACTCTCCTTCTAATTCCTTAAACTATACTGTTAGGTTTTTTCCCTCTGAGCCAAGCATACTAACTGATTTTATAATCTAATAGCTACTTTTGTGATGCCTCTAAAAATTATTTCCATGTCTTCCATGATTTTCCAGTCTCTACTGAGAAGTTCACCCACAGCCTGTCTCACCACCCCATGACTCTATGACCGCTCTGCCCCTACCCAGGCTCAGAGATAGAGAAGGCTGTGAGGTCAGAGTGTTCAAAGCCTGGCTCCTCAGTTGTATGGTCTTACCTGTGGGCACAAGTGAACCTAGAACTTGAACCAGAGCCAGATGCAGGGCCACATCCAGAACTAGACCCAGAACCAAATTCAAACTCAGAGCCAGAGAACTCCCTAAAGGCAAAAGGGCCAGAGGAGCCTGCCTGGCTCCACAGAGGCAGAAGACATGAGTCACATGGATGATGAGGCCACCTCTGCCTGAGTCATTGCCCAGCCTAAGGGCCCTAGGAAGGGAAGAATGGTGAGGGCAGGAAGGGGACAAAGTAAGCGGGCACTCAGGCACCAGTTCAGCACCATCTTGCCCAAGCCCTGTGCTGCTCCAGAAAAGGCCAGCTCCGCCCACCTTGGAGTCCTCCTGATCCAGGCAGAAGCACCACTGCCCTGGGGGAAGGGCACACAGGGAGGCTGGGCAGGGAGGATGGGTAGCTCCTAACAGAAGAGCAGGGCTCATCTCCCGGCCAGACCCACACATCACACCCAGTGTCTAACCAGACTGAAATTTCTACAGTTCCCAGAAGGCCCTGCCAGTGAGTGCTCATCCTGGAGCTGTCATACATGCTCTTACTTTGCCACCCTACCCACTTTGGGTTTTAGCTTAGTTGGCATTTCTGCCAATAATTGCTTCTTGACCCTTGCACCCCAATCCAGACTTAGTGGCTTCTTTCTCTGCCCCCCAGTTCTTCCTAGTTCCCCAGTGGCTGCCCTGGTCACACTGCATTATAACCATCTATTACTCTGCATCCACCATTAGGCTTTAAGTCTGGGTCATCTCTCTATGGTCACAGAGTCTCATGTAGTTCCCTTACATAGTGGGTGCTTAATAAATATCTGTTGAGTTAATGGATGGTTAAAACAGAACAAAAGAGAGAGTAGACTGTAGGCATCTTATGGGTCCTACCCCAAAGCCCAAAGTTTCCAGAGCAGTGCCAGGTGCTCAGCTGGTTCTTGAAAAGAACAGATCAGGGTTCAAGGGCTGAGATGTTGACAGTAACCATGAGGCCCAGAAGGAAGGTAGGTGGGGCAGGGCGGCTCCAAAATGGAGGAGGGTCAGGATGTAGGGCTGGGAACTTGGCTCAAATTTCCCTCCAATCTGATAGTTTTCAGGGAAACCAGGTGAGGAGACATGTCAGAGCAAGAGCAGCCTGTCTATCCTGTTAGAGTGCTGGCATGCAGACAGCAATGCAGCAGGAGCAGCCTTCCTTCTGGAGGAGGGGACCAGAAGGTGGCAGAGCTGGGGGAGCAAAAGAGAAAGAGAAAAGCAAGAAGCAGTGCTTTCCATAGTCTCCCCAAAGAGGGTGCTTGCTGTGTAGCCACAGCTTCAAGACAACGCCCTCACTCAGACTGCTACCACCAGAACCTTCCTGCGGCAAATCAAGATCCATTCGTGGACAAAAGGCAATGGGGCAGGGAAGGGAAGGGAAACAAAAGGAGAGCTACAGAAAGGATGAAGGAGGACAAGAATGCAGCAGAGAATGAGAACCCAAGTGAGTAAATGAGAGGGAAAGGAAAGCCAATAAGATGGAGAACGCTCACATCAAATTGTACCTCCCAACCTACAAAACCCTTTCTACAACATTGTCTCATATGAATGCACAACTCCATGAGGTATAATTATTCTTTTTTTCCCTTTTATTTGATTTCACTTTTTATTATGGAAAACTTCAAAAATTACACTAAGTAAATGAAATAGTATAATTTAAATCCCTATGTATCATCACCCTACTTCAGCAATTATTACACTGTGCCATTCTTATTTCACTATATTTTCACCCATTCAATTTTTATTATTTTTTGACATTACTATTTCTTAGGAAAATTTATATACATTAAAATGTACAAATATTAGCTGTATAATGTTGGTAAATGTTCATATCCGAGAAATTCACATCCTTAACATAACATGGTACATTACTATCTCACCAGAAAAATCTTTTTTGTTCTTTCCCAGTCAATCCTTTCTTCTTCCTCACCCACCCAAACGAATTGAATTTCTAACTATAGATTAGTTTTTTCTAATCTAGAACTTCACATATATGGAATCTTAGAATATGTACTCTTAGTGCCTTGCTTTTATCTCTCAGCACATTGTTTTGGAGATTTATGTATCTTGATTCATATATCAGGAGTTTCTTTTAAAATTGCTGACTAGTATTCCAGGGTATGAATATATCAGAATCTATCTAGCAAGTCTCCTATTGATGAGTATTTGGGCTGTTTCCCGTATGTGACTATTGTGAATAAAGCTTCTGTGAACATTTGTTTTTGTGGGCTTATGTTTTCATTTCTCTCAGATAAATACCTAAGAGAATTACCAAGTCAAAGACTAAGTATATGTTTAACTTTAGAAGAAACTGTCAAACCTTTTTCCAGAGTGTTGCAGTGTTTAGCATTCCTACCAGCAGTGTGTGTGCATTCCAGTTACTCTAAAGTCATGTGAACATTTGGTTGTTGTCAGGCTTTTAAAATTTAGCTATTAACGATTGTTGTGTATTAGTTGTAATTTGCATTACTCTAATGACTAATGATAAGCAGTGTTTCTTGTGCTTATTGGCATTCACACATTTTCTTTCGTGAAGTATCTGTTCAAGTCTTTTGCCCATATTTAATGGAGTTGCTTATCTTTTTATCATTTAGTCACAGGAGTTCTTTGTATATCTGGTAACAAGTTCTTTGTCAGATACATGTTTTCTGAATATTTTTTCCAAATCTGTGACCTGTCTATTAATTTTCTTAATGGTTTTATTAAGGCATAATTTACATAAGATCAACAATTTTAAGTGTACGATTTGATGTTTTTGACAAATGTATACAGTCATGTAACCTCCATGAGAAGCATGATATAGAATGTTTCCATCCCTTGGAATCCTTTGAGTGAATCCCACACTCCTATCCCTTGGAAATCACTTATCTGCTTTCTAGCACCATAATTTTGCATTTTCTAGAATTTCATATAAATAGAATCTTGCAGTATGTAATCTTTTATGTCTGGCTTCTTTCACTTAGCAAATATCAACCGATGGTCACTGGCACCAATTCAGCCAAGAAGAATCCCTAATTTGGGGTGCAGTGAAAAAAAGAAGCTTTATTCAGTGCAAACAGCTGAATTGTGATACAGCACAGCTGTGAGGAGGCCCTGACGTGAGGCGGCCCTCAGGCGAGGCCCCTCTTGGGCTAGACAGTTCTGCTCTGGTCTGGTCTGGCTGTTTTGTTCTGCCCTGGCCTGCTCCACTCAGCGTGCAGTGCTCTATGCTGGCGAGATGTTTCCAGTGTCTCTTGCCAGGGAAATGCAGTCCTCAGTCTTAGGTGGAAAGGGAAAGTGCACTACCCGAGCCAGAGGTGAGATGACTTATACAGAGCAGTTCCCCACCCCTGGTCCCTGATTGGTCTATTCTCATGCAAATGAAACTCCAAATCCTAGCAGTTCGATCCAAAAACCGCTGTTCTGATTGGAACTGCTGTGATTGGTCAGTGAATATGCTAATAGAGATATAGCTGCACAGCTCTGACTGGATGGGGAAAGTCTCAGTCCTATTGGTTGAAATAGGATTCCAGGAACTCCTTTATAAGGGTTGCCTCAGATGGCAGGAACACAACGCAAGGAGGCAGTTCAGTACAGGTGGCAGGAAACTTAGTGCAGGCTTCTCCCTAAAGCACAGTTTGCATGAGAGGCCCCTGTTTAAAAATAGCTGCTAGGCTCTGTTATTAAATTTGAGCCCAGTTAGCCACCAGGAGCTCTCGTTGGTAGATATTTTCTTTCTCGGGGTCAAAAATGTTTTTGAGATTCATCCATGTAGTTGCCTGTATAAACAGTTACTTTTTATGATGAATAGTACTTCATTGTATGACTATTCTGCAATTTATTTATTCATTTACCACTCAATGGACCTTTGAGTATTTCCGCAGCTAATATAGATAAAGCTGCTGTGAATATTTGCATAAACGTCTTCGTGTGTTTATTTTTATTTCTCTTGGGCAAACACCTAGGAGTGGGTTTGTTGGGTTATGTAATAAAAATATGTTTAACTTTATAAATAATTACAAATTGTTTTCCAAAATGGCTTTGCCATTTTGCATTCCCACCAACTCATACCACTTCCAGTTGCTTCTCATCTTGCCAACACATGGTATAATCAGTCTTTTTAAATCTTAAACATTCTAGTGATTGTATAATGGTATCTCAGTGTGATTTTAATTTCTGTTTACCTAGTAACTAATGACGTTGAGCTTTTTTTCGTTTGTTTATTTTCCATTTGTTTTCATTTGTTTACATTTGTTTACATTTATTGGCGAATGTCTCTCCATATTTTTTGCCCAGTTTTTAATCAGGTTGTCTTCTTACTGAGTGGGAAACGTTTTATTTTTTTAATATTCTGGATCCAAGTCCTTTATCTAATATATATTTTGCAAATATTTTATACCCTGTTGTGGCTTGCCTTTTCATTTTTTAATTATGTCATTTAAAAAGCAAAGGTTTTCATTTTAATGAAATCTAATATATTGATTTTTTTTTTCTATAGGGGTTATGCTTTTTGTGTCCCATTTAAAAAATCTTGACTAACTCAATATTATAAAGATTTTAGGTCTTTGACCACCATTTCAAGGTAATTATTGCTTATGGTATGAGACAAGGGTCATTTAAAAAAATAATTTAGGCATCTAACTTTTTCAGTACTATTTATTGAAAATCTTCCATTGAATTACCTTGTCACCTTTGTGAAAAATTAATTATGTATGTGCAAGTCTATTTCTAGGCTCTCTTTTCTGTTCCACTGATCTAAATCTTATTGTATACTATAATATACTCTTAATTACTGTATTTTTTTTTAATTCTCGAAATCAGGCAGTAATTCCCCCAAACTCGTTCTTTGTTTTTCATAGTTTTTCTGTTTTGTTTTGTTTTTCAGCTATTATAATCGCTTGCATTTCCATATGAATTGTAGAATCAGCTTGTCAATTTCTCAAAAAATCTGTAACTTTGACTGGGAGTATGCTAAATATACAGATCAAATTGAGGAGAATTGACATCTTAACAATATCAAGACTTCTGGTCTATAGCATATCTCTTTATTTGTTTAGATCTTCTTTAATTTCTCCCAGGGGTATTTTGTAGTTTTCAGTGTATTGTATAAATTTTGCTAATTTATCCCTAAGTAGTTCAGGTTTTTATGCTATTGTAAATGTTACTTCTAATTTAAATTTCCATTTGTTAGTTTCTAGTATATAGAAATCCAGTTAACTTTGTGTATTGAACTTGTATCTTAAAACCTTGCTAAACTAATTTAATAGAACTAGTACCCTAGCTTTTTTTGCAGATGCTTAAGATTTTCCAGGTAGACAATTATGTTGACTGTAAATAAAGATAATTTTGAATCTTCCCTTAGAAACAACATTTCTTTTTCTTGAATTATTGCATTGGCTAGGGCCTCCAGTACACTGTTGAAGAGCAATATTTACAACATGGGGGTGAGGAGTGAGGGAAATAGTTGAAGGTGGTCACATGGTATAAACTTCCAGTTATAGTATTAATATATACTGTGAATATAATGTACAGCATGGTGACTATAGTTAACAATATTGTATTGTATATTTGAAAGTTGCTAAGAGAGTAGATATTAAAAAGTGCTCATCGTGAGAAAAAATATAACTATGTGAGGTGATGGGTGTTAACTAAATTTATTATGGTAATCATTTCACAATATATACATTTATCAAATCATTATGTTGTACACTTTAAACTAATATGACGTTATATGTCAATTACATCTCAATAACTGGGGGAAATTAGTTATAACAGACTTCCTTGCCTTGTTCCTGATCTGAGATGGAAAACATTCAGCCTTTCATCACTAAGTGTTGTTAGTTGTAGGGTTTTTTTGTAGACTTTTTTTTTAGGTTGTGTAAGTTTCCATCTATTCTTAGTTTTCTAAGGTTTTTATCATGAATTTATGTTAAATTTTGACAAAAACTTCCTCTGCATCATTTGACGTGATTATATGTCTTTTAAGACTGTTTAAATGATGTGTTGGTTTCCTACTTAGCTTTCTATTGCTGCCATAATGAACTTAGTGGCTTGAAAACAACATGAAATTATTATCTTACCGTTCTGGAAGTCTGAAGTTCAAAATGGTTCTCATTGGGCTAAAGTCAAGATGTCAGCAGGTCTGCATTCCTTCTGGAGGTTCTAGGAGGAAATCCATTTCCTTTTTTCTAGCTTCTAGAGGCTGCCCACATTTCTTAGTTCATGGCCTCTTTGCATCTTCAGAGTTAGCAAGTGCATCACTCTGATCTCTGCTCCAATCATCACAACTCCTTCTCTGACTCTAACTCTCTTGTTTTTCCCTTTCATGTATAAGGATCTGTGTGATTACACTAAGTACAGCCACATAATTCAGAATAATCTTCTCATCTCTAAATCCTTAACTTAATCACATCTGCAAACTCTCTTTTGCTATGTAAAGTAGCATATTCACATGTTCTGGAATTGAGACATGAATATTCTGCCTACCATGTATGATAAAGTATACATTGACTTCTGAATATTAAACAACCTTGAATTCCTGGGATAAAAGTCTTTTCGTCATGATTTTACATATTGTTGAATTTTATTTGCTAAAATTTTGTTAAGTATTTCTGTATCTATATTCTTGAGAAATAGTAGTTTGTAGTTTTGGCTTTTAATTCTTTTCCTTATAATGACTTTGATTTCAGTATTCAGGTAACACTGGCCTCCTAAAAGAAGTTTGTAAATGTTCCCTCCTCTTCTATTTTTTTGCAACAGTTTTTATAGATTTGGTATTTTTTCCTTAAATGTTTAGTAGAAACATTGGTGTACCAGAACTGGTTTGTAATGTCTCATGAGAGCCTATTGTTAAATTTTCAGGACTTTGTAAACCAGTTTTTAAACATAACCATTATTGAAATTAAATAAATTATATTAAAAGCAAAAGGAATACATACTGAATGACTACTCATCACTTCTTAAATATTTTTGCTATATTTTATTAATAGCAATGCTCTTGAGGATAGTTATGATGATTTTATCTATATGATATTCTACTCCACATTCCTTCCCAGCTCTATGATCAGTGAAATCACTTTGGTAACCTGAAATTGGCCATCGTGGGATTATTTATACCAGGGGAATATTTACATCATGGAAATTGGCAAATGCTTAAAACCAGACAATTTTTTTTTCTTTCCAGAAAGTCAAGTGTAAAACATTTATCAGCACATCAATGGATAGAATTCACTAGTGAAGCCATCTAGTCCTGGAAATTTCTTTATAGAATTTTTTTTTGTAACTATGAATTTAATTTTTAAATAGATATAAGCATATTCAAAATATTTATTTCTTATATGTGAGCTTTGTAGTTTGTGTTTCAAGAAATATGTTCATTTTATCTAAGCTCCTGAGTTTAGCAGCATATAGTTAGTTCACAATATTCCTTAAGGTTTTTTTTAATGTCTGTAGAATCTGTAGTGACATTCCATCTTTCATTCCTAATTTGGTCATTTGTGTCTTCTCTCTTTTTTCCTGATCAGTCAGGTTAGAGTTTTATCAATTGTACTGATCATTCTGTGGTGTAAGGCCTAATAAAATCAAGTTCCAATATTATGTGCTGCCTTGAGATCTAGTGATATCAGGAGGGCTTCATCAGGCCTATCTCAATTTCTCATCCCCACTCTGCTTCTATAGACAACTCACCTTATCAGGAAGACTAGGTACAGTTCTTACTAATTCCTGAAGAGCGGGTTTCAAGTTCCCTGATAACTAGTGGAATCATTCAAAAAATGCAAATCACATCTCAGGAACTATGGGGCATCTCTTCCACTTGGTATTACAAATTCTACCTCTTGACTGCCCTTGGTTGTTCACTCGGTTCCCAAGTGCATGCCCTATGTGGTGCTACATGGCATACAGTGTCCATCTCTCCCTGGCTGTGAGTATATGTGATTAATAAATTCCTGTCAATTGCATCTATCTGGTGTCAGGTGTTGCATGTTCCACCAGCCTCCTAACACTTGGGAGAAAAATCTCTCCTTCATCAATTGGGTGAATAGGAAGCAACCAAAATACTTTCCAAAAAAATATGTTTTGGGTTCTTCTAATTTTTCTCTCTTTTTAAAAATTCAATTGATATCTGCTCTCATCTTTCCTATTTCCTCCATTAAGTTTAATTGGATTTAATTTTCTCTTCTTTTTCTAGCTTTTTTTTTTTTTTTTTGGTGTTAGTTCTGATTACTGAGAACATTTTTTTCTAGCATAAGGATTTAATGGTATGCATTTATATCTAAATACAGCTTTAGCCACATCACACAGTTAAATTTGTTTAAATGTGTTTTTAAATTTATTTCAAGATGTTTGCTAATTATTCTTTCAATTTGATTTATGTAGGAATCTGTTGATTAATTTCCAAATATTGAGGGGACTTTCTAGAAATATTTTGGTTATTAATCTTTATTTTTATTTCATTTTGGTCAGAGAACATGCTTTGTATGATTCATACTTCTTAACTATATTGAGATTTGTTTTATGGCCCAGAATATGATCTATCTTGGTTAATCTTCCTTGTATTCTGCTGTTGGGTGGAGTGCTCTATAAATGTTAATTAGGTTGTTGATTGACGTTTCTCATGTTCACTGATACTCTGTCTAGTTGTTCTATCAGTTATTGAGAGACGAGTGTTGAAACCAACTGTAATTGTGAATTTGTCTATTTCTCTCTTCAGGTCTATCAGTTTTTCTTTTATATATTTAAAGTTCTGTTTTTAACTGCATAAATGGTTAGAATTGTTATTATGTCTTATTATTTTACCCTTATTTCCTTATGAAATATAGTATTTTTATCCCTTGCAATATTCCTTGCTATAAAGTCTACTTTGACCAATACTAATATAGCCTTCCCAGACTTCTTTTGATTGGTGTTTGCATGGCATATATTTTCCCATCCTTTTAATCTGTGCATTTCCATTTAGTACATGTCCTATAAACAGCATATGGTTAGGTCTTGCTTTATATCCAATCTTAAAATCTCTGCTACTTAATTGGTATGTTTAGACCATTTAGATTTAATGTAATTATTACTATGACTAGATATAAGCCTCCCATCTTGCTATTTGCTTTTTATTACTTATTTGTTCTAGATTCTTTTTGTCCTCTTTTTGTACCTTCTTTGAAATTAATTGAGAATTTCTGATGATGCCTCTTAAAAAAATTAGTTGCGCATTAGCTGTTTCTCTTTATTTTTAGTGGTTGCTCTAGACTTTACAATATACATCTTCAAATAATCTTTACCACGAATAGTTTATAACAGGAGTCAGTAAACATTTTTTTATATAAAGAACCAAAGAGTAAATATTTTAAGCTTTGTGAGCTATACAGTCTCTGTCACAACTACTCAACTCTGCTGTTATAGCAAAAGCTGCCACAGCCTAAATGCAAACGAATGAGCATGACTGTTCAAATAACGCTTTCTTTATGGACACTGAAATTTGAATTTCATATAATTTTCACATGTCACAAAATCTTATTCACCTTATGATGTTTTTCTAACCATTTAAAAATGTAAAAACCATTATTAACTCATGGGCCATGGAATAACAGAAGAGGCGAATGGCTGGATTTATCTTCAGGGCCATAGCTTGTCAACCCCAAATGTAAAAACTTTGTAACAAAACAGTAAATCCTCACTTAGTGTCATTGATAGGTTCTGCAACTTTAAGTGAAAAGACTTATGATAAAAACCAATTGTACCTTAGGCTAATTGATATAAATAAGGGTAAGTCACTACAGCAACTCATCAACATTATAATAAAACTGTGTTGAACAAAACAATGTTATTCGAGGACCAGCTGTATACATTTATTTTCTATCTCTCATTCTGTGATATTCTTGTCACATATTTTACTTTTGCGTATGCTATAAACCCAGAATACATTGATATTATTATTATTTCAAATATTCAATTAACTTTTAAAGAGATTTTTAAATGAGGAAAAATGTATTGACCTACATATCTATAATTTTCAGTGTCCTTCATTCCTTTTTGTAGATTTGAATTTCTATCTGGTATTATTTTCTTTCTTCCTGAGAGCTTCCTTTTATTTTTATTGCAGTTCTCCTGACAATGAATTATTTCAGCTTCTGTTTGTCTGAAAGCCCTTTACTTCATCTTTATTTTTAAAAGATATTTCATTTGTTATAGAATTCTAGGATGCAAGGTTTTTTGTTTGTTTTTTGTACTTTAAATATCTCACTTCCTTGTCTTTGTTCTTTTTATGTAATATGTCTTTTTCTTCTGTCTACTCTTGAGATTTTCTCTTTGTCACAGATTTTCAGAAATTTGATTATAATGTACCTTGATGTAGTTTTTAAATTTTCGTTCTACTTGGGCTCATTGGGTCATAATTTTCTAATTCATTTTGTGTTTGTAAATTTTTATTAAATAATGGACATTGTAAATTTTATATGTTGGGTGCTACGTTTCTCGTATTCCTTCAAGTAGTACTGGACCTTATTCTGGTGCACAGTTAAGTGACTTGTAAGCAGTTGGATGGAGCCTTTCAAAACTCGTGTTTAAGTTTCTTTAAAGCGGGCCCACAGCAGCCTTTAGACTAGAATTAATTTAGCTTCACTCCTAAGGTAACACCCTTCTGAGCATTCTACTCATGTCTCATGTATTGTAAGTTCTTTCAACTCTGGCTGGTGGAAACACAAGTTCCAAGTTCTGTGTGGGCTCCAGAAATTGTTCTGCCTATTCCTTTCTGACGATCCTTTCTCTCACTTTTCCTCTCACAGTAGCCAAATAAAGATAGAAGGGACATCTCTGAAGATCTCCAGAGCTCTTTCTCTCTTTCTGTGTAGCTCTCTTCTCTTTGGTACCCTGTCTACGAGTTCGGCACCTTGGCTTCCCCAATTTCAGTCACTTTCTCCTCAATTCAGTGAGATCACCAGGCTCTATTTGGGTCCTCTTCCACCTGTTCTGTGACCTGGAAACTGCCTCTAGGCAATAAGCTGAATTATTTGTAGGGCTCACTTCATTGATTTCCTTTTCTCAAGTATCACAGCCCTGTGCTGACTGTTTAATATTTGAAAAGTATTTATATATATACATATATATGCATATATATATATTGAATAGATATATAAATTCTGTGTATATGTGTGTATGTGTATATATATACATATATATGCATATATATATATACATATATATATATATATATGTATATATAGTCCAGTTTTCTAATTGTTTAGGGTGACAGGGAAGATATGGTCCCTCTTACTCCATCATGTTGAAAGCAGAAGCCTTTATTGATGAACAAAGTTTTTTAAAAATTTTAGTGAAGAGTCTAATTTATTGTTTTCTTCTTTTATGGTTATTGACTTTGGGTTTCTATCAATACCTCTTTGCCTATCTGTGGGTCTCGAAAATATTCTCTCCTATGCATGCATATATATAGTTTTAGCTATAATATTTAGGTCTATAACCCAACTCAAATTTTTTAATGTATGGTATAAAGTTCAGGAGTCAAGCTCATTTTTTTTTTTTCTGGAATAAGTTGTCCTACTGTTTCAGCACCATTTGTTGAAAATGTTTCTTCTCTTCATAGAATTACTTTGACACCTACATCCCAAATCAATTAACTGTGTGAGTGCAAGTGTATTTCTAGAATCTCTATTGTGTTTTATTGATCAATTTGCCTATCTTTATGTCTGTGCAACACTGTCTTTATTGCTACAGCTTTATAGAAAGTTTTAAAGTAATCTGGTGTAAATTCTTCAGCTTTGTTTTTCTTTTTCAGGATTATCTTGGTCCTTTGAACTTCCATATAAATTTCAGAATAAACCTGTAAAATTCTATCAGCAAAGTCTTCTAGGATTATAATTGGAATTACATCTAATCTACAGATTAATTTGGCAAAAATTACATTTTATCGAGGTTGAATTTTCCAATAGATGTTATATATTTCTCCATTTATTTAGGTCTTTTACAAATTTTACTCAGCGATGTTCTATAATTTTCAGTGCACAGTTCTTGCATCTTTTGTTAAAGACTTTCCTAAGTATTTTGTTCTTATAATACTATTATAAGTGGAATTTTTCATTTTCTAATTTTTTTTGCTTATATATAGAAACATAATTTAAGTAGGTATATTGATCTTGTATTCTGCAAACTTGCTAAATTCACTTATTGCTCTAGTAAGGTTTTATCCACATAAACTATGGTATCATCTGTGAAACCATTGTTTTACTTTTTCTTTTCCATTATTAATGTCTTATTTATTTTTCTTGCCTTGTTGCAGTGACTGTGATATCCCATACAATGTTGAATAGAAATAGTAAAAATAGACATCCTGATGTTATGGGGAGAGTGTTTAGTCTTTCACTAATGAGGATGATTTTAGCTATAGGTTTCATATAATGCTCTTTATCAGATTAAGTCTCTTGTTTTCCTTGTTTTCTGAGAGTTTTTATCATAAATGGGTGAAATTTTGTCAAATGCTTTTTGTGCATTTATTGAGCTAAACATATATTCTCTTTTATTCTATAAATAAGATGGATTATAATAATTGATTTACAAATATAAAATGAATAAACCTCATTAGTCAGATATATGTTCCTTTTTGTATACTGTTGAATTTAATTTGTGAATATTTTGTTAAAAGTTTTTGTATATATGTTTATGAGAGATATTGGTCTATAATTTTCTCTTGTCTATAGGATTTGGGCTCAGAGTTATGTTGGACCCATGAAAAAAACTGAGAAATATTCCTTCTTATCACATTTTCTGATGTAGTATAATTTGGTATAATTTCTTCCTTAAACGTTTGGTGAGTTCACCAGTGAAACCACTTGGGCTTGGAATTTCATTTGTAGAGGTTTTATATAATGAATTTAATGTACTGAATGGATATGGGAATATTTTATTTTCTATTTCATTTTATGTTTGTTTTGGTGTGTTTCCATGTATGCAAAGATTCTAGGTGGTCATATTTATGAGCACAAAGTTGTTCATAATAGTCTCTTATTAACCTTTTACTATTCTGTAGAACATCAAATAGTTAATAGAGGGCAAGATTCCCTCTATTATTCCAGATACTAGTAATTGAAATTTTCTCTTTTTTTCCTTGTCAGTCTTGCTAGAGGTTCATCAATATTATTAATATTTTCCAAAGGAAAAAGTTGTTTTTATCAGTTTTCTCTATCATTTGTTTTATATTTTATTGTTGTACCCTTCTATTTATTCTCAGTTTAGTTTTCTCCTCTACTTCTAGTTTTTGAAAATGAAAACTTAGATGATTTCTTTTAAGCCATTCTACTTAGCTAGTAGAAACATTTAAAATTGTGAATTTTTTTCTAAGTACCGCATCTCACAAATTTTGATATGTTGTGTTTTCATTATTACTTAGTTCCAAATGCTTTTAAATTTGCCTTTTAGTGTTTTCTTGGACCCACAAGTTATTTAAAGTTTAATTGTTTAATTTTCAAATACTTGGACATTTTCTAAATATCTTATTGATTTCTAAATTAATTCCATTTTGGGTCAGAAAACATACTATTTCAATCTTATTAAATTTATTGAAATGTTATTTTTTCTAGCATATAATCCATCTTAGTAAATGTTCTAAGTACACTAGGAGGGCGGGGGAAGGTGTATCTATCTAGCAGTTGTTTTGTTTAGTATTTCATTCAATAAATGTCAGTTCAATCAAGGGAGTCTATAGTATCATTCAGATCTATTTCCAACTGAAGTTTTGTCTAGTTACTCTATTAATTACTCAAAGAAGGGTGATAAAATCTGCAAAAATGATTGTGAATTTGTATATTTTTCTCTTTTGTTCTATCAGTTTTGCTTTGTGTATTTTGAAACTGTTATTTGATTTAGTATAGATTATAATAATTATTTTAAATTATGATTAAATTTTTGTACAAATTTATAATTATTATGCTTGCTTAAATTATTGATCTTTTTATCATTATGAAATAAACCTTTCGTTTCTGGTAATACTCCTTGTCTTGAAGTCTATTTTGTCTGATATCAATATAGTCACCCCAGCTTTCTTATGATTTGTGTTTGAACAGTGTATTAGTTAGAGGTCTAATAAAAATAGAACCTACTGGAGATAGAGATTTGTTTAAGCAGTTGGTTTATGTCATGGTGTACATGGTGATGGTGGTTATAGTCACTATTTACCAGTGATGTGGCAAATCTGAAGGGAGCCTCAGGATATGCATATCCTAGGGTGGGGTGGGGATATGAAGGGAGGAGTACCCATGCCACCAAACAATGACTCGGCTATAGGGAGTGAGCAGGTGCTAGGTTAAGGGCAGAATCTCACATACATATGTAATTCGTTGGATTTTTCATTTGTGTGATCCTGTTCGTGTCACCATCCCGGATTTCTCAGGAGCCTCCTTCTGCTCTCCCCACAGCGACTTTGGCTCACCCCAGTTTATTCTCCATGTAGTAACCTGAGGAATCTTCCTAAAACATAAATTTGATCTCTCATTGCCTCCCTCCTTCACATGCTTTCCCAATTTAAATCCCTTCAATGGCTTCCCATTGAATAAAGAGCCAAGTCCTTAAGATGATCCAAAGTTCTGCAAAGTCTGGCCCTGCTGTTGTATCCTCAGAGCTTAGCACACGGCAGGTGCCTATTGAATAAATGAAGTCCTTGGGCCACTCAACAGCTCTGAGCGCCACCCTAATACCTCTTCAGTTTGTGATGCAGATCAAATAACTTAACTCAAGTGAAAGTGCTCCCTAAAGTTGTAAAGTGCTACACTAGTGATGGGCATTGTCTTCCCTGAAGTGAAATGTGGGGATGATGGAAGTAGAGAAAGCAGAGGAGGCAGAAGGGTACGGAGGGGCTGACGTCTCTGTAGTGAACTGGGGCCCGCAGGGTACAGAGGAGGTGGTGGCAGCACATAACAGTGCTGGAAAAACACCGGGCCCAAGCTTTCAGTGCTCCTGGGCCTGCCCAGGCTCACTTGGCTTTGTTGGCTGCTCCCACCACCCACAAAGGCCTGTGTCATGCTCAACTTTATGAGCTTTATGTCTAGTCTACTCTCAGATTCCCTGCAGTTTGTGCACAGGGGGCCTAAGTTTGGTGCATAGTGAGCATCTGGGCGGTGGGGGGGTGG
>NW_006438126.1:162831-170065 GCF_000325575.1 Pteropus alecto | reverse complement strand
GAAAGCCACTGCCTGGCAGGTCACTGGAAAAATGAGGGTCTTTCCTGGTCTAGCTAGTATTTCCTGGTGGCATGCTTTGTTCTGGGCTCTGAACTCAGGCCCATTCAATAGACATCTTGGGTTCTGTCTCTGTGTCTGTTTCCCTGCCCCTGGGTCCCCTTCTTTCTTTGTAGGCAGGTACTAAGTTGTATTAATTCATTTCCCATCCTAACACCAACTGTCTCCTGGTGCAAAGCAGGATTGCAAAGTCTTGCTGAATGAGCAAATATGCTTATTTAATACTTGCAGGTATTCTCCATGGTGGGCATTTATTATTTTCATTTTCCTGAGAGGAATCTGGGCCCCAGGAAGGTTACCTGCCCAGTATCATGTAGCTAGAAGCGAGCAGATGCAGGGAGCTGGATGAATGAATGAGCTGCTCACAGGAGATTCCAGGAGATTTATGGGCTTTAACCAGCCAACTCCAGGGCAGACAGCCCTCCCCAGACAACCTATCCCCACTCACACACAGAGTCCTTGCGCACTATAATACAGTCTGTGCCTGGCACCAGAGAAGCAGTAGTGGCAGTTGTTGAAACAGCGTCTGCTGTTCTGAGATCCTGGAAAGATTCAGAGACTGTATCTTCTGTCGAAGAACTTAGGGTTTAAGACAGAGCTTCTTGGCCTTTTTCATATCACGACACACAAGAAAATGATAATGGGACATGGCACATTGAAGTAAAGTTAGGAGCTGCTTTTAGCCAGAGATTATAGCTGGGGGAAGGGATAGCAGATGCTCCAGGAATCCCTGGGCCATCTGGAAGATCTGGTTGGGAAGATCTCTATTTTAACATATTTGTAACCCATTCTTGGCACACCAGGTGGGAACTCTACTCCTGGGGATATGAGACTGTACACTCCGAACTCTCTGACCAAGAGTGTTCAGCCTTTTACAGGGAGCCCCAATGACACAGCCTGTTTTTCCCTCTTCACAGCCTGACCCCTTCTTTCTAAGCCATCATTGCCTACCAGGATCTAGGGCCCTTTTCTGGCCCCGACTCTCTATTAACCTCACTTTCTGTCTAGCCCAATTGTCCTGCAGGCGTTATGCAGGTGTGATGGTGACAAGTAAGGGCTATGCAGTTAAATCCTGGCTCCACCATCTTCCAACTTTGTGACCTTGAGCCAGTTCCTTAATTCTCTGTTTAACTTTCCTCATCTGTAAAATGGAAGAAATGATGAAGCTACCTCATAGAGTTGTTGTGAGGAATGGTGGGTACACTGCTGCTGGCACAAGAAAGATGCATAATGAATCTTAGCTCTTGTCATTGTGACCCACCTTCTCCCTCTGACCCACACAGCTCAGCAACCTGATCCTTACCCAACATAAGACCACTAGCTCGCCTCTTACTTTCAGCTCCCAGCCTGAATTGGTGCCCTCAGCAAGCCTGTGGTGCAGGGCACCGGTGTGGAGCAAACAAGATCCTTGGTAAGGCCACTGGCTACACAGTTGGCACCAAGGATGGCTTGGATTTGGCCTAGACATTTAAGAGCTGAGGACTAAGCAATGCCTACATTGTCTGCTGCGTCCACAATGTCCACCAGGACAGCAATGTCAGGCCATTGGCCAATGGGACCAGCTTCTGAGGTGGTTATCTGAGAACCCTAGCAAAGAGTCTATCCCCTTTCTTTACCTGTTATCACCGAACTTGGCTTAGGCAGAGGGATTTCTGTGCCACCATTGAACCATCTTCTACCCAGTAGGTCTCTTCTGGTATCCAACTATAACTCCTCCTGCTGTCATTAGCTCATTTGCTGTGCTCTGGCTTGAGAGGAGATAAAGACTGGATCCTCACTCTCCTCCCTGCCCTTGGCCCATGGAAGGTTGTCGTAAAGCTGAGAGAGGAAGTGTTCTTGAACAACAGAGTAAATATGAGAGTAGAGGGCAGTTCAGGGACTCAAGGGCTAGTTGGCCCTTCCTCCAGGGTCAGGAGTCTGGCATGGGAACCAGGCACCCAGGCCGATGCCCTTGCAGCTCAGTCTGATGAGGTGTGACCCATCAGTGTGGGCATCTTGGCATACCATGGCCTCATCCTGGAATTCCTCATCCATAACAGACATTCATGAAGATGCCTACACTCAGACTGGCCCTGCCAATGTCAGACTGTGAAGGGTCCTGGCAGTGGGGAGCCAGGGAAACAGCTGGGGCCTGCATACTAGGACACTGACCTGGGGACCTGGGGATTCTCCCAAGAAATCACACTTGGAGTTGGCTCTAGCATGTTCTGAGGTGAGATCATACCCTGGATTCTTAGGGACAGGATCCCACCCCAGCAAGGCCACAAGCACACCCAGGGGCCCGAATCAAACCAGGACTCAACTACTAGTTGTCTCTTATTCTGCCCATCTGGCTCCAAAGGATGAGGGGGTAGCCCTGCTCTCCTTCTTAGGGAGAAAAGGAATGGTGGCAGGGGCAGCTCTCCTGAACACAGCTCAGGCATCAGCGTGTCTCACAGATTCACCAGGCTATACTTGCCCTCTTCTGCCTCACAATCCTCTAGTGACCTTCCTTGGAGAAGCAAGAACAGTGGGGAAGAAAAAGGTGGCAAGTAGCCCTATTAGGAGCCTCTCAAAGTAGTCCATGCAGAGTGCGGAGGGAATGAAAGGAAGGCAGAAGTAGGATAAACCACATTTGAAAGGCCTGAAGGAGTAAAAGTACACACACCCAAGCCCTAATCTGGAGAAGATGGAGCGATTTGAGCAGTGTCTAAACTCAGAGATGAAGAAATATGTCCCACAGACCAATCTTAACTCTGTCCTTTGCTAATTCATTCTTGCCCAGGTCACTTGGGTTTTCCAAGTGTATAATCTCCCCCTTTAAAATGGTAGAGAGACACCCCACATCTATATCAGATCCCTGATACAGAAGAAATGTAGGGGAAGGGGCCAAGAAGGGAAATAACAGGTACTAACACCTTTCCCCATCTCCAGCTCTGAGCCTGCCAGAAAACCAGGGGTGGCCAATCATCTCCCTCTTGCCCCACCTGAGGTGAGATCTAATTTACACCTTTTCAATCTCAGGAATAAACATGGTCTTGAGATGGGACACTCAATAGTCCCAACTCTGCTGCTTTTTGTAGGGGAGATTTGCAGAAACCTGATACAATCTCTGCTGTTTAGATCCTTTCTAGCTGTGTGGTATTGGGCAAGAAGCAATTCCTCTAATGAGTGGCCAGCCTTTAGACCTTGGAATAAGCACTTTGCCCCCACCCTTGCAACAACTTTATAAAGTCTCATTTCACAGTTGAGAAAGCTGAAGTTCCGAGACGTTGTGTAAATTGCCCAGATTTCACAGCTGGTAGGTGGTAAAACTAGAAGATGGGCAGTGCCCCTATTCCACATCAAAGGAGGCATTGGAAGAGCTACCTCCTAGAGCTTATTTGAGGAGTAAGTGAGATCTCACATGGAAAGTCCCTATCCACCACAGGTGTGAACTCAAATAAGACTCATTTCTGCTTTGCCCTATTTCCTGTGGGAATCAGACCGTGGTTCCACATTCTCACCACAAGGTGTCTCTACACCACTGCTCAACTCCAGGGCCCTGACCACTTTTGACAAAGTCCTTCATGGGTCCAACCTAAATCCCCCCTGCCACGATTTAGTGTGTTTCCTCCTGTTTGGTCTACAGGGGAGACAGGCCCTGACTGTTGGCAAGTGCCAAGCCTGTCACCACCCCGCATCCCTGCCTTATTGGGTTGAGCTGAGTGGCCTGTAGCAAGAGTCATTTTCCATGTGAGCCTGCACCCTAGATGGTTTATGACCTCCTCAAGTTCCCACCTCTGTGTCTTGTCAGAAGTCTCAGGTAATGCCTCAGTCTCCTGGAAGTCATGGTGCAAGGTGCTTTTAAGAAATCCTGCCCGCTCCCAGGTGGGTTTTGACGGCCTGGAGAGGGGCTTATGCCACCTGTTCTGGGGACCTATCCCTAGTCTGGCAGAGTAACTGGTAATCTGGGTATTGCTTCCTAGTCTCCACAACCCACGTTCTCATTAATTTCTCCCTTGAGGATAATTAGAAGTGTCATAATTATCTCCTTTTGGAAGATTAAATGAGGCTCTGTAGGTGAAAAATATTTTGTAGGCTCTTTATTACAATATAAATGTTGGTTGCCAAAGATAGGGAAACTGAGGCCCCACAAAATAAAATGACTTTCCCAAAGAAAGTCACACAGCAAGTCAGTGGTGGTCTCACGGGAGGAACTCAGGCCTCCTGATCCGAACCTAGTGATTCTCCTGAGAAATCACACTTGACTTTGAAACAACCTCCTCTGTATGATCCTACTCCAGGAGATTAAAAGGCAGAGAACAGAGATTCTGGGAAGAGAGAGGAAGCCGGGGATGAAGGGGTTAAAGGAGCCTGGAGACAACATGGTGGAAGGCTCGGAACATACCAGTAGGAGAAGAGGAATCCAGAAGAGGCCTAGCTGAGATTAAGTCCCAAAGCCACCTAGACAATCAGACTGGAGATTGGTTGGTTTCATGGGGGCAGATGGCATAAATTATAGGGACTTTAAGGGGGCAATGGGACTCTCCCCACAGTGCTTTGGGAAGGGGTCAAAGTGGGGCCACTTCTGCAGCAGCCTGGACCAATTGCATTCGCTCCAGCCTTTGCTATGCCTTCCTGCCCTCAATACAATTCCACCTCTCCACATGACCCACAAAACCTACCCCCTGAGGAGTCTGGAAGGGTGTGCCATCACTCAAAGGAGAGAGAGAACTTTAATCTCTCTACATCAAAATGTAGTACCAGCCTAGAGCCACCATGTGACAGGTGAATCACCACGTGGCTCAGAGAATCATGAACAGCCAGCCAGCTTGCCCCCAAGATAACTGCAGAACCTTAGACATTCATCAAACCACATCCTTGATGGTGAAGGATTTGAAGACCATTCTGTCCAAACCCTTCAACAGAAGCCCATGGCTACACAGCCAATGACTCAGAGTTGGACTTAAACACTATACACCTAAATCTTTTTTTTTTAATTTTTTAAAATTTAAGCTGTACATTTTAACAGTAAGTTTTACATTGTGTGTTCACCTCCCATAGTTAGATTTCTTTCTGTCACCACATATTTGATCCCCTTTACCCCATCTACATCTTCCCTCCCTCCTCCCCTCTACCCTCTGGTAACCACTAGTCTATGTCCATGAATCTGTTCATTTGTTGCTTTTAGGTTTATATCCCACATATAAGTAATATCATGTGATTTTCAGCTTTTTCTGTCTGGCTTATTTTCTGTCTGGCTTATTTCTGCTTAGCATGATTATCTCGAGGTCCATCCATGTTGTCGCAAGTGGCAGAATTTCATCTCTTCTTATGGCTGAGTAATATTCCATTGTATATATGTACCACAGCTTCTTTATTCATTCATCTGTTGTAGGACACTTCGGTTGCTTCCATGTCCTGGCCACTGTGAAAAATGCTACTATGAACATTGGTGTGCAGATATCTTTTTGGATGAGTTTTCATGTCTTTGGGTTAAATACCCAGTAGAGGGATTGCTGGATCATATGGTAGATCAATTCTTAGTTTTTTCAGGAACCTCCATACTGTTTTCTATAGTGGCTGTACCAATTTGCAGTCCCATCAGCAGTGTATGAGGGTTCCTTTTTCTCTGCATCCTCTTCAACATTTGTTATTACTTGCCCTGTTAATTATAGCTATTCTAACAGGTATACACCTAACTCTTGAACCAGTACCTTTTCGTGACCACACTCCATTACATAGCCTTTTTGGGTCTCATTTTCCTCACCTAACCAATAATACCTTTTTTGGTATATTAGCTGAAATAGAATGAGATGTTAGCTGCAAAAGGCTTTGAAAAGTTAAATCCACATAAGTGATTGCAGCATTATTGCAGCTTGATGAACAGAACTGGG
Source organism: Pteropus alecto (assembly GCF_000325575.1). Classification (NCBI taxonomy): domain Eukaryota; kingdom Metazoa; phylum Chordata; class Mammalia; order Chiroptera; family Pteropodidae; genus Pteropus; species Pteropus alecto. The sequence continues at coordinate 164,150 of NW_006438126.1, read as the reverse complement.
AAGACCCTGGAGTTTCCTGGGAGTAAGCCAGCTAGGGGCTCTGTTCTGTGGGGTAGCCCAGCTGACATCACAGTCCCTCTTCAGCAGCTCTGCTCAGGAGAAGCAAGTAATACTCAACCTAAGCAAACATTAGGAGAATGGACCATTCTACAAAATAAACCCCAAAACCTTTCTTCCTGTATCCCAAAGACAGAGATGATTTCTCAATCACACCCTGAGGGAATTATCCCCATTCCTGGATGGGGTAGGGGAAGGTGGAGGGACAGGGATGGAGGGTGGACAATCAGTTCTCTCACCAGTTTGAATGCAGTCGTGGCTAGCTGGAAAACAACCTGCACAATGTCTGTCCACTTAAGGTGCTTATCTCTGACACAGCAACTCCTCTTCTAGAAATTTGCCCCTCAGTCGTATTTGCACAGATATGTATGTATAAGGCTGTACATTGCAACTTCGTTCGTAATAACTAAAGACTGAAAACCTAAACGTTTATCATTAGGGGATGGGGTAAATAAATTACATTACATCCACACTATTTAATACCAGGCAAAGAAGGGAGTAGATATATATGTGTATACAAATGAATATATGTGCATATAAATAAAGTAGATTATGTGAAGACCTCTAAGACATATTGTTTTAAAAAATCATATCTGGAAGAGTGTGTATAATGTGTTCGCATTGATGGCAAAAAAAGAATGCATATAAAGCATAGAAAATTTATTAATGATACACAAAAAGCTGTTAATAGTTGCTTCCATGTTGGGACATAGATGGTCTGCAGTACAGAGGGACTTATTTTTCAGGATATTCTTATTTTAGCATTTGTATATGTACTACTTTTTTTAGTTAAATGAAGAAGAAAAAAACGGTCTAGAAAAAGAACTACTCTGGCTCAGCCACATTTCTCAACTTCATCCACCTTGCAACTTCCAAAGTCTTCCTTCCCATCTCTGACCCACTCTAGCCTGCAGGCCTATTTCCACCACAGCCCCAGCCTCCAGAGGGGCAGCTACCCTTCATTCTGTGAGGACCAAGGCCTCCATTTCTTGCCCAGCTGCAAGAAGTATAAAAGGGCCTCAAATACTTGAAGGAGGGAAATTGCCCCAGGTGAAAGCCCTGTGAGCAAGCCAAGGGGTTTAGTTTCTTATTAAGTGCCTGGAAGGAGTGGCAGTTAAACATCAAACTTCAAAGAGTCCAGGATTTTCAAAACTTGCTTTTGGGGAATATGTAGCTTTCATTGGAGTTGTCAGACATTAATGAGAGTTCTAGATCTTTCTCAGCCTAAAGACCACTCTCCCCCTCTCTTCTCTGCCCTCACT
>NW_006438126.1:160253-162787 GCF_000325575.1 Pteropus alecto | reverse complement strand
CCCTTTTGATGAATAAAGAGGGTTGAGAATTCAAGGACTATTATACTCCACTCCTTAGACCACATCACCCCTCCCTTTTCTTCTACATCAAGGTGTGGAAGCTGAGAAGATCCAGGGGAAGAGAGTGGGAACCTGAGTGAAGAGCTGGGGAGAGGTTCAGACAGAGGCAAAAAAGGCCAGCCTTACTTACCTGCTCCCTTGAGAAAGGTTTCATGGCAAATAGTGAAGAATTCTGGGGCCTGCCCCATGCCTGTTGGGATGAAATCCTCAATACACAATTGCTTCCTCTGGGAAATGATCACACTCTTAGATATCTTGAGATTCTTAAACAAAAGGATCATGGGAGCTTCTTTTTCTCCAAATATGTACTTACAAACTAGCCTTACCTGACCATATTTTAAGAGCTGGTTTATTTCCCAGCCTTGGAATGTACCTGGTGATCTTGAAAGATAAGCAATATGTCTGAAATACAGGGGCATCTTCCAATACACCCAGAACAGAGAACTCCCTCAAAAATATCTGTGGAACAAATGTATGCATTCATGTATGTATGAGTGAATGAATGAATAACCTGTATTACCTTCATCTATAACACGAAGATATAAGATTTAACATTAGATATTAGGTATAGCCATCAGATGACATTAGACATTTAGATTAGACATTAGAAATTATTCCTGTTGGTTAAACATTGGAACCCCTGAAAAGACTATATCATGAATTCTTAAAGAAAAGGATCCCTGTCTTACTCACCTTTCTATAAATGATGGTTAGATAGATGGATGGATGGATGAGTAAAGGAGTGGGAGGATATGTAACATCACGATTCTTGGAGATATCGGAGAATAGTAAGACAATCATTTCTCAAAAGTTAGTTCTGCCTGAGGCAGGAGGCAGGACAAAATGACCTATTGGGTTTGTTTCCAACCTAAGTCTCTAAAGCTAGAGTGAGCATTCAGGGATGTTTATATCTTGACCCTGAGCATATGATGTTACTCAGGTTTCTCAAAAATTATTCCTTGATAACCTGTGAATGGCCATCGAGAAATTTAGTCTTTCCATTGAATGGATGGGGTGGCCACCACTGCTGGCCCCTGAGTCCTGCTTCTGCTGCCATAACCAGGTGACTGCACTTGGTAACCCATATGGAACCAGTGCTCCTCCAGTCCCATCTCAGCAAAATCTCCTGCAGAAAAATGGGGGAAAGAATTCTGTCCTTTTCTAAATACCATCTTCCCTGTGAGTACATTTCAGATCAAACAGAGAACTAAAATAGAGATATGCCATGTTCATTTTTTCATTTCACTCAAGGAACAGGTAGATATTGACAGCAATATAACATTGGAGAAAAGTTAACTCACTCACTTCCAAGTTCCAAAAAAAAGAGGCCCAATAGATGCTGGCCTTGAGACAGAGTTCTGTCCTCTTCCCCCCATTGTCTCTCTCCAATTTCTCATCCTTTTCCTAAAGTCTCTACCTTCAACCAGTGTCCCTACTCCTTCACTCAGCCACTACAGAAATCTCTCTTATTCGTGGCCCTAAATTTGGCCAGATGTTCATGGAGACTCTCCTCTTGGCAGCAGTCGCTAGCTGCTCAGGAGAGAGGTGGTGAGTGCCCTGACCCCACTCAGTCTCTCACTAGACAGCTGTGGCTGATGTCCTTATTAGCTGAGAACCAAACATGTCTCTACTCATGGTGAGCATTAGTTATTTTTCCCAAGGCTAATATGGTCTGGTCTCATAGGAAGAAGGTCTATTTCTCCTCTAAGCTTGTTTTTAACCCTGCCCCTTATAAAACAATAACTCCAGCATTAATTTGTCTAAGAAAGCATTACTTGTTCCTGAACTTGGTTTACAGAAGAAGCATCACTGCATTAGTAGGTAAGTGCTTTCAGCATCTGGAATGATTCTAATTAGATTCTTTCTAATTCCTAATATTCCCTTCATGAAAGGTGGGGAGGCCACCAGATATCATAAAGAATGGCCCATCCAATAGATCCTGTCTCTGATGGGGTATGGAGAGTATGCTGTTATCATGGCATCACCATTGGAATACTAGTGGGAAATACATTCAAACATTCCTTATTCTCCTGGTTGACATTTTTTGAATGACTTGACCCTTTACATTTTACCAAGCATGTTAATGCATATTATGTCTTCTGATCTAACTCCTAGGAGTTTGATAGTATTGTTATCCCCTTCCTTCATACAGTTAAAAAAAATTGAAGTTTGAAGACGTGCCCAAGGGCATGTAATTAGTAAAAGACTGAGTCAAGCTTGGAACACAAGCCCCCTGTGTTCTCTACTTTTCTTCTTTAAAAATTTTTATATTTCCACCTAGAAGCCACCATTGTTGCCAAGACTGCTACTATGCCAAGGGAGAGTTACAAAAGCACTTCCTTCTTCCTGAGACAGAGCTAGATACTAAGAGTCCTGAAGTTGCAGGGAGACAAACACCAGCATTTATGATCTTCTGAGACCTAGAAAGAAAATGCCTTGAATAAAGACAGCTCATTACATTGTCTAAAGTGGAG
>NW_006438126.1:138276-160094 GCF_000325575.1 Pteropus alecto | reverse complement strand
GGGCGGGGGGGGGCGGTGAGGAGAGGAGAAAAGAAGGGAGGGAGGAAGGGAAGGAAGAGAGAGGGGAGAAAAGAGAGTCCAGTAAACAATCCTCTAAGGATTTCTGAGAAATCACAAACACTTGAACACACATGCACATGCACACCCTACACACATCTGTGTGAGGGTGTAATGGAATGAGTATAGGCTTTAGAGCCAGGTTAACCTGGTCAGTTTCCCAGCTCTAACATTATTGGCTGTGAAACTGTAAGTAAATTACCAGATCTCGCTAAGTCTCTATTTTTCCATCAGCAAAATGTGGGGATTTATGCCATCCAAAGACTGCGAAAAGCTCAAGAAAAATGTTGAGCCAAAGGCTGGAGGAGAGGGAGAATAGGGGAATGTGAGCAGAGGGAGACGGGAAGGCTTTAATGAGAAAATGTTTGAGAATATCAAATAAGGATCTAAGAAGTCATACTGAAGAAACCATTCTCTAGAATTCACAAATTTGAGAAAAAACATTCAGATTTCTTTCTCCTTACGATTTTGATACCAAGCCCAGCTCCTCTTCCTCTTAAGAATCTTTTCCAACCATCATCATCCTAATGTGTCCTCCGGACTTGGCAAGAGGTCTCTTCCAGCTACCTCTCTTCGGCCATGTTTTCTTCTCCCTTCACCCATAGCTCCTGTGCCAGAACCAAAGCCAGCCCAGCACAGATGGGCAAACCTGAGACAGACCTGGACCTGTGTCCCTTGCTGGGCCTCTTTACAGCACACCAAAGACATGGCAGTCTCAAATGCAGGAAGGATAATGGTGGACTTGGAGGGCTCAATCTGGAATGAAGATTTGAAAAGGTTCAGGGTAGAAAAGGGCCAAGCCTATTGTATTCACTTTGTTGGCCTATGCAAAGGGCAAAACTATGAGTCAGATATCGATGTTATTGAGCTAATAAGCTTGGCTGAGTTCAGAGCCATGCTCAAGGACAAAGGGAGGTGGAGGTAATGGCTGAGGCCAGAAAGGTGCCAAAAGCTGGGAGGGGATCTTGGCATTGATGAGATGGACAATCTGCAGCCATAGACATCCCTAGACAGCAACCCAGTGGACTGAGAGTCAGCAACCCAAGCTGGAGGAAAGGAGAGGGAAATTGGGCTCCAACAGGCCTCTTTAGAAACAAGTTGGGGTGGTGGGCTGGGTATGAGGGGAAACCAAGGCAGCTACATCACGTAGACCCTGTGAGAAGCTCAGGCATTAGTGGGCCCAGCACCATTATGCCATTCCCAGGGAATGATGCTCAGCAAAGCTCTGATCCCTGTAGCATGGACCATCATCACAGGGGTGGGCACCCTTCTGTCCAAGGAGCCAGCCCCTCTCCTCTTCTGAGGCCTCACTAAAATGGACCCTACCACCACCACCCCACGGTTCTACCTTGTGCAACTTTCTGGATTTTTCTCTGCCCCTGACTTCCAGGCTTCCACAGGACACCCCACCCTCACACTCCCTCTTTTACTCCCTTTTTTTACATGCTGAGATCAAAGATCAGCCTTCCTCTACCCGGAGTCAAAATGCAGACTAGCTACCTCATCTGAGCCTAGAGTTCTTTTCCTAGCTATGTGACCTGGAGCATTCCACATCATCTCTCTATGCTTCATTCCTGGAGGGAAATGAAGAAGGTTACTTCTAGACCCTATGCTCTGTGATTCTTCTCTCCCTTGCGATATTAGTAAGGCTGGGATATCTCGCATTCTGAACACTAAGCGAAGGAGCCTGTGAGGCAACTGAAGTTCAGAGAAGTTAAAGTAATTACTTGATTGCACAGCTGGATTTAGCTGAGTATATAAGAGCCTCAACAATCGTTGGTTGGTTTGCTACAGATGAGTATTCTAACAGTGAAGGTCTGGAGAAACTCAATGGGGTCAGCTGGCTAAAATAGCTCAGGGTCCCTAAGGCCTGGAGCCTTAGTAATGTTTCCTCCAGGATAGGAGATGCCCCCACAACCCAAAACCTATTCTCAGTCTCTGATGACTGCTGGGCACTCATCCTGTTCTCCCTCTCTTCCACTCAGACTTACACAAGCTATGCAGATTCCCCACTAGCAACAATGATGAGAGGGGGCAATCACTGCAGTGTCCTCTGGGAAATTCCAGCCCTGTAAACACAGCCTCCCAGTGCTCGTGCAGGACTTTGACCCCGCCCCACCCCCCTTCATGGAGAGACAGGCAAGGGTAAATCAGCCTAGCTCTCTACAATGGGCCCCTGAGAGCCTGGGCCTGGGAAATCCATGTTTCCTGGGCACCAGAGTCAAGACCTCATTAAAGGGAAAGTGGCTTGGAGCCCTGCTTTCTCCTGTTAATTGACATAAGACCCAACTCTCAGGACTGCTTCAGTTTGAAAGGGGCTTTGAGATGCTGGGATGAAAGGTGCTTAGTTGAGTACAAAGTACAGTGCAAGCTGTCCTGGAGTGGGAGGATGGGTGCTGAGTCACTTCCTCCCTCTTAGTCAGATTATGCCTCTGTAATCCAGAGAAATTGAACTCTCAGCTGGAGGGGGAAGGCGGGGACAGGAGAGGAGGAGAACAATGTGTACAGGACGCAGGCCAGGCTCGAACCTCAATTCACCACCAAAAGGCCCTGAACTAGGAGGGGAATGGAGTATGCTAGCCTTGACGCTGGTGAAGATACATTTATAGTTTCATGACTCTCCTCTTAACACGATTGGGAGAGGGAGATAGCCCAGTGATGAGTATCCTTTGTTTACACCTAAAGAAACTGAGGAACCAAGCCAAAGAGGTTCCTCAAGGTCTCAGAGCACATCTGAGGAAAGAGTAGATCTGAAGCCTCTGGCTGCCTGCATCCTTCCCCAAACGGCAGCCAGAAGGCACTTACTCATCCTTTAAATCTGAGGCTCTCTTACGAGCTTCATAGCACCATGCTTTGTTTCACTAGGGGTATGACAGAAGCAGCAACTCAAGCTTCGTCTTCAAGAAATTTCTTCTGCTGCTGACTAATATCTCTTTAGTGCCTGGAAGGATCACTAGATGTTTCAGGGTGAAGAAAAAAAAGTGGGTATGGAAGGAGGGAATGAGCTCTTCTGGAAGGTCAGAGAGAGAGGTGAGAGCTACCAAGAAAAAGGTTCCTGTGTTGGCTTCTGTCAATGGATTGGAAACATAAACTACTCTAAGAAAGGCTTTTCCTGCTGGTCTTCAGCTGACTGAATCCCTCAAACTAGGTTGCTGGGGTTCCCTTTACTGGTGGACCCCAAAGCTTCCTCTCCTGAGGGACTAGGGCTCCATTCAGCATTTGGACATAGCATTCTAACATGCAGATAACAGTTAGGCCCCACATCAGGCCAATTCTGTGCTATGGACAAAGAGGACATGGTTCCTGCTTCAGAGTAAAGAAGAAACGTGCAGCTGACCAGACTGAAAGAGATGTGAGCTGACACAGAAGGAGGTCCAGGTGACTGTGCTGTGGAGACTGGGGAAGGAAAGACTGATCAGCTGAAAGCACAGAAGACTATTCACTTGTACTTTGAAATCAAGACCTTCCCCTTTCCACTGTTTAGGCATCCTCCTCCACCACCACCCCGCCCCGCCCAATTCAAGGCCTATCGTGATTCCTTAAACTAGCCAGATCTAGCTTAACTCAAATCAAGCTCTAAAAAGGTTCTTGCCCTGGGACCTTTCTCATGCCTGGAGACCTGAGAGCTAGGGGTGAGAACAGCAACAGCAGCCATTGGGGTTATGAGCTCATAAACATGTGGTCTCAGGGCAGCCCTGTCCCAGAGCCAGCACTTCAGGATTCCTGGTCACCTCCCCCTGGTGCTTTTTAATCAGAAAGCAGTGAGAAATGCCTGTGTGAACTGGAAAGAATTCTCCCAAAGCAAGGGCGGTTAATCTCCAGAGAGGTTCTGTAAGGACTTTATGGGAGTGCTTTAATGCTACTCAGTTGTTTGAGGTTGCTTGGGTGGAGTCGGGCCTGAGCAGGGGATCCTTGCAAAGACTTCTTGGGTTTCCTCTAGCTGGGCAGATCTGAAGGCTGCATGGAGGGCACAGAACTGAGTGGGAGTGTGAAAAGATGGGTTTGTTTTTTCTATTTTTCTGGGCTGGGGCTCGCTCTTCCTGGCACTGGGCCTTCCTGGGGCCCCAGCTCCAGCTTGTTAGTTTTAACTGGAACAGTTTCCTTTGAACTCAGCTTGATTTAGCATCACCATGACGATGGATCAGAGTTTTCACAAGTTGACCTGGTCTTCACCCCTTAAACAATTAGTTCCAAGGAGAAAAGCAGAAGGAAGAGGAGGAAGAGGAAGACAAAAGAGTGAGGGCAGTGGGAGAAAACAGAGAGTAAGGGAAAGGGGAGAAGGAGGAAAGAAAAGGAGGGGAAAAGTAAAGGAGTAGGTAAAGGGAGAGGAGAAGGGACCAACCGGTGAAAGATGAGGAAGGGGAAACAGAAAAAGAGAAGGCGAGGAGATGTGGAGGGAGGAGGAAGGATGCCAGGAAATGAACAAGGGGCATTCTGACCTGCTCTGCTTAGGGAAGGCACTGGGCATGCAGTGGACAAAGTACCCCCCGCCCCCCACCATCTTTACCTTCCCAGCCCTTCCCACAGCCCAACCTATCTGGGAAGCAATAGAACTGAGTACTAAACCTTCCACGTGTAGCCTGGGAAGAAACATGCACTGTTTGCACTTTCCCAGAGGATTCCCAGTAGCCCAAGCACAAAAGCGGCCATCAGTAGGCAGCAAGCCCACCTTCACCCCTTCCTCCTGCAGGAACCAGGCTGGTTAGAGCCAAAAACAAGGTCTTGGAGCCTGAGAACTGAGGAGGGGTCAAGGATCCCCTACTTACTTGTCCTATGACCTTGGCAAGCTACCAGCCTCTGTAAATAGCAGTGGGAGGGAGGGTCAAGTGAGAGGGCTGCCCTGGTTTTTGCAAGGTCACTGCTTGTCTGCTTTTTGGTTCTCTCACTTGTCCAGGAACTTCAGGACCTGGCAGCTACTCGGTAAGTATGATCCTTGAGTTCTAAAACACTACCACATTGTCTGACACACAATAGACAGACAATAAGTAGTTTTCAAATACGTTAACAAATGAATGAACTATTTTTTTAATGAGTGGTAATGGTGGAGAAAGGGTAATAGCAAACCTGAATCCTCCAGAATTTGGTGGAGTTGAGGATCTCTCTTTCCTCAAGACCCCATCTGTCCCCACTTCCTTTAGAAAGCCCTCAGACTTGCCACTCCTCCCACCAGCTCCTCAGACTCCTCACCCCTGTAGTCCTTGCCCTCATCTCCATCACTAGGCACGGTAATCACTGATTCACTCATCTATTTTCCCAGCTAGATTGGACTCCAAGAAACAGGGGCTATGTCTTGCTCCTCAGCTCCTTGAACACTAACCACTGAGTCAATGCTCTAAAAATGTTTGTGAATGCATGAAACTGAGTATTTGTGAAACAACAAATGTGTAAACAGGACTGGCAAGGCAGCATGCCAAGTGAAAAACAGGCCATGAGAAGATAGCGTCACAGGAGTTGGGAGAGGGGGGCTTTTGAATATCTTTATTCATGTCTGTTCTACGAAGAGCTGAGGAGAGAGGTATTTCCTAGGCCCTTAAGGGCACAGAGAATTTGAAGAAAGATAAAAACAGCTTCTATCTATTCTCAAAGGGAGTCAGATGAGAGGAAATCCTTACAGGCAGAAGTGAGGTGGTGTTCTATCAAAGGCTTTGTGGGACCTTCTGAATGACCTTGAAGGAAGGACCCAGGCTAGAATACGTGTATTGTCTTAGAACTAAAAGTGGCCTCTAGGCATGCTCACCTGTTCATGCTTTTATGATTTCTTTCCGTGTCCACTGGGTTGCACCAGACACCCCACCAAGCAGCACAATGAGTGGTATGAGCTCTGTGGGTTCAGTCCATCATTTCTCAGCTGTCTGATGTAATGTTAGGTATTAGCAAGTTGCCTAACTTCTCAAGATCTCCAGTTCCTTGCCCGTAAAGTGGAGATAATGATAGATCTGGCTAATTTTTCAAGAGGGTTAAATCAGACTGCTTGTGAAGCACACAAAACAGTGCCCAGTGTGCCCAGTGAGAGCTTCGTTAGCATTGGCTAGTATGACCTGACATCCCTTTTGAGTCTTGTTTTTTCCATGCATAAAATGGAAATAAAATTCCTTCTCAGCACCTTCGTTTCACCCAACCTTTTGCTTCCAAACAAATGAGCACCATTTGTCTGTGGAAAATGACGTCACTACACTTGACTCTTGAACACACAGATTTGAACTATGCAGATCCACTTATCACAGATTTTTTTCAATACTGTAAATGTGTTTTCTCTTCCTTATGATTTTCTTAATAACATTTTTCTTGCTCTAGCTTACTTTATGCTTAGAACACAGTACATAATATATATAAACAAAGTATGTCTTAGTTGACGGTTTATGTTATCAGTCAGGTTTCTGGTTAACAGTAGGCTATTAGTAGTTAAGTTTTGGGGGAGTCAAAAGTTTAATGTGGACTTTTGACTGCATGGGAGTCAGCACCTCTAATCCCCATGTCATCCAAGGGTCAACTGTGTTCCCGTCTGTCCTAAGAACCTCCATTCTTTTCTCTCTCTTTCCCCATCTCTCACCTTTGGCTCCTTTTACATTTTCTCTATTTGCTCTTAGAACCTCCCTCTCCAGCCCTCACTACTCCCCCTCTCTTCTCTTTTCCTAAGTCTCGCCTTTGGTCTCTTTGTCTCTCCCTTCCTCCTCCTCCTCCTCTGCTTCTCATTATAAAAAAGAAATCTTTCTAGATATGCCAAAAATGCACTCATTCCCCAATCACCCCAGTTCAGCACAAAGGGCTGGTTCTTCTGGCTGCTCCGTGTGGCCTCCTTACCCACACTGCCTTTGGATTGTGGCCTCATTCATGTGACTGGAAGGGCTAACTGGGGATTTTCCCATGTGGCTGGTGGAAAGGAGGTTGCAAGGGCCATGAGTTGGACGAAGGAGGGTGGAGACAAACAGCTTAGAATCTTCCCAAGGTTCAGTTTATCCTCAGAGGGAAAAAACAAACTGCTTACTTGATATTATGAATAACTCCTTGAAATCTGAAGAATTCTATCAGACTTGCAGGAAAGATTCGGGTTAGAAATCAAGAAGACTGCAGACCAGGAGGGCCACCATGTGTAATGTTTGGTCTCGAGGATATATGGAGTTGGCCTTCTTCCTGTGGTGGGTTGGGAACCCTTTTGCATGGAGGCTGAGGAGGGGCTTCATGATCCCTAGGAGACATTCTAGATGTGAACGTTCTGAGATTCTTCAGGGAGCATCATGCTCCCTGTGCTCTGGGCCCCTTCCCCACCCCCACACCCCTGACCCATTGCTCTCTGTCCAAGTCCCTGGTCCAAAAGGGCATTGACCTAGAGGGTGAGCAGCTCCTCCCCTCCAAAGCCAGAATGACCTTGCTCCTGCAGAAAAGAAACATATCTGACACATTCTGGAGGAAGGGCTGAGGGAAGGGAGACTGGGGCTGAGGAGGAGAACATCCAAGGCCTTTCAATCTTATAGGAATCCAGCCTCTCATAGAGATTCGGGGACAGGCACCACAGGCAGGGCTGGTACAGGGTCTCAGATGACTCTTCTTCAGGCTGTGGCATTGCCCAGGCTGGAGAGAAGTGGTGAGAGAAGGCCTTGGCTTCAGCATTCCCTGCCCTCCTGCCCTCCCTGGACTTCTGAATTTCCACTCTCCTTCCTGCATTTTCCCTCAACAATCTCCCCTCTCTTCCCTACCCACCCCCATCCCACAGCAGCTGGGCTGCTGGAAGTTGATGGTGCTCCTAAGTTAATCAAAAACTCCTGTACTTTGCCCTTGAATCAAGGCCATCATTCCTTTGTCCCAGGGCAATGGAGTTAGCTTGCTCTTCTCTGGCTTACATAAATTAGAGAGCAAAGGGGAAGGTGGGGGAAGGAGAACAGAATTAAAGTTTATCAAGGGCCTCCTGCTATCATCAGGTACCACGCTGGGCACTCAGCTGACATTGAGCTCACAACTGCCCTACCATGGGGCAGGGGTATCCATTTTGCATTTAGGAAACTGAGGTGCAAATCCTTAAAGAAACTTGCCTCAGATCTCACAAATACGAAATGAATGATGGAAAATGCCTCAAGGCTTCCAGTGGAGTTTTGAGGGTGTTTCTAACCCATGATTGAGAAAGTTGAGAATAGCTGTGATGTTACAGCTTATAAAGAAGAGTGGGGGTCTGTGTACTGCTTGGGCTCATATGCAGAGGAAGGGCCCCAAGGGGACTTAGAAAGGCTCATGTGGTTGGACATTCATTTGGATCCTGAGGTCACCGGAACAGCCCTGTGTACAAATGGAGAGAGTTAAAGAGCACCTTAAGTCCAGGACACCCCTCCAGGAACTCTGGAGAATCCTGGTTGGGCCCTGAGAAGATCAAGACCTTGGGATACATTACTAGAGAGGCCAGAGACATCAGTTTTGTCCCCATGTGGGCTAGGCAGGCCTTTAAAATGGGTAGCCAGCAAATAAGGTTTGGGAAGCACAGATCTGTCCCTGCTCCCTCTGCACCTGTTCCCCTGGCCACCAACTCACAGGGCACTCTGAGGCACACTAAACTGGACCCCCCTTCTCTCCTTGGCTGGAGTAATATCAGTTCTTTTTGCTTCCTTCTACCTTATATCTCCCACTTGACCTCTCCTCCTTCCTCTGCCTGCTCCTTCCCACTTCTCTACTACTATCTGCCCTAAAGAGCAAATTCTTGTCCTGACCAGGAAGCTTTGCTGGAATCTGGGAGGCCTGGTTTGGCTAAGGGAGAAGAGGCAGTAACTGCAGATCCAATAATAGGCCTGAAGGAATGAAGAAGGCCAAAGGAGGGGTCACCAATGGGAACAGATGAGTTCCTGGCAGAAGGAGAGGCTGCGAGAAACATGAGGCTTCTGGAGAGATGTGGGCTGCCGGAATGGAAGAGGCAGATCAGGATAGGGAGTACTCAGGTCCCAGCCCTGCCCTACAGAGGAGGCACATAGTAGTAGGGGACAGCTGGGGAGGTTCTTCCATCTACACCAGCCAAGTCCCAGCCTAGGCCACCAGGGTGTCTGGTTTAGTCTGAACAGAAAGCAAATCCAGAAGAGGGGCTGAACTAGGAGAGACTGAAAAGTCAATGGCAGACAGGCAGCCCTGAGTCTCACCAGGCATAGCAGCCATTAGTACTCAATCAGGGCCATACCCTCTCCAGGCCTGAGTCTAAGAAAAATCTGAAGCCCCAGGAGCAGGCTGCTTGGCCACCTTCCACCACCATCCCAGGTTAACCCTTGCACAGCTGGAAGCTTCAGCCTGCTGACTTGCACATCCAATCACAGTTTCTAGCATCTCACCATGCAGTAGCCTTCCTCTACCTCCCCAGCCAGTTCCTGGGGCACTGACTGTCCTGTCCCTAGTTTCCTCCACATAGGGCATGCTCCTGCCTCCAGTTCTCCCAGAGAGCCTGGCAATCCTATTTTACCAGATGCCCTGTGAGAGTGTTCTGTCCCCAACCCAGTCAATCCTAGAGAAACAGGCATACAGAGTCTAGAGTGCTAGAACAGACAGACCTCAGCAGCCCTCCTGGACGAGGAGACAACTGAGGACCAGGGCATACAGGTGCTGAGGACACCTTGTATGAGTAGGAGATCCAGGGTGCTCGGTGCCAAAGAAGAGGTGAGTGGCAGCCCCTGTCAGGGAAAAGGCAGAGGATGGGGAAGGATAAGGACATTCCCAGGCTCTCCCAGGGGAGGGCAGTCCTGTCCTGTTTCCTGAAGGGGCAGGTGTTACTTGAGGTTGGGTGTGGGGCCCTGACTGGCTCAGGGTGGGTTTCTGCAGGTGGCTGGAAGTGAATCACACCTTCTGTCCATGTGTGGGTATGCTGAATCAGTATGTGTTATCTTGCATATCTGGGGATATAGGCATTACATGTGTGCAACAGGTCCCAGGGTGCCGGCCCTGTGTGTGTAAGTAGGCTCTATATCTTGAGGAACAATACTTGAGATTGTTCTCAGAATGTGCTGGCACACCTGTATGCACAGGGACCAGTGAAGGGCTATCTATAGAAACACGAAGTCACTCTCCTGTGACAGCTGTACAGAGATGGGCAAGCACCAATGTGTTCTGAATCCCAGCAAACTCCAGTTCCTGAGTTTTCAGCTCTCCCAGCTAAACTGTGCACAGCTGTGTGCTGCTTTGCTGCAGCCATAAACAGACCTCCCAGGATTTTTCCAGAGGAAATAGAGAAATGTTTTGGTTTCTGCTCTGAGCATTAGGAAAGAGAGTGGGAAGGGGCTTGAGAATAGAGCTTCAAAAGAGTGGGACCTCAAGTTTAAGGGGAACCGAAGAGGCAAGATCATTTCCTAAAGGCCACAGAGTAGGTGTGTGTCCTGATGGTTTCTAGCTGTGAGGTCCTCAACAGGGCCCCAGCTACCACCTGGGGAAGTGAAGTCCCCGTTGCCAGGGATGCTGGATCCCTAGAACCCAGGCCACTGCTGCTCCCCGTCTGAACAGCCCTCTCTTCTTGAGGGTGCAGAGTCCCTCAGTGGGCCTGGGCAAGTCCCCACTGTCTTCTGAAAGAACATGCCAGCACACCTCCATACTCTCCACACCGTCCACATCAGGACAGCATGCCAGGGGATGTACCACACATGCACATGCATTCCAGCCACCACTGCATTGTCACCAACATACCCGAACACACACACACACACACACACACACACATCACTACCACATTCACACACACATATCCTATGTCAACATTTCAGAACCACATTTATAGATACCATACAAATAGCCCCACCACACACAGACTCTAAACCATATGCTCTGGCACAATGCATGCCCGCCCTCATAAACACAATGATCCCACACACTCATCCTCAACTCTTCATCAAAGTACATATACCTGGAAAAATTTCTCCCACCCCATATACAGTTCCAGACCTTTCCAAGCCAAAGAATAGGCATGATACCATTCTTAGGCTCCTCGTCAAAGCCAATTCTTTAAAGATTAAAAGAGTTTTATCCCTCTACTCTAGGGATGGAATTGCTCATTCAACTATACCCCTTCCTGGTCCCTCTTCAGGGGATAGAAGTGTCTCTCTTCTCCTTGTTTGCTCTTTGCCCTCTGGGATAGGAGAGATCTTGCATATCCACCCAGCAAACTCTTATGGAGATATTACTCTGTGCCTGGCATGTGCTGAGAAAGAGTGAGGCATACAGTTAAAAAGATGTTTTCTCTACCCTTAGGAAGCTTACAGTCCAGCAGAAGGATGGGACATAGGCTGTACTAAAGCTGCTAGGCACACTGCCAGGAAGGGGGATAAAGTCCAGAGGTGGGAGAGGACACTGCCGGCCTCAAACGCGAGTAGGCTTCTGGGAGGAATGGTATGTAGGCAGGATTTGACAGATAGGAAGCATTTACCTGTGCAGATCAACCGGGTAGGAAAAAGAATTTGGCTTCACTCCTACTCCACAGAATTCTCTAGCACAACACCCTGTTCTATTGTATTCCTATCACTTATCTGAATTTACCTAGCTTATTTGAATATCTGTTTTTTTCTATCTCCATTCCTATAATATAAGCTAAGTGAAAGCAATTCTGCTGTACTTAGAACAGAGTCTGGTGCCCTTTAAATCGTGGAAGGAAGGAAGTATAAAGGGAAGGAGAGAGCCTTAAGCTCCAGAGCATGGGAACATAGAGGTCCATCTTGCAAGAGGAAGATGTTAGTGGGCCTTGAAGGCCAGGCTGAAGAAGGTGGACTGCAAACATCCCCCTAATGGAGAGCCATTAGGTTTGTGAGATGGCACCCATGTGAACAGGGCACTGGACCCCTGGGCCAACTATGGAGAGTGCAAAATGTTTTTGACTGTGGGGCATCTGGGTCTCCGATATAGCCAATTGATAGGTAAACTCTATATTGTAACAGTATTCAAATGCATGGCATTTAGCATTACAGGTTTATATGTAAACCTACTATAGCAGCATAGCTTACACTACAGGGGTGGCCCAGAGAAAAATAGATAATCAGATAAACAAGATGAAATCAGACATGTCTTCTATCCTTAGCTTCACCATCAGACCAGACAACAGGAATCAATCCTAGATGGGGACAAGTTATAATGCAAAAGTCTTGTCTTTGAGAAAACACATTTATATGGAGCAGCCACTTCCATGCCTTTATCTAGACTAGATAACACAAGGAGTACAGTGTCTTGCTCCTGCTAGAGAACAGCTCACTTGATTTGGGGTGAAGAAGGTGGGTGGGGCTGAAAAGGAATCCTTTTGTGAGTTACCTGCCCACTTGCCCCTAGCCGGGCAGAATGAATGTTATAGGGAGGTTTGAATTTAAACTTTCTCCCATTGGTGAGAGGTTTTATTTCAGTAAATACCACCCAGGAAGGCCTGGAGGTGCAGGTGGGCACTCCACAGCATCTTTAGCATGTTAACCCGCTATACTGTGTGTGCTGAGCTTCCTAAGACCTAACCATCTCAGCTGGAGCCATCTGAAGACTCATTAGCCCTTGAGCTCCTAGTCCTAGAGCTGAAAGCTCCAGGACTGCATGGAGAGGTTGCATGAAAAGGAAGAGCCCTGGCCCTGAGCTGGAAAGAAAAAACCTATGTTCTGGTCTTGACTCCCAGGGACCCCCTCTGGAGTAGAGCACCTCACCTCTCTGCTGGAGTCAGGTCAAGTCAGATGCCTCAGGTTCCTGGGGGGGAGGAGCACAGCAGCAGAAGGGACCAGACCCAGAGAGACAGAGTGGAGGGGTATAACCTCTAAACTCAGAGAAACAGAATTTCAGCCCAAATCTGCCACTGGCCAGCTCTGCTATCCTAGGTAGGTTAGTTCCGCTTTCTGCACTACAATTTCCTCATCTGTAAAATGGAGACAATCATTACTAGTCTGCCTCCTTCAGAGGGATGCCGTGGAGATCAAATGTGATGGGAGAAAAAAGGAATTTGTGCTGCATATACAGGGAAGATGAGGCCATTCCCTCCTCCTCGTGGCACAGGATGTGGCATCAGGAGGGACTAGAAAGGCCCTGCACTCAGAATTATTCAGGAGTCTCTTGTTTCTCAACAATTGACCAGGCTCTGAATCTCAGCTCTACTACTCACCAGGTAGATAAATTTGAACCAGGCAATCTCAGCTCTCTGGCCCTTAGTTGCCTTATCTTTAAATTGGAAGAAGAGGAACTAGTACTAAATGGTTGCCAAACTTTGCATTTGTTCCCTGGACTCACCCTCCCCAGATTTCAGATTTTTCTCTTCTGTCCTATCTTACTTTCAGTCAAGTGGATCCTGAAGAAGAGGAAACTGGGCTCCCAGTGAATACATCCACTGGCTGGTAGCTAAGAATGGCTGCAGAATGGGAACAGAGGATAGGACTCACCAAGTGGCAGGGACAGCAAAGAACCCAAATTGAGTCTATAACCACTCCCTATACAGATGGGCAGAAGATTGAGGCTTGGGGGTGCCAAAGTGGAGGCTCATTTGTAACCTTGACTTTTTGTGCTGCACTTCCTTTCTTTTGTTCAGTCTTTCATTTTCATTCATTCACCTACTTCTGCAGCAAACATTTTTAGAGCCACTACTACATGCTAGGCACCATCCTTGAGAACACAGCAGTGAGTTACGTTCACAACCTCATGGGGGACAGCAAGATATGTAAACAGATGGTTCCCACCCAGTTTGAGAAGTAGGAGAAGAGTAGCCTGCATTGGGTGCTGTGAGGCACAGAGGAGGGCCTACACCCAGCCAAATGGGACAGCTCTCTCTCGGACATTGCAGTCAGCCTGCTGAAATGATGGGCAAATACAGAAATTGCTTGGCCAACAGCTTAGGGGGTGGTAGAGGAAAAAATGCCTGAGAGAAAGGTTACTGGGTAGGATAATTAATGTTTTGCTAAGGAAGAAAATATAAGCATGTGCTGCTCAGCACGCAAATACCTCAACCAATAAAACAGCTTGGAACAAATGGAACCATGGGATTTTTTTCACAAAGATATAGAAAAGAAAAGAAAAAAAGAATAGAATAGAAAAGAAAAAAGACAGTGGTCACAGACCTCCAGTGGGTGAGGAAACCAAGGCCCATCGCAAGGAATGGCCTGCAATAGCTTCTTCCCAAGGGAAGCCAAACCCAGCACGCGAACCCCACACCTGGTTCCTGACCCAGCTTGCCATTTCATTCCAAAGCACTCATCTAAGTTACTGAGGTGAGGGGAGTTTCGGCACACACTGGTCAAGCATTTTAAGGACTAAGAGATTTATAATTCTACAGGGTACATTCAGCAGGTGTTACTTCCAGATACCTGCCTTCCAACCCTGAGACTCCCATCTACCTGGGGAAGGTTGTGTTGTCTACAGCTCATGTTCACAGTGGAAACACCTGGTTAAATAGGAGGAGATAGAATAATTATTTTTGTTTCTATTCATGTGAACTGTAAATATGTGCTCAGAATCTCCAGGAGACAGGATGGGCCCAAATCAGCACTTTCCAAAATGATGCCAAAGTTTGATAGGATCTGCTAATTAGCACTAAGAAACCTCATCTTCTCAGGAGCAATTCCAGGAGCGCTGTCCCTCTGGGGGACAGCTCTAGCATTAGGCGCCCCTCTAGAACAGGTCTGAGCCTTAAGAGACAAAAGTTCCAGAAGGGTCCTTTTTCCATTGTCGTCTTCAGAATGCTGAAGGGCTGGGGCCTGATAGAAAATGTATAAAACAGTGTCTGCAGCACCAAGCTGCTGACCTTAAACTCCCCTTTCCTCCCTGACTACAACCAGATCGGTCCCAGAGTCCAGGCAGGGGCGAATCTTCAGTTGTGCAGGGACCAGCTGGAGCATCATATAGCGAGAAAAGTCTTGGCCCCTTGTTCTTCGCTGGGAAAGGATTGGGCCTGGGTTTTGCCAAACATCTTGGGCAAGGGCGACTCCACTTTGTGTGCCCAGGAAAGATGCAAATCTAGCAGTGTCCACCATATGGGGTGTGTGGGGAGACGGTACAGGGTTTGCCAATGTGGCTGCCACTGTCAGGGACTGGCAGTATTTGCAGCTCCAGCTCTGGGACCTGTGGTCAGCTTGAGGTCTTCCTCCACTAGAGCTGCCTGCTGCCTCCTTGGCAATTAGAGATTGCCACATGTGTCTGCTGTTCTCCCCTCCTTGCTTCCCCCTCCATTCGCACCCAAGGTGTGAACACACCCCTTGTGGATGTTTATATCTCTACTTGAGCTTATAATAGGCCGGGTTTTGGCCATCCAGCTCTTAAGAGTGCTCTGTCAAAGTCAACATAGATCTGGACTAGAATCCCAGCTTTGCCAGATATTAACTACTTGGTCTTGACAACATCTTTAACCTTTCCTCAACAATAAAATAGCAAAAATATTTATTTCACAGATTTATTGTATTAAATGAGAAGTTTTAAAAAAGCATCTTGTTGATGTTAGTTCCCTCCTTCTTTTGTCTAAAGGTCTTAAGGAAACTAACTCTAAGAGATTTGTATGCTCTTATCGAAGTGCTCTGGGGATAAACACCTGTGAGGGGAATGAAGGAAGCAAGATTGGGTATAAAGAGAATTTGGACTTTCATGCAGTGGCAACCAAGGCCTTAGCTGACCCGACAGGGAGTTCTGGAGCTGGAATGGCCCTGCTGAAAATTGTGGCATTACAATTGCATGGTAACTGCACATACTATAAATTCAGTCAGTCCTAATTCAGAGATGTCCCACACTGAAGCAAGGGGGCCGGGCCTTGTACCCCACATCAACCTGTCTTTGGATGCACACTATCTCCGCACCTCAGGAGGGGGCATAACCTTGAGCAATGCAGCTCTCTCCAGCTGAGGGTAATTCTGCAGAGACAGAGCTATGAGCTTTCCCAGCCAACCAATGGGCAGCTGAGCAGTGAGCCCCTCTAACCTAAAGGGGGTTCTGGACAATGCATCCCAGTAGCCACTACTACAACATCTCATCACTCTCTCCTCCTATCCCAAAAAGTGAGTTAAATTCACTCTACAGATACTCTTAGACTTAACAATCGGGTTACAACCCAATAAACCCATTGTAAGTTGAAAATATCGTAAGCCGAAAATGCATTGAATACACTTAGCCTACTGAACATCATAGCTTAGCCTAGCCTACCTTAAATGTTCTCAGAACACTTACATTGACCTACAGTTGGACACTTATCTTGAGTTTCATATCAAGAGTAATTGCCTTCCTCTTCTTCTTCTAATCAGAAGCAGGACATGTGAAAACGCAAAACACCGTATCCAAAAAACGCTGCAACACAGTACACTGTAGAATATCGATGTTTACCCTCGTGATCCCATAGCTGACTGGGAGCTGTGACTCACTGCTGCTGCCCAGCATCATGAAAGAGTATAGTACCACATATTGCTAGCCCAGGGAAAGATCAAAATCCAAAACTGAAAATATGGTTTCTACTAAATGCATATCACTTTTGCACCATCATGTAGTCAAAAATTATAATTTAAACCATCATAAGTCAGGTTCTGACTGTAGTAGAGAGGAATGGGAAGGCTGTTATTACTATTAGGGCCCAAACTCTTACATAGCTGTGTGGCAGGGGTTGCAGGGAGCATAAAATGCCATAATAAAAACTGTGAAGTTCTCTGAAAATTGTGGCATTACGATTGCATGGTAACTGCACCTACTATAAATTCAGTCAGTCCTAATTCGTTATTCTTTCTCGTGCCCCATAAGTTTGCTCCTCCCTGTCAAGCTGTTTGTCCTTTTACGAGGTGAGAAAAATAGATCACCATAGCCATGGCCCACCCAGAGGACACTGGAATGCTCTGCTACAAGGCCTGGTGAGGAAGCTGCTACTTACAGGACAGGAGTGGGTTGGGTGTGTAGGCAGCAGGTATCTGAGCCCCTGGATGCCATCTTTTGAGGGGAGTTGGACTCAGGCCTGGCTTTCCAAGATGTTGAAGAATAATGTTGAGGTGTCTGAATAGGAGATGGCGGATGCAGTACACTAAAGTACTTCCTTCAAGTGCCTCCTTTGTTGGTTAACCATGTTCTGGCGGTGAAGTAGGTGGCACTCTTGGCCCACTTACCCCTCATACCCCTGCTCCTGACCTTTAGGAAGTCTCAGTTGCCATATTCATCCCTCATCAGCCTCCCTCTCAGGGAGAGAGATGTGCCTGAGAAGTATTCTTTAAATCAGCAGGGCTGCCTCTACCCACAATGTGTCTATCTAGCCCTCCACAGAAGTCTATCATATTCACTACACCCACCCTCCACCCTGCCACACACACACCCACTCATCTTTGGGCATCATTTCTGGGTGTTTCAGAAGCCTGGTTACATTGCTTTTCCTTTCAAGCAATTGTGCTGGACTCTTCCACCTAGACCATTTCACCCAATTTAATTTCCTTTTTCTCTTCTCAGCCCTCTTTTACTTTAAGTCTTTGATGGTGAGGAGAGAGGAGGCCTTCAAAGGAAATTAAATTTCCAATACCAGTGCCCTCTACAGCCGAGGAGTTAAAGGTACAGAATTGGTGTTCCACTAAGTCTCCCATACCAGTTCTCTGCGTAACTATAAACGTTGGCCTCTTAGGGTCCTAGGTGATTTGGAAGTCTGTACACCAGCATCCTGGAGTCTGCCTAAACCTCCCATTTGCTTCAACTGCAGATCTCCAAGAACAGAGGAAAAGAAGCCTGAATTCTGGCAAGACCACTCTAGCCAGCATTATCAGCATCACCTGAGAACTTGTTAAAATACAAATTCTCAGGCCCACCTCAGACTCTGGTGGCGGGGACTCCACCATCTGTAATTTAACACAGGCTTTCCAGGTGATTCTAATGCACAGGAAAGAAGAGTATGCAGGAATTCTCCTTCCTTCAACCTTCAGGAGAGCATAGTTGGCCTTGACCTTTCCTCAGAACAGGACAGCCACTAGCACCAGTGCCACCGGTCTAAAAAGCAAAGGTGGGTGTGGCTTGTGGGCAGTATCCAAGGTTCCTGGGTAGGTAGTGAGGACGGAGTCCGGAAGGACCTTGGGGGAAAGTTCTGGAATGCAGCTCAACGTTTATAGGGATCAGGCCTCTCCATAGACCCCAAGGCAAAGGAGTGGCGCTTGAACTGTATACAGTACTATCCATCCCAGAGTCAGCCTCCGATAAGTGTTTCATTTCCCAGGAAAAAACCCAAAACCCTAGAAAGTTGTCTCTCAGAAAATTAGTGGCTGAACCCAGACTCAGGCAGAAAGGAACTGATTTGGAAAAAAAAAGTCCCAGCTTTTGGGATTACAAGGATTTGTTGATTATTTAGTAATTTGGCAAACAGCACCTACAGACTGCCACTGCCTCATGTTTATCTGCACTAAGCCAGTGTGGTAAGGGTGATCATTTCCATTTTTCTTATGCAAGCATCCAAAGGTGAAGTCATTCTCCCAAAGTCTATAGCTTGGAAGCAAGTAGCAGAGTCAGGGTTTGAATACAGGTGGCCATCTATAAATCCAGAATTTGACCCATAGATGATTTCTCCTGTGGGGAAAAAATAAAAATAAAAAATCCTAATGGCCAATGCCAACAGCTCCTCTTGTCTCTAGAAAAGCCCATGCATAGAGATGTGTCCTAACAGTTCCCCCAGGGACACAAGCCAGCTCTGCTCCCAGTGCCAGCCTAAGAATATGCAGAAAGGGCAGAGGAGAATCAACTGGGGGAGAGGGGCTTTGGCTGTACCCTTACACTTCACTAGATTGAGGGTCTGCCTCAGAACCCTGACTCCCTCCTCCAGCCTGCAGTCCCTCCTACCTCCAGTTCAGCACAGCCCCATTATTTCCAGACACTGTGTCTCCTCTATTTATATGTTTTGTTTTGTTTTGTTTTTTTGTTTTTTTTGTTTTTTGTTTTTTGCTTCTGTGGTTCTCCCTGGATGAATGCTCCTTTCCCTGGATTTACAGCATCCTCCTGTGGTGGGGTTGATGTCACTTTAATGAGAGTTACAGCTGCCTTCAACTGTGACTGCTGCATTCCAATTTACTGCCTGGCCTCCAGGAGCCCAGCAGGACTTCTCTCTGGCAGGGAGGGGTGGCCCTGCTCCCTGGCCTGGGATTGGGTAGAGGGCGGAAAACAGCAGTCTCCTCCTTATGCCTGGAGACAGCTGGCCCAGCTCTGAACTAGGACTTCAGGCTCTTTGGTGGATCCCGAGCAACAGAGAACAAGAACAATTGGAAAAACAAAGAATAGTAAGAATCAGGACAATGGGGAATTAGGGTAAAGGTGTATGTGTGTGCAGAGATGTCTCTGCTTTCCTGACCCCATTCTCCCGATACACCCCTGTGAGAACCAAAGTTCTGAACTGGAGGATCCAGGGCAGAGGAAGGTGGAGGCATTCACAGAAGGCCTTTTGTTCCCTAGTTGAATCCAGATGTGGTCAATAGTAGGGGAAAGGGAGGGAGGGGCCCTGGAGGCAGGCCTGGTGGGAATAGGGGAACTGGGAAAGCACAACTCCCAGCAGAAGTGCCAGAGGTAGTCTGAAATCATTTATGGATTTCAGTGTCTTCTGACTGGGGTCTAAAACTGTCACCCTAAGTTAGCCTAGTTAATAATGAAGTGGTGTTGCTGATGGCTCAAGCACCTATAGAAAAACTGCTACCATTTATATTAAGTACTTCTTACTATGCAGCCAAGGCTTCCAGTTATGTGGACTTTCCCCTTTGCCCAGCACCCCTGCTACAGGCCCAGCTATGGAGAGAAATGCCTAGCCCTCACATCAAGACATAGGGGGATAGCATGGAGTCCCAGGGTACTGAACATATTTTGGTACTTCATTTAGTTATCACATCAACTCGATGAGATAGGACTTATTACATCCATTTTACTGAGAACTCAGGCTCTAAAGCTTAAAGGTTTAGTCACTGGTGCAATACCACACAGCTAGAAAGTGGTAGAGCCCATTTTGGAGCTATAGTATTTGCTCATCTTTAAGCAAGCCAGAAGTCTGGGGGAGGCTGACTGATACCATCAAATGGCCAAAGACCCACTTGCTCCTAGAAATCTTAAGTCGGCTCAATGTTGCCCCACAGTCATGCTGGAGACAGACTCCCTCCCAGGGGCTAGACCTTGGCCACATGTGTATAATGCCCCAGCCAGCTTTATGCTCCACCTTGCCCTCTTGGGAGGTGGGAGTCATCTCCCCAGTAGCTGTAGAGAGGGAGGCCAGCACTGTTCAGGAGGGCTTAGGATGCAAATTCTCCTATAGGCTGTTGACCCCAGAGAAAGGAAAGGCCTGTCCCTGCTCTTCTCCACTTCTCTGTTGCCTCATTCTCCTCACAAACAGGAAGTCCATAGTCAGGTCTAAAGGCACAGCTGGGAGAGGGAGCCAAGGGCTGCAGCAGTGTGGACACCTCCCTTGGCTAGCCCCTCTGGGACCCAGTGTAGAGTGAACACTTGGCCTTGAGCAAGAGGCCATGGCTAGGATAGGGAACTCGGGCTGTGTGAGTGCAGAAGGCCCTGGATAGCATGAGTAGGAGCTCAGATTGTGGAGTCAGGTGGCCTGAATGTGATCCTGCTTCTGCCACACTATCTGTGTGACTTTGAACAGAACATTGTGCCTTATTGTGCCTCTCTGTAAAGTGGGAAAGTCAGAGTTCCTATCTCTGGAGTGCAAGTGGGTATTTAAATATGGGATGCCATATTTAAAGCATTGGGGCCAGTGCGTGCAGTGTAGTGAGTGCTCGAGAAGTGTTAGCTATTATTGTTTTAGATTCTATTTCCCATGTCACTGCTTATTCCAGCATCAGTCTCCTATGTTCATTATGGGTAGAAAGAGCCTTTTGGATGACACCATTCAGTTTCCTCAGGTCTCCACCAACCTTTCATTCCAGAGTCCCAAGAGACCATAGAGGAATTAATTAGCAAAGCCTCAGGACAGGTCCAGGCAGTGAGCAAGTCTAGTTGATGTTAATTGGTACTATCAGATCTTTGCCCAGTTGGATGAAGCAGTGTAGGCTGCAACAGCGTCTCTGTCCTTGGAGTTTACAATCTGCCCAAGACTGCACCCCAGAGCATCTGTGGTGGGTGGATAGGCAGGCCGCTCTGTGCCTACTCCCACCTTCACGGGGCCCAGCATGTGAAAACGGCAGGGGAAAGGCAGGGAAGTAGGAGGAATGGGGCTATCATCTCCTATAGAGGGTTAGCCATGTTCTCAGGCTAACCAACACTCTTTGAGTGCAACCATGATGCAGGCACTTCATGTATACCAACGCCAAGGGCTGTGAAAGATGCCACTCTCTAGCAATGGCTCTTAAGGAATTTAATGGCAGCTTGTTTGAAATGCATAGTCCCAGGCAATGCCCTCAGTGGTTATATTTTTAACAAGCACCCAGGGGATTAGTGAGGAAAAGGTGGACAACTTAAATGTTGGTCTGCAGGACCACATTTTAAAGAACACTAATCAGGTGTTTGTATGTCCAATATTACATACTTAGTGAAAAGCTATGGGTATACAATAAATGCTGATTGACGAAATAATGAACGAGTGAATGAGTAGAATAGAAAGGCTATGAATCATCCTGTAGTGTTTGAGCAAAAGATCTGCCTTCCTCTAGGAATTCCCTTACTCAGCAAAGAGGTGGGCCTTCATCCCCAGTTCACTTCCTTGTGTGTCTGGGACCAGACTTTCCTCCTGAAGTTGAAAGTTCCTGTTTAAGTTCTAAGGGAAATTATAGCCACACAGGAGAAACCTGGCAGAGTCCCTCTCAAACCTGGAATCTATCCAGAGAAGTCAGGAATTCCTCTGGATTCTATTTTCAGAAAAATGCAATTACACACAAAGGTTTGCCTAT
>NW_006438126.1:136813-138194 GCF_000325575.1 Pteropus alecto | reverse complement strand
CTTTCATCTGTAAGTCATTGTTCACAGCAGGGACCTAGATGAAGGAAGGGGAAGACCAGGAGGAGGGTCTGGGCAGAAGGGCAGCTAGGGCTCTGCCCTCTGGGGCAAAAAGCCAAGCTTTGGGGCTTGGCTTTCTCTGTTCCTTTCTCTGTCTTCTGGGAGAGATGAGGGGCAGTTGGACAGCAGGGTCATAGCGGGGGGTCTGCAGGACATGGGGCAGGAAGCAGCTGAGTTTCTCTAAGTGTGTCACAAAGTGAGACTCCATCCATACTCATTCCAGGGAAGGCAACAAAGGAAGGGGAGGAAAAGTTTTACTAACCCCCACTTGGTGCAGGCACCTTGCTAATTGTGTGTCTGATCACATTAGTCCTCACTGTAACCACCACAGTAGGAACTAACACCCCCTTTTCACATGTGAGGAAGCGGAGACTCACTGAGGGCAGGGGGAGACTTCACAGACCCGCTTTTGCACAGCCAATAAATGGCAGAACCAAGATTTCAAAACCAGGACTAACAAATACCAAAGCCAGGATCCCCTCTAATCTATGGGCCTGGAATGGGCTCAATCTCTGCAAACCCACTCCCTCCCAAGGGACAGTTGTCCTCCTCTGTTGCCACTGACAGCCCTTTCACAGGTTCCCTACTGTTATTTGCAGGAAATGAGAGTTTCTGAATGGGCATCAGATCTCTTCCCTTCTGCCCTCACTGTGATGGCTTGGATCACCCTGATGGCCTCCACCCCTACCCAACACAAAGTCTTGGATTTGAAAGCTGCTCTGGTTTCCTCTGACTTATTCAAGGACATGTGGGCAACACAAGCACAGAAAGATCCCCAACTTCCAAGAAGAAGCCAAAGTTATTTCAAAAAATTAAGAGCCAGTCTCTGTATAGATGACACAGACACTGAAACATTTAGGGGAGACTGTAGACAGAGCCAGAAGCCCAAGACCTCAGGATGAGACTTTGGCTCTAGGTCTAGTTCCACCACTTTCTGGTGTAAACTTGGGCAAGTACATTCACTTCTCTGAGCTCCAATTTCCTCACCCCTTAAATGAATAATAATACCAGCCTCCCAGAGATATTATGAGAATTAAGTAAGAAAATGTTAATTCTACTTTTAAAAAAGGGAGGGAGATTGCTTATCCAGAGTCACGCAGCTAATTAGTTCTAGACTCAAAACTTTAACCCACGTCTCATGTGTCCCAGTCACTAAATCTTTATACAATGCCTTCAGTCTCTTAAATGGTGTCTAGTCAATAATCTGGGATTAATGAGTGCATAGACCTTTCTATCTTGCCCTAACAAAATACTTCAGTACTTTACTGTTTCACTTTTTGTGAAAAAATATTTTTAATTGAAAGAACAGAGATTATTTTATAAG
>NW_006438126.1:131363-136785 GCF_000325575.1 Pteropus alecto | reverse complement strand
AAAAAGGAATTAAGAGAATGAATCCAAAGTTCCCAGGCTCAGGCTTACTTTAAACAATTGATGAATAGTCACCCAATTTCTCCCCATTTCATTTTTAATAATAATAATAATATAATAATAACAATAATAATAAGTGGGGTATTTGGGGGAAATAATTTGAAATTCCAAATAGGAAACATAAAATGAGAAATAATTTTTAAAATGTGGAAGTAAATTTAATCATCCTTTCTCATCTGTAAAATGGAAATCATAGTAGTACCTACTTCAAAGGGTTTTTCTGGATTTAATGAGAATTCGTGAAAAGCCTCAGACCTTCTCCAGAATATTAGCATATGTAAATGAATCCTATTATTGATCACACTCCTCTGATTTGCACAGGGACACTATATGCAGGTCTGAGGAACTGTTTACACGGAGGAAAAGGTGGAAAACTTAAATTCAAATCAAGAAGATTTATATTGGACGTTAGGAAGAAATTTTTAGTTGAAAGCTGGCTAAGATCTTGTACTTGCACAATAGTAACTAAGTTCCCTCAGGACATTATAGGCTGCTTTCCTTTCACAGACATTAAAAGAGAGATGAAACACTCTGTCTCAAAGGCTACTAGATATGGCCCTAGCTGGAGGCATGAATTAAAGTTTATGTCTGGGGGCAGGCGGAGGTCAACTTTTGCAGAAAGGGTTATTATTCACATTATATTGATTCATATTAGAATCATATTCATATTTCTTTAAAATCTTTTCTACAAGATCACATAGGAGAAAAATAATAATGATTAGAGTAAGCTATCAACTGTTTATGCCTTGGCATGTTCTATAACTACTAAGAATGACATGTGACGATGTCAAAATATAAAAATATATGTGTGAAAAAATGTTGAGAAAAGCAGAACAGGAAACAGAGCATGCAGTAATAATTTCATAAAAGTCACAATGCTCAGAAGATAATTTGGAATAAATATTGATCAGGTTTTATTCTCTCTCAAGTAGCCTAAGGCCATTATATGCATTTTAAAAAGTTTATATATATAATGTGATACATAGGTGAAGCACAGGGGATATTTAGGACAGTGAAACTACTCTGTATGATATGGTAATAGTGATCCATCATTATACATTCGTCAAAACCCATAGAATGTACAACACCAAGAGTGAACCCTAATGTAAACTATGAACTCTGGTTGATAACGATGTGTCAGTGTAGCTTCATGGATAATAAAGATACCACTCTGGTGGAGCATGTTGGTAGTGGAGGAGGCTGTGTTGGGGATGGGGCAAGGAGTATATGGGAACACATACCTGCTATTTTATTTTGCTATAAACATAAAATTACTCTAAAAATAAAATGTATAAAATTTTTTTAAAGTTCTGTTAGAATGATAATCAAATATATGTATTATATGTGTGTGTGTATGTGTGTGTGTGTATATATGTTATTGTTTTCCCATTAATAAACCTGATGTATTTTTCCATTTGTTCAGAAAAATAAAATAAATCTTAAAAAACAAAACAAAACACACATGACAGTGATGGTGGTTCTGAGATCCAGGTTTAGAAGAGCGGGTATTCCTTTTTCTGTTAGATAAGAAAGAGATATAACCCCCAGTTCCGGCCCAACTAGGACTTGACCTTCCTTCTCTTGGCAATGGTAGGCCCTTCCTACAATCTCTTGTCTAAGCCCCAATGCTACCATCTGCCAGATAGGAGCCAGAAAAAATGGAGATGTTAGAGGACCGCAGCAGCAACTGTAACAGGAAAAGCTGATGGCTCTGGTTAGAAATGGCCCCTGTCCAGGCACAAATTGCTCATACTCAGATCCCTGATGAGAAGGCAGGACTACTCATCTCAAACCACAACATGTACATTCATTTTGTAAGAGCAGTAAAAAGCTGGGCTAAAAATCCAACTGATTTTAATTTTAGTAATCAGTTCCCTCAGAGTTTTGCATAAAGGAGAGGATATATTTACCCATGCAAAGTATAATAAACACAAGGCACCCAACCCTGCCAGTTCCCTCCTCTTGCTGCAAGCAAACTAAGGTCTCTGTTGGAGCTGAGGATACAACTCCACAGAACAGAGTCAAGGGTTGGGTGTGCCCCCTGGTGATGGAATTGCTGGGGCATGAGGGGACAGGATGTTCTCAGGGCCAAACATCTGTGTCTCCCATGGTCTGTAGTATACTCTGTAACTTTTGTGGTTTTTCAAGGATGAGGAACACCACTGGCAAATGGCCTGAGGTCCTTTGTTGACGAGGTGGCTCTCCTGATACCTGGAGGGCCCTGTTCTCCATGGACCACACAAACAATAAGATTCTTAACAGCAGGGACTGTGTCTCAGATTCTATCCCCACAGCACAGTGCCAGGTACACAGGGCTATAGAAAACCTCGTTAATGAGGTTTGCTATGCTAGGCTCAGGGTAGATATAAAGATGGGCCAGATCCAGTACACTCCACCTACAGCAATGAAATGAAAGCCCTGTGTGGTGTTGCAGGAGGGTAGGCCTGGCTTCAGAATGCTAAGCTTCTAACCTGAGTGACGCCACTCATAGCTTGCCTCAGTTCTTTCGTACCTTCTGGTTCAAACCCAATGCTATGAAATCATTAGAACACAAGGCAGAGGGTGAAAAGTACCTGAAGTGTTACCAAAAAGGTAAGAGCTTCTTTTCCAGTCTTCTCAAACTCAATTCATGGTACACCCGATTGCCCAAGCCAAAACCAGGAAGTTGTCCTTGACCCCTCCCCTCTCACCTTCGAGTCCAAAGAAATATCAAATTCTCTTTCCAAATTCTACTTACAAAATGCAGCTGAAGTCCAACCTCTCTCTATATTCCCCACTGCCATCGCCAGGGTCTGAGCTACCATTATTTCTCATCTAGACTGCTGCACTCCACTTAATCTTTTTAAAACACAGGTCTGATATGTCACTCTCTTACATAATACCTTTCAGTGACTGTCCATTGCTCTTAGGATAATGAAACAAAACAAAACCCACATCTTAACATTGCCTGCTAGGCTCTGCATTACTTGGTCTCTGCCAAACTTTCCTGTGTTATGCCTAGGTAGTTAGCGAAGTTTCTGGGGAGCCCACCAGATTAAGGCTCCATACAGAAGTTGTTCCCTTTGCCTGGAACATTGTTTTTGCTGATCAATCCTGATTCATCTTTAAAGTCAGCCTAGGCTTTGCTGCTTTCCAAGGCCTCCTGGTCTAGGCTAAAGTGTCCTCTAATTCTACATGGTACCAGTTATGATGATCGTAATTTAAATATTTGTCTTTGCACTTGTTTTTTAATGTTTACTCTCTTTGCAGCAGTCGGTTTTATCTCAGGTTTTATTTGCCTTGTTCCACTGCTGTAACCACAGCATCTAGTATAGTGTCTGACTCTAGATGACCGACTGACTGGATGAATGAATGAATGGGATGTCCAAGCAGGGGAGCAAGAAAGGTATCCTAGAAAAACAGCGTGGAGAAAGAGATAGTTATGTTTGGAAACTGCAAGAGTCACAGGTCTGGAATAAATGAGGTGACAGGAATCTTCTCTTGCAATTCGGATCATTCAGGCTTCCTTTTCCTTCCTAAAAATCATTGATTCAGCCCAACTCCATCTAAACTTCTCCTCAGTATGGTTTTTTGTCTAGAGAGACCAGCTGCTCACCCAACTGTCCTGGTCTCTCTTCCTGTTCCATTCTCTATACAGGCCCACTGCCCCTCCAGTCCACTTTCCCACCACACCCTTGGATTTATGTAACTGAGTAATTGTGCGATGCTATAAAACTAATTTGCACTTCTGCTTGGGCAGTGAAGTAGCTAAAGCTTTGTAGTTTGCCTCAAGAGGCAGAGGAAAACATCCCCAGCTCCCTCTCAGACTCAAAGCACAAGTAGCCAGCCCTATCTGCAATGGCCCAGTAACAGAGTGCTAAAACAGAACCCAAAATAAATGCCAGCCATGGAAAGAAATTGAAAGAATAATCTTTCTATTGTGCAAAGACAAGCTCCCTATCACATTCTCCCCATTTCCTGATAGAGTTCACTGGTTCGGTTTCCCTTTTGACCTTCCACAGGACTCTGTTAGCACCTGTTTTCTCGGTCACAGATTGGGAGATGGTGTGGCATTTCTCTTCCTGCCAACTCAAGGCACATCAAGATGGAAAAGCAAAGGGCAAGTGCCTACCAAGGTTTGGCTGCCCAGTTTTGGAGGTCTCAAGCAGCATGAAACTGGAAAATCTAAAGAGAATAAAGAGAAAAAGTGTTCCTGAATGAGTGTGTGTGTGTGTGTGTGTGTGTGTGTGTGTGTGTGTGTGTGTGTGTGTGTGGAGAGTGGGCCAGGGGAGGAGGAAGGCAATGTAGATCACACAAAGATTTAATATTTGATACCATGGGAAGAATAAACAGTATTAAATAATATTAGCCACCGTATACTGGGCCTTTACTATGTGCCAAACATGCTGTGAAGTGTTTTGAACTCAATATTTCATTTAATTTTTAAAACGACCCAGTGAGATATTTATGTGTCCATTTTACAGATGGAGAAACAAGCTCACTGAATTGCACAGCTTTTGAGTAGCCAAACTGCAGGACTGAGATCCTGATGCTTTTGCTTTGAACCACAACTCATAACTGCTTTCCTAAGGCTAGAAATCAGAAAGAAAAGGAAATTGGTTTATGGTGTAGCAGATTAGGGCCATTTGGTTGTTAGGGCCATTTGGTTGTAGTCAGGGTAATTAGGCTTGTTAGAGCTCTTCCTCTGAGGGCCTTTACATGTAAGATGAATGGATGCTTCTATACCTGGCTAGTTTAAGGGAAACATTCTGTGTTCGCACCACGGGGCTGGCCTGTTTGAACTGACAGCTTCACTAGGGTATGATATTGCCACACATGAAACCATGAGATTACAGGAGAAGGTAGCACAGGATGTGTGCCCAAATGGGGCTGGAAGAAAGCGAGAGCCATAGGCAGGCAGATGCTACTGTGGTTAAAAGCAAGAGCTCTGTGGTCAGGCAGACTTGTGTTTGAGTCCCTGCTGGCTCTCCGGCTTGTATGACCTTGTGTACGTTACTTAACCTCTCTAAGCCTCGGTTTGCTAGTCAGTAAAAAGAGGCTAAGAATAGAACCTATTTTGGAGGGTTGCCATGAAAATTTTAAAAAGATGATACATGTAAAGTGCTTGGTACAGAACTTAGACATAATAAAGATACAATGAATGGTAGCGGCTATTATAACTGTTATTGCTGGAGTACAGAGGTAGGATAGTGCAATATGGAGCAGAGCTATATGTCAGTCTTAAAAGAAAAACATAGTTTGATTCGTGGTTGAACTAAAGAAGAAAGTTGATTATGGGGGAAGAGGTGGTGGAAAGAGATGAGGTCTTCTATCCTTGTTTCTAAACGAATAATTTTAATAGAGACAGAGACAGCCTCAGAGACCT
>NW_006438126.1:127945-131346 GCF_000325575.1 Pteropus alecto | reverse complement strand
CAGAGGGTTTTTTGCTTTCTTCTTCTGGGAAGGGACCTGAGACTATGGCTGGGGGCAGAGCTGATGATGGATGGGGGACAGAACCTGAAACAGGGAAGTTATGAAATGTGGGTGAGGCCCTATGACTATGTGGGTTGACTCACAGGGGAAGACCTAGCTTTAAGGCTGAATTGACATGAGTATCCTGTCAGTCAAGGGGACAGTTTTGAGACCCTGGGCACCTTTCTTCTTCAGTCCTGCTAGCACAGGGTAGGAGGCCCTCTGGGAGCAAAGCCTGTTTTGTGCTAATTCATTAATCTCTGATAGCCTGCCTTATCCCTCTGATATGAAGAAGATAAACTCCTTAGGGGCCAGGATGGTTCTCCAGGAATGATGCTGTTTGTTTTAGATCCTCTGTGTTTAACTCTCTGTCAAGTACCAACTATCAACCCTTTATATCAAGCATCACCAGGGCATTTGTTTTAAAATGCAAATTTTCAGGTTTTTTCCCTAGGGAGTCTGATTGGCTAGATTTGGGGATGAAGTATATGTTTTTAACAAGTACCCAGGTGATTCTTTTGGTGAGGCAAATTCAGAAAACACTGGATTAGATAATCCCTCAAATCCCTTTTAGTCTTAAATTTAGGCAGCAAAGTGTAGTAGAAAGAGCCCTGGATTGGTAGTAAGGAGACAGATTTTGGCTTGACTCTGATCCTGCAGTTCAAGGGAGTCTGTCTCTGTTATTGATCCTGTCACAGAACCTGCATGCCTGGGTATCTGTTGTCTTCTTTGCTGGTGATGAGAACCCTGTGCTGAGGAAGATCTAGAAGAGAAGGAGGCTGCAGAACAGGGCATTCACCTATCTGCCATCAAGATTTCAGAAAAAAAGTAGGGGAGGCCTAGAATAAATGGAAATGATAAATGGACATCAGAACACAACAGGTTCCAAGCATCCCCTGGGGCATTCTCCTGCATGGGACTGGCAAGACACTGTAGGTCTCAGCAACTCCCACTACACAGGGAGACACTTAGGCCCAAAGAATTTTTAAAATATGCCCAAAGCACACAGTTAATCAGAAGAAGCAGGAATCCAGACCCCTCTGCTTTCACCCGGTTCATCGTTGGGGTGCATGGCTGGGCAGTCCTATTTTCTTGGGCCTTGTGGAGAGCCCCTGATGGTCAAGTGCCAGTGTCCCGAGTTCCTGGACAGTCTCCAGAATGGACTAGAATCTAACATTTCCCTGGATTTGCTCAGCCTATTACTGAGAATAGGGAGACAGAATGGTCTGGAGAGGTAGATAGGACTGAAGAAAGGCGGTGAATGGGGGAAGAGAGGGAGGCTGGACTGAAAAGGAAAGCCGCGTAGGAGCTCACAAAATTGGGCGCTTCGAGAGCTGCATCCAGAGAGGTGTCCTGACTTACCAAGATCTCACACCTGAGTGATGTCAAAGCAGGCAACAGCCTCAGCTCCCCTCTCCAGACTAGGGCAGTCAAAAGGCTGAGTGCTAGGCGAGATATGATTTTGCAGAAATCCAGGTTGTCAGAGGAACTGAAAGATCAAACAAAACCCCTAAAACACCAAGCCCGATTATTTCATCCACGTGGCACAAGAACAAGCCAAAAAAAAGGGGGCGGGGTAAATGTGACCCGTCCCGCCCCTGCTGGGAGGAAGAGATTTGCCGGGAGAGCCAACCCGGGACAAAGCCGGGGGAAGCAGACGGGACGCAGCAGGGAAGGAAGGAGATTGAGAAAGCGCTTTTCCCACAAAGCCGCTGCGCAGCGGTCCCCTCTCCCCGCCCTGGTCCCCTGGCCGCCGAAGGAGTGTGGAGAGCCGCTGCGGACCCTTTAAGGGCCGAGAGGTGCGCGGTCTCTTTAAGGCAGGTCCCGGTGCTTTCTGTTTTCTGAAGGAAGTGACGGGGGGGTGGGATTGAATGAAAAGTGCAAAACAGAGTCTCTAAGTGCTGGGTCGGGGGCCTCGAGAGCCGCGAGAGCGCCGCGTCCACCCCGCAGCCGCCTGGGTTACGCCGCGGAGCACACCCCATGTGAGTGTACGCCATCCCACTGGTGACCCGCGTCTGAGACCCTCGGGGAGCCACTCCCGGGCGCCTTCAACTAGCCATCAACTTCGAGCGAAGTTTGGCAACGCCTCTCGCCGCCTGCACGCCGAGTGCCGGAGCTGAGGAGGGCGGCGGTGGCCCACGGGGATGTGCCCACCCGGCTCCCGCGGAGTCCCCAAGGCGTCCCGCGCGCTGCTGTTGCTGCCGCTACTTGTGTGGCTATTGGGGACGCCGCGCGGCGTGGGCGCGGGGGCGGGCCAGCGGGCAGAGCTGCGGGTGCGCGTGCGGTTGCCCGAAGGCCAGGTGACAGAGGAGAGCCTGCAGGCGGACAGCGACAACGACAGCATCATTCTCGAGCTGCGCAAGCCCGACGGCACCCTCGTCTCCTTCATTGCCGACTTCAGGAAGGTGAGGCACCCTCACTCTCCAGGATGGGACCTTCTAGCCAGAGTGGCCGAGATCTCTGTCGCACTCAGGCCTGCAGACAGAAGACTGGGGCCAGGAGAAGGATGAGAAGGACGTGACTTACCCAAGGTCACGCCGGGCCCTTCTCTACACCTCTTTGCCTAGCTCCCCAGGGCCCAGCCCCATCATTCTTCCCTAACTAACTCCTCTGCTACTCCCTCCCAAGCCCCCTTCCAGCCTTTCACCTCTTTGCTCAGGGTGCCTAGGCCCTGTCTCACACTCTCTGACCAGCCCTTTCCCCACTTCCTCTTCCAGCTTGCCCAGACCCTCCTTCAAAAGTCAACTTTAATGACCCTGACTTCCTCTTGGAGTAATTTCTGTATGCTCTTGCAGAAAAAATCCAAGGCTAGGAATGGGAGATCCAGGTTCTCACTGTGTGATCTAGGGCAAGTCCCTCTCCTTCTTTGGGCTTCCTTTCTCACCTCTGTGCGGGACAATGAAGTGTCTCTTGGCCTTGCAGCCCTGCCATCTTGCAGTGTGTGAACCATTTCCCCTTCTGTTTCACTTTCCTTGGCTTGGGGGAGGGGGTTGTTGGGCCTAACTGATTTTCCCTGATCTCTCCCAAGCTGAGGAGAAGCTACCTCTCCTTTTTGGTCTGGAAAGTGGGGAAGCTTGCAGCAGGAGGACATAGGGAGAGGCCTCAGATGAGGTCCCCATGCTCTAAGATGCCACTTCTTATCCTGCCTGAAAGGGGAGCTGGCCAACCCCCACAGTTTGGCCCAGATCGTGGGAGGGGAGCAGAGAGCAGCCTCTACTTCAGTGTGTGTGTATGTTGTGGAGAGAACCAGAAGGTGGACCTGGCCCCTGCGGTTGGAGGGAGTAGAGAGTAGAGTGTTGAGGGTTTATCAGCAAATGGGCCTGGAGGAGTGGCGAGTGACTAACAGTGACCCAGCAGCAGGA
>NW_006438126.1:108759-127692 GCF_000325575.1 Pteropus alecto | reverse complement strand
ATCCTGGAGGAAAAGAGGGTAGGTGAAGTGTAAGTGCCCACAGGGAGTCTCCTGATCTCCTATACCCCATCCCCTACCCCTGTCCTGATAAAAAGAAGCCTGGTGAGGCTCTCTTTCTGGGGTTGTGAAGAGAGGAGGCCTATTAGCTAGGCAGCTGGAGAAGGCCAGGACTGTGCGACCCTTGCCTGAGCCACCTCTCTCTTCTCCTTAGAGTCTGAGAACTTGAGAGGAGACAGGGCAGATTTGGGGAGGTAGCTTGGGACCTGGCAAAATTGCCATAGATAGAATGGGGGACAGAGATCCAGAGGACAGTGGGAGAGGACTTGACTGCTGATCTGTCTCAGGAATACTGAGTTGTCATTGACATGGGACATAGGTAGACATAGTGGGTGAGGTAAAGGTGAGTGGTCACAGTCGGAAAGACTTTGTGGTCCTTCCTTACTCAACAGGCCCCAGCCAGGTTCTTAGATTCAGATAGGGCCAGGTCAGTTTGTATGTGGCAAGGGGGAAGCTGATGGGAACAGAATACCTCCTGTTTTCCCACTTAAACTCCAGGGGAATTTTGTCAAGTGTGTTCTTTTCCCAGAAAATCCAAATAGTGGCTGCATCCCTCAGGAGGCAGCTATCGAATCTTCCCCTCTAACATTCCATTGAAGCCCTTTGCCCTTGAGAGTGAGCCTCCAGCCGTGCTGAGCCTCCAACCTTCCTGCCCACTGCCCATTTTTCTATGGATTGTATCCCTGGAGAGAGACTCCCCTATCCCTGGGACCTCTCCAGCAGCCAAGGCTGTGGTTGGGACATCAGTGAAAGAGGCAGCAGGTAGAGCTAAGTTTTTACAGCCCCTAGGTGCAGCATGAAATATTTTATTGCTCTACCCTGAGGGCAAGGAGAGAGGAGAGCTCAGGAGGTAGTGGGGTAGAGGACTGAGGATTGAGGCTGAAGGTGTAGTGGGAGGGCCGACTGCCCAGTTAGGTATTCCATTTTTTGCTGATTGTAAGAACCCCATTTTAATTTCCACAGCAGTTCAAACCTCCACCCAGATTTCTAAAGTCTACTTTTCAGGTTAGCCTCTGACCCAGAAGCTGCCATTTCACACCCGCCCCTGGCATCTCTAATTTCATAAGCAAGGGCAGGAATTGGGAGTGGAAGGCACAGAAAGAACCAACTCTCCAAAGTCCCCTCCAGCTCTGAGTTTCTCAAACTGGGGCCGGGTAGAGCTGGCAAACGCCGAGGTGTGGTAGAATAGCCTTCCCTCCCAACCCAATCCAAATCTTTCTGGGATGGATCTCTCTGGTTGCCCAGTCAGTTCTCAGGCCTCAGGCCTCAAAGTCTTTGGTAGGTTTCCACAAGAAGGTTCTATCTCGAAGTAATGATATTTTCTGTAGGAAAAGGCCTGCATGTGTTTTTTTGTTTGTTTTGTGTACCAAATCCATTTGGATTGGTTTGGGAAAAGTCCTTAGTCTGCTTGGGAATAGGGACATTTGCCATTTCAGCACCTTTGGGAGATAGTCCAGAGACAGACCTGATTTAACCCTGGGAAAAATTCTTGATCTCTGCAAATCTTCGGTTCTTTATCTGCAAAATGGGGATAATAATAGTACCAATTCCATGGTTATGGTGAGAACTAAACAGGAATACATGCAAAATACTATGTGTCAGCTATTGTGCTATGTGCTCAAGAAATGGAAGCCATTAACTTTTTTAATTGTGGCTCACATAGCATCTTAGCATGGACCTTCCCTGCTAAGCTTAGGCTCAAAGAGGTTGACTGATGGACTCAAAGTCACACATCAAGTCTACACTGAGCCTGTAGGAGCCTCGAGTCCCTCACAGTAACCTTCTCTTTTAAGTGCCATGCATTAGAGTTTTTCTGAGAAACAAACAATAGAAACACATAGAAGCAGAAATGCACACACATATATAGATATATAGAAAGAAATTTATTATGAGGGATTGGGTCCCACAATTATAGAAGCTGAGAAGTTCCTCTATTTGCCATCTGCAAGCTGGAAACCCAGGAAAACCATTGGTGTGGTTCCATTCCAGTCTGAGTGGCAAGGCCTGAGAACACCAATGTCTGAGGGTAGGAGAAGATGGTGTCCCAGCTCAAGCAGAGAGAGCAAATTCCGCCTTCCTTTCCACCTTTTTGTTGTATTTACACCCTCAATAGACTGGAGGACTGCCCACCTACTTTGGTGAGGGCTATCTTTACTCACTCTGCTGATTCAAATGCTAATCTCACCTAGAAACAGCCTCATAGATACACCCAGAAAATAATGTTTTACCAGCTCTCTAGGCATCCCTTAACCAAGTCAAATAGACACATAAAATTAACCATCACACTCCAAAATTGCTGGTCAGTCCCTTTGTTGTGACATTCTACACGGGGCAGCATTGAGGCCCTTGTGCTGTGTGCATTGCAACCTTCTGTCTGGCCAGTTTCACCCACCACCTAGCCCCCTTTCTATGCCCCCTCCCAGCCTCAGTGTTTGCCTCTGCCAAGAGCAGGCTTCCAACAGGGTCTGCCTCTCACACTGCTACACTGGACCTGAAGCTGGTGACACAGTGACAGTAATTGATTAGACTTCTGTAGGACACATATCCTGGAGCCGAGGCGAAGATTACAACTCCACTAGTAGCTTGGAGCTATCAAATGGCCATTGTGCATTATTACTGCAAGTCTTGCCCAAAGGCTGCTGACCATCAGGCAGATCGAGCTGTGGCTCTAAAAGACATGCCATAGCTCAGGTGCTTTCAAACTTTGCTGCACATTAAAATTACTTGGGGCGCTCTGGAAAATCCTGATGCCTGGGCTGCTATCTATACCAACTAACTCAGAATGTCTGAGGGTGGGAGCCAGGCAGCAGTATTTTTTAAAGAGATCCAGGTGATTCCAGTGCGCAGTGAAGTTTGGGAACCACTGGCTTAGCTGCTCCAGGAAAGAGGAAGGGACTTGGAAGAACTACCAGGTTAGACTGTCAAATGAAGGTAGAGCCCAAACTCAGTCACCTATTTGAAGCCTATCATTCTACCAACAATAACCCTAATGTGTTTAAGCAGCATATATTTAGGCCTAATTCTACATGCCTTCAGTACAGAACTGCAATTCATACACATACTCAATAGTCAATGCTCTTCTTTATAATCCAAATTCTATATATGTAGTTATACCCATATGTACATTCTCACTGGGCATATCTAATAGTGGGCATGTCACCATCCCCAGTCTCTAACCTGGCTTTTTGTGTGGTAGCCTTCTTGGTCTTTCTCCCCATGGCTGCTGTCCTTATCTAAGTTCTCTTTACCTTTGTCCCCCAGTCTGAGTCTCCAAAAGCTGGGAGAGGGATGAGTCATGTTTCAGGCATGGTTTGGTGCTGACCAGATGGGGAGGGTGGGGCCGAAAGATATGAGAGTCATGTGCAACTGCTTCAAGGTGGTGGGTACAACAGGAGCAAGGAGGAAGGAGCTACAGACTCCAAAAGGGTAGATGGAGGGGATTGTGAGGGCTGTGGGCTGCAGCTATGAAAGTGCAGCTATATGGCAGTATGAGTCAACTCAAGGTCACTCTGAAGGACCCAAAGAAATTGGAACTCGAGCCCTTCCCTGGGCACTGATGATTGAGTGGGAACCAGATAAAGGAACAGTACAGAGAGTGCCAGAGTCCCTGCCTTGGGGGCTCCTGATCTGGGGAGCAACATAGGAAGCTGCATGGCTGTGAGATACAGTCAGTGAAGATGTGGAATGTGCAGATGGCTACATTGCTGCCTGAGGTTGTTTATTCTAATGGGATATCACATGACATGGATGTCAGGCAGGAGAACCTTTTAGAGCCCAGTCTCCCCCTACCCTGTCTATGTTAGGTCCATGTCTGTGCAACCTAACATAGGTTTTGAGGCATGTGATGGATAGAATGTCTTTTGCGGGGAACAGAGGGTAGTACGAGGTGCTTTCAAGAGAAGCCCAACTTTTTGAGAGTCCAGAGCATTTCCTCACAGTAGTTTATGAGAAGTCACAGGGAGGAATGACCTGGCTCGTATCCATGTAAGAGCAGTCCCTGTGCCATGTATAATAAATTCCTCCATGGATCAGGGATGAGCAGTCCTGCCCAGAGGTTCAGATGTGCTCCCTGGAGGTTGGCTAACAGCTCCCACTTCTGAATGCCTATGTCTAGGTGGAGTCCTAGCAAAAGATCTGGATTAGATAGTGAAAACTGCCACCTGGGAACAAGTGAGTAGCCTGCTAGAAAGAAGGTAGGGAGAGATAGAAGTGAGGTTCTTCTCTACTAGATTCCCCAAGCTCCAGAGAGTTGGTGGTGGTGATGGTGGAGGAAGAGGAAAAGCTCAGGACAGACTCCTCTTCCACAGGAAGACAGAAGGTCCAGCCTTGAGATGAGAATTGTGTATATCTGGATCTCACACTTGAAGGGTCATTCATGTCACACAGTTAGTTGCTGTCACAGACCTGGCCTCATTTGATCCTCACCACTGCATCATGAGGCAGATATTGCCTCTATTTTGCAGATGTGCAAGCTGAGGCTCAGAGCTATGAAGTGACTTTGACAAGATCCAATAGCTAACAGTACAGGATTAGGGCCCAGAGATCCTCCCACTGTATCCCAGTTGACTGTGTATACTGTGGCATTTAAGTGGGCTCCTTCCAGAAGGCTTACGAAACCTAAATAGAGTAGGGGAAAAGGAAGAAAGAGGCTGAAAAAAGCCTTGGTGCAGAGGAACAAATCCACAGAGAAACCCTCCCCTATACACACTTGTGCCACAAACTCGTAACTCCCAGTGAATTTTGAGTATTGACCCCTTAGCAGCTTTGTGCCCGAGACTCTTTCCTCCCTAACTCCTTCCTCTCAAGGAGATGGGGGGCAGGGTTGAGGGGACCATTTTTAAAAGGTCTCACAGATACTACTGAGCACTCACTGTGTGAGTTGACAAGCTGTGTGACTTGACAAGTCACTTAACCTCTCTGAGCCCCAGGCTCAGACATGACAGGAACACAACAGGGGCAATAGTATGGTGCTTGCAGGCTTTTCACTTGAAAAGTGAATAAGAGGCCTTTGCAAAGCAAAAGCCAGTGTAGGCGTGTGCAAAATGAGATGGTGGTGCCAGCCAGGTCCAGACAGGGCCCTCCTCCCCTGCTCTCTTAAGCAGATTGTTCCAGCTCCTTTTTTTCTGCTCTGGGGACCAAAGCATCATTAGGAACTTCCATCCTTTAAGTTGGCAAAATGTTTAAGTGGCTGCCCCTGGGGATTCTGTTAAAGGGCAGGAAGCAAGGGAGGTGTTGGGGCTGGGAATCTCAATGAGAGGAAGCCGCGAGCCCCATCTTAGGAGCCCTGAGTCAGCGGGACAGTGGGGCGCAGAATACCCACATAAAGCCTCA
Organism: Pteropus alecto; assembly: GCF_000325575.1. NCBI lineage: Eukaryota > Metazoa > Chordata > Mammalia > Chiroptera > Pteropodidae > Pteropus > Pteropus alecto. The sequence continues at coordinate 122,304 of NW_006438126.1, read as the reverse complement.
CATTGTTCCTGGGGCAGTCAGGACAGTGGTGACCTTTGTGATTTGGCTGACAGAGCACTAGGGGCTGGGGGAGGAGAGGGGTGGGGGTAGAAGGCACTGCTCCAGGCTGGTGGTTGTATTAATGCCCTGTAACAAGAAGCCTCTGTCCCAGGCCTAGTGCTGAGAGTGTACAGACATCTTGAATGGGCACTAGCCTGGGGATGTGCTTGGCCAGCTTTGGGTTGACTCCATCTACCCCTGTTTTTGCTCAAGGAGACTGGGCACACCAGCCAAGGTGCTCCTGTGTCTGCCACATGGCAGGCAGCATGGGGTTAGGAAGACATTAATTCCTGGATTACTCTCCAGGCCGACCCCTTTCTTCTCCAGCCCAATGAAGCTGGCCCCTCTCTAGTCATAAAGCAGTTCCAGCCAGGAGCAGAGGAATAAATATTTAGATTGGCTCAGCCTGGGCCTCAGAATCACACACTCTGGTGTGATGGGAAGGAGACCAAGATGGCAGAGGGAACTCCTAGGAGAGAGTGCCAGCTGTCCAAGAACAAGGAGGAATTGAGGAGTGGCTGGGGGGCAAGTTGCTTCATGAGAACCCTGGAGAGGTGGCTTCCAACCTGGGCTGTACAACCACTGTAGTACAGTGGTGGGTTGGGAAAGGGGCATTGAGGAAAGAGGCAATGCCTCCATCCTGGCCCCTTTAGTTTTCAGCTTCCCTAAGGTGGAAGGCTAGATGGACAGCAAGGTCTGAGACAGGAGAGCCTCACTACCCCACTATCCAGAGTGGGCTCTCTGGAGAAGGGTATGTAGAGAGTGGGGAGGTAGCTGGGAGATGGTGATAGGGAAGGCAGCAGGGAGTGGGAGGGCATGAAGGGGTAGAGAAAGAGGAGATTTGCTAGGCTGGAGGTGCAGTATTGAGCCTATGAGAGGATGTGTGTGAAGCAGTGTCAGGAGAGATGCTACATATGAGGGTGTGTATGACTGACTGAAGGGAAGTGCATGTGAGGGGGTTGTTAGACTGGTGAGAACGGGTGTGTGTGAGATGGAGCATGAGATGCTATGTATGAGACTGGGGGAATTCAGTGAGGGAGAGAGGGTGTGGGAAATCAAGTGAGAAGATAGGTTTGTGAGACTGTCTATGAGAGATGTTGCATATGACTCTGAGAAAAAGGGGTGAGGTAGAGGCTCCATGGGAGAGACTGTGAAAGAGGAAATGTGTTCATATGAGCAAGTGTGTATGAAGGAGAATGAGAATGTGCAACTGAGCCAGTGTTAGCCTGGGGCAGGAGAAAGCTTTGAGAGAGCCTGGGTGCCACTGGTGAGAGATTGGGAGCAACTGTGTGCAAAAGAAATACTGAGAAACAGCAAGAATGTGTGAAAGATTATGGACATGTGGCCTATGAATGGGGAAAGCAGATGTATGTCTGTATGTATCAGTTAAGATTTGACTTGGCTGCAAGTAACACAAAACCCCAACAGGGACTAAAGAAAAAGAGTTCATTTCCCTCTTTCTAGTCTTATCTAAGGCTGGAAATTGGCAGTTGGCTAGTGTGACAGCTCCACAATCACCAGAGTTCCAGCAAGCTCTGTCTGTGGTCTTGCCTCTAATCCTCAACATTAAGCTTTACCTGGGGACTCTCCCCATCTAGGAAAACCACATCAGGAGCCTGGCACAGAATACCTATTGTTAAAACGCAGAGGGCTAGGCCCCCTGCTTTTCTCAGAGCAGGTCTTTACTGCCTCTTAGGTGTTCACCTGGAGCCCCAGTATAGCTGAACCAAAGCAGTCTTCTTTCTGTGAGATACAGTGGATCTCAAAAAAAAACATGGCAGGGAATGGACACAGAGAAAGGTAGACTATCTGAACAAGGGTTAAGGGGCAAGCTTGGAAGAGCAGAAAGGTCACTGGACTGAGTCAGGAGAGCTGGGCTTCAGCTTCTGCCCCTGCGGCTGTGTGACTTGTGAAGGTCATGTCTCCCGCTGAACCTCACTGGATCATGAATTTTGATCATATGCACAGTGGCACAGCACTATTAAGGTTTCTCATTCAGCTCTAAACCACAGACCTGTTCATGTCACATCCAGGCTCAAAACCCACTGATGACATCCATTGATCTATTAGATTAAGCTCAGACACCTTGGCTGGTCTTGTGCTTTGCCCTTCTTGCCAGCCTCTTCTTTCAGCCACTCATTGCCCTCCCCTATATTCCTTCCCCATCCTATGTACATCCCATCACTTTTCTCAGAACTCTTTCATGCTCTTATTTGTTCACTCATTTCTTTGCCTATTCATTATCAGATACTTATCGAGTTCCTCCTGTGTTTTTAGAGGTGGGGATACACTGAAAATAAGATACTATTCCAGTTTCAAGGAGTTGAGTTTGGAAGGAAAGACAAGTAAAGCAATCTTTGCAAACACAATGGGATTGGTGCTATAGAGGTCAGGGGTTGAGCCTCTGCTGGAGGGTTGGTTGAGGGCAGCGTTGGGAGGACAGGTAGAGGTGACGCATTTGAACTGAGTCTTGAAGCATGGTAGGCAGATCTCCATGCAGGACATCCCCAGCAGAGGAGTCAGCTCATGAAAGACACATGGCATCGCTCATTCTAGGAACCACCAGCTTTTTGATTCCATGCTCAGGGAGTACAAGAGGAGTTATTTGCAGAGATTCGGATGCCAGCCTCTGGAGGGTACACTTTATGGAGAGGACAGAAGGAGCCTTTGAAGGGAATTGGGCAAATCAGATGACAGTAGAATGGAGGGATGGATTGGGTGGGGGCATTGAGACCCTCATACCTTCCTATCTTCTGTAAATGTTTCTCTCTCTTTGCTAGAAAGCCCCTCATCCTTTGACTGTCAAGGACCACTGAAATGTCCTTCACTGTGGGCAGCCTTTCCTTCCTCCCCCACTTCAAGCCTCATCATCAAGGGGACAACAAACATTCCTCCATCCGTCTTTTGCTCCATGGCACTTAGCATAAAACTTAACCCTAGGCCTATCATAATGCACTGACTTTGGCTGTAAGAGGTCAGGCTCCCCATGAGCCTCTTGAAGACAGGTGTCTTTGCCATAGTCTTGCCCACCCCACTGCCCAGCCTAATGGCTGTGAAGGCCCTTCCCCAGGTAATGCTAATCAGTGCTTTCCCACTGATTTGCTGATTATCTGCAAGCCCCAGAGCAGTCACCTGACCTCTGTGGGTCTCAGGTGCATCTCTAAGAGAAAAATCTTTACTCCTGCCTCTGCAGGTCTAGAATAAATCACAGCTGGAGCAAGGCCATGGGTTGCAACAATGACAGAGAAATTTAAAGAGGTCAGCTCACAATGTTTTGAAACCTTTCATTCAGTTTCTCCTCTCAATAATCCCTTGAGGTAGGTACTATTAGTTTAAGTCATTTCACACATGTGGAAACTAAGGTGCAGAGAGATTAAGTAAATCCCTAAGGTTATGTGGCTAGTGTCAGCAAAACCAGGGTTTGAGTGCAGGTAGTACTGGCTCCAGAGCCTTTGTTCTTAACTGCTGTGCTCTCCTAGAACGTACCTACTCTGTTCCTTACTAAAAACCACAGAGGACTTTAGCAGATGCTCTCTCTCTCCATGGCACATTTTCTACACCCTCTGCATGGCCAAGAATTCATCCCTGCTACTACATTCCACTTCTTTCTGGTGGCATGCTCTTGGTGGGCTGCAGGTTCTGAAAACTCATAGGAAAAGGAGCCTTGTAGAAACCTCCCATCTTGGGAGCCCTAGCCTTAGTCCTAGTTCTTTGAAGCTTACTTCCAGTCCCCTGCCATTGGCTCTTCCCCAGCTATGCCACCTGTCTTGGGCACTAGCCCACATCCAGGTAAATCATCCCAGGGCAGAAAGTGAGGGGAAGCCAAAAAGCCAGGCTTCCCTCTGGGCTGGGCTCAGCTTCTGGCCAGATGTTTCCTGAAGCAGGGGAGCCTCTTCCCCTCCCCTTCTGTGCTAGAGATAAAGGGGCCCCTGGAACCTTAGTAGTGAGTCTGAGGTGTAGGGAGTAAAAAGTAGTAGGGATAACTGTCAGGACGGTAGAGCCAAAGAGATCCAGAAACTAGGGCTGCCCATTCCCTCTCAGGGGTCAGCTTGGAGAATATAGGTTTTCTGGAGAAACAGGACTAAGAAGACTGGAGAATTCAGGGTTTAAAGAGACTCGGCATGACAGGCAGACAGCAGGTTAGAAGGATGTCCTGCCTCATCTTACTCTGATATTTGTGTCAGATGCTGTTGTTCTTAGTCATGTGGAACCGTACATGGGAGCTGCCACATTCCCCCAGCAGGTCTCAGAGGACTCACAGACCACCACTGGATGGATGGGCAAAGCTGGAAGAGGGATCTCACCCCAGCTCTGCCACTCACAAGCTCTGTGGCCGAAGGCAGACCACACTACCTCTGTGGGCCTGAGCTTCAGTTTCTTTAGCTGCGTATCGAGGGAATTGAACTAGTTGATCTAGGAGGCAATTAAATATTATGGTTAAGAGCCCGGACTTTGGAGTCAGACTGCCTGGGTTCGAATTCCCATTACATTTTCTCTTGGTCCCATGACCTTGAGCAAGTTACCCATTCCAAACTTGGTAGTAATCATAGTTACCACCTCCTGTTGTAAAGACTTTAAAAGGGACAATATATCCTTTTTGACTCATTGTAACAATGACTCGTCCCTTCTAGGTTATAAACTTCAATAAATCTTTGTCCTACACAAATAAATAGGAGATGCAGAGGAAATCTCCTAGCTCAATGAGAAATCCTTATTCCCTCTCTTCATCCCCAGTTTCTACTGTGTTAGCATTCTGTTGTTATTTAATATAGATGCAGGGGAGAAACTCAAATTTCTTTCATCCTCCGGTCTGGTCCAAGAATTCAAATAAATGCTTTCTGTTATTGGTGGGCAGGTGATGTACCCAAACAATGAGACTACCAACAGCCATAAGACTGTAGGGTATTGCACGTTCTTGTGGTATTGGAGAAGATGCTGTGAATATTCCAGATAGGATTCTTTTAAAGGATCATTGCTGATAATACCCTCAGAAGGGAAGTCCGGTATCAAATCTCACCTGGCAGGAATTGAGCCTGGAATAGAAAGTACATAAGTATGGCCAGCCTCCATTCTCTCCTTAGCTGACCCAAGGGAATGGAAAATCGGATAGCCCAGGCTAGTGGAGCAAGGAGGTTCCAGCCTTGTGGCCCAAGAATGGATTTCCTATTGAGAGGAACCTGGGGTTAACTCAAGCTCTGATTCACCTTCCCCACAAGTCTGGAATCATAAGGAACCCAGTGGAACCTTTCTCACCAGCTGGGCTTCAGTTTCCCTTTCCGCACTATTGGTGGTAAAATCTCCCCATACACTCCTACAGCTCATTGTTCCAGAGATCATTTATAGTAAAAGGAAGAGAAACATCTTAATAAAATCAGAGGACTTCAGTGCATGGAGATTTATGGAATAACAGCACTCATTTGTTCAGATCACCTGTGACATTTGCGATTACCTGCAATGATGCTGATCACCACAGCTAGCACTTACAGAGCACTTACTCTGGGCAGGCATTCTTCTGTGCCCTCCACAATAACTCATTTAGTCTTTACCACAACCCTGCCAGGTAAATGCGTTATCATCTCCATTTTATAAATATGGCTTAGAGAAGCTGGAAGATATGCCTGGGTGCTGGCTAATACATTACAGAGTTGGGGTGGAAACATGGGCCCTCACTTCCTGTCCTGGGAACCCAAGGTGGACCCTAAACCCCATTCTCAGAGCACTTATACTCTAGCAGGCATACAGTGAGCACTCACTGAATGGAGGCTCTCTTAGTAAGTGAGGACATATGTATGTTGAAAGGTGAATACCTACACAGGGCTTTATACTCTCAGTGCCAGTGCAGAGCCATTGGAGTTCCTAGAAGAGAACCATCATTGTCACTAGGGTACCTCCTAGGCAGGGGAGTTTTGACAGATTCAGACCACTTCTGATTGAGACCTGCTAACTTCTCACTGGGAGCAGTTAGGCAAGGTGCAGAGATGGGTGAGAGCAGGGGGGCATCTCAGGTACAGGTGGGTTGGAGCACAGGGTTCCAGCAGTCTGATTGGGAAGGGGACACCATCCCATGGCCCTTCTGCCCCTCTCTTGCCTCCTTCATTCATGCAGTGAGTCAGTAACAGGAAGGAGCCTTTGGCCTGCTGGCGATGCCATTAGTAACCCTGTGGGGAAAGGGGAACCATCCCAGGTCCCTCAGGCTGGAAGGCAGCAACAGCTGCAGCCAGCTTGTGCATCGTCTGCCCTTAACCCCATTCTGCCTCTACAACTTCCATCTGAGATAGGGTGGCCAGGAGCTTGGCTGATCAGAATTCTGCGGGGCATTTTGAAGAGCTCTAATTTCTAGGCCTTTCCCAAAACCTACTGAATAAAAATGTCAGAGAGAGAAACTCTGGAATCTGTACTTGTAAAAAGTATAGCCTTTCCCCCATGAGGTCCTGGCCAGGTAGTCATAGGGGTCCTGACCCACCCCAATCAAAGTGACACAGGGGTGTCACCAAGAGGAAGTATCAGCTATGAATGAACCAGGTGCCAAAAAGGGATGCTACTTGTTTCGAGATGAGGTTCTGTACATCTAAACAGTTCTGTTTTGAAAAACTTTCTAGCAGTTCATTATGTGTGTTTTCCAGGAGGCTCTGGAATATCTGGGATATGTTCTTTCTTTTAAGTCACAGTTTAAAAATTCCTAGACCAGTGGGAGGGAAGTGTCTATTGCAGGGCAGTGTGTAGGCATGTGTCTGCTCCAGGGCCTGAGCTAAGCACTGACTGGGCTCGTGGGAAGGTCCCACTCCCCTCCATCTTTCTGCCCTTTTCCATCAGTATGTGAAGATCTTCCGGGCCCTGATCTTGGGGGAGCTGGAAAAAGGTCAGAGTCAGTTCCAGGCCCTCTGCTTTGTCACCCGGCTTCACCACAATGAGATCATCCCCAGTGAGGCCATGGCCAAGCTTCGACAGGTGAGTGCCTGCCCTGGGCCCGCCTTGGCCCAGCTTCTGCCCCAGAGCCCCTATTGCTGCAGCTAGACTGGCCCCAAAGTAAATCTCCCACCCAGCACCTGACCCGCCCTCATCCCTTGTACCCCACTCTCACCCTATAGTCCTGAAGTGATTTTGCCCCAGGCCAAATCCTACCCCATTGCTCCAGATCCCTAATCTGCACGGAATCCCCAACTCCTATATTCCTCAAGTCCTCTAATCTCAGCTTCTCCCCATTTATGATGAAAGCCAGGGGCTTGGACTCCGAAGTTGGATCTGCCTTCAGACCCAGAGCCATCCTCATTATCCTAGTGACATTGGATAAAACCTCACACCTTCAAAACCTCTATTTTCTTAATGAGAAATGGTTATAGCAAGAATTAAATGAGATGATGTGTATAAGTGTTCAGTGCAGTGTTCAAAGCACTTCAGCCTGTCAACCTGCTCCCATTCTCTTTCTGGACCCTGGGCCTCTCCCCAGCCTCATCTTAATTCCCTAAACTATCCAGCAGGGCCTACCATAGGCCCCTCCCCTCATGCTCGCCCTTCCCAGAGATACTCAGTTCTCTGAATTCTGTAAAGTGTGGTCCCCCAGGTCTCATTTAACCTGGGACGGCTTGCCTGGCCTGCCTACTTTTAACACCCTCCTTCACCGCCTGTCTCCCCCCCAACCTCCCCTGCCACACACACACAGAACAACATATCAGAATTCTCCATCAGGCTACAGAGGACAGCACAGTGGCCAGCTGAAAAGGCTTGACTGCACTCTGGGTATTACTTTCTCTGCTAGTTGGAGTGTGGGCTGGGTAGCCAGCCCTTGACTACCACCAAGCAGATGGCTCCCAGGTTCTAAAGATAACCAGCCTGAGCTTGTCTGATCGGGGAAAATGGGCAGGGAACATTCTGAGACCATGTGGGAGTGGCTCTTGTACTCCACACAGAAAAATCCCCGGGCAGTGCGTCAACCTGAGGAGGTACGGGGCCTGGAGCACCTGCACATGGACATCGCTGTCAACTTCAGCCAGGGGGCCCTACTAAGCCCCCATCTTCGTAATGTGTGTGCCGAGGCCGTGGACGCCATCTACACACGCCAAGAGGACGTCTGGTTCTGGCTGCAGCAAGGTCAGCGGGGTGCTGTCCACTGCTGTATCACATCAAATATGATAGATATGAGATGTGAGAGTTGAGGAGAGGGACATCTAAACTAGGCCAGGATTGATTAGGGAAGTGATGCCTGTGTGGCTCTTCAATGAGAGGAGTTAGCCAGGTGAAATGACCCATTCCAGGAAGGGACACCCAGAACTGTGACTCTGCTGGGCCCTGTGGAAGGAGATTCCCCGGCAACTCCCACCTTATCCCTGACTTTAGTGAGAGTGGAGATGGGACCTTCTGTCATGTGATGGGGGCACAGGCACAAGGGTCTGGGTGGGGCCCAAAGATACCCATGCCTACCTGCCTACCTTTTAGAAATCAGCTCCTCTCCTTTCCTTCACACCTTCCCTGGTACCGGCATCTCTCCCCCAAGAAGCTCGAGGCCTCCTCTCATCTTTGCATGATCTTTGACTTTCTGGCCCATGTGACCTCACTGCTGGGCTATCTTCTTAGTACTTTTCCCAGGGCTGTCCTCAGATCCTCTGTAGAAAGGACAGGGAGATGTCACCATTCCAACTCCAGGTCTCTGGTCCCTCTGCTCAGCTAGCTGCAAACTAGAGAAATGCCTGCCCAGGGTAGCACTGGATTTAGAAATGCCCAACAGAGCTGTGGTCACACCCTCCACACACATACCCCTTCCCAGTGGGCTCTACCCCAAACTGAGGTACAAGCTTGATACTGTCCCCCAGGGGCTGGTCCCTCCTGTGACCACTGATCCAAGCCAGGGCCTAGGTCACTGTTGTCTCCCCCAGCAACTCTCATGTGCACACTCCCATCTACCCCACTCCCTGGCCATCCTGACTTCCCAGTATGTTTGTGCTAGCCCTTCCTCACCTGGCCCTACTCAGATATCATTTCCTTTGAGAAGCTTTCCTTGATTTCCTACTTATTCCCCCACCACACACTTCTATTCCATCACAATCCAGTATAGTAATGTTTTTAAGTGTAGGGTGGCAGTATGGCTAAGCAAAGGTCTTGAAGTCATATAGACCTGGGTTCTAGTCCTGACTTCACTATTTACTGTGTGATCTCAGCCAGACTGTTAAACTTCTCTATGCTGGTTTTCTCATCTGTAAGACAGGGATGAGAATACTTATAGTGGTAATGGATGCCTAAAGAAGCCATACAAGGAATGGCCCTGCCCCCTGGCTAGGGGAGCCCCTCACTCCTCTCCCCTCCTTGACTTTTGCCTCTCTCTCCCAGGTGTGGACAGCTCCATGTTCAAGGCTCTGCCCAAGGACACAGAGCAGGCTTTGCTGCCTCACTGCGGGCAGGTAGAGGACCTAGGGAAGCCCTGCGTCTGCCACTATGGCCTGAACCTGGCTTGGTACCCCTGCATGCTCAAGTACTGCCACAGCCATGACCGGCCAGTGCCCTACAAATGCGGCATCCGCAGCTGCCAGAAGAGCTACAACTTCAACTTCTATGTGCCCCAGAGGCAGCTGTGTCTCTGGGATGAGGATCCCTAGCCAGGCTGGGGTACAGGGGTGGGCCCCAGGAGGCTGCTCTGGGCTTACCACTCCTCCCCCAGCCCATTAGAGGATGTGACAATCCCCAATGAGGCCTTATTTCCCTTCCCTTCACCTAATTCTGGAGCCTCTGGCCCCATCACTCATGACTGTGAAAATAGATGTGGCATAGCAGGGGTTAACTCATGAAGGCAGCTCCCACTCCCACCCTGTGCCTTCCTTGAGGACAAGAGGAGAATGGGGTTCTCCACACTGCATCCCTCCCCTCAACGCCCCCTGAGGTGCTCTCTTTCAAGCAATGAAAATATCATGGCCTATGATTCTCCTATTTAACTCTTTGAAGGTTTAGACCCTAAAAGGTGTCTTTTCCTGTTATACCCACCTCCCCACACACAACCCCATGCCCAACCATCTGGAAGGAGCTGGCCCTTCTGCACCTTCAACTGTTCAACAAGGAGTGAGGATCATTGCCCCAGAGAGGAGGCTGTTGAGAAGGTTGCCACAGCCTCTATACCAGATCATTATGCCTTCTTCTTATCACTGGCCTCCGATGTCCACATTGGGGCAGGTGGGGACCTCCCAGCTCTGAGACCACCTGTGCCTTCCCCAGACCCGGATTTGGGACTTGGCCTCGAGAGCAGGCACTACCTTGTCCCCTCTAAACAGAAATGTTTGTAGGGTTCTGGGGCAGAGAGAGAGCATGAAGTATGAGGAAAACTTGAATCCCAGATATTGTAATGCAAAGTATTTATCATTTCTACCAGAAATAAAAGTTTAAATTTTTACTTGATGGACAGCTCTAGACTTGAAGTTCTCAGAGAACTTTTGGCCAATGCTGCCACCTGGTGTCAAGAGAATTGTGCCATACTCTATCAGTGAACAGTCTTGGGACAACTTCTAAAGCGAAAGCCCCCAACCTTTTTGGCACCAGGGTCTAGTGCTCCTATGAGAATCTAATGCCAGACGATCTGAGGTGAGCTGAGGCAGTGATGCTAACACTGGGGAGCAGCTGCAAATACATATGAAGCCTTGCTTGCTTGCCTACCACTCACATTCTGCTGTATGGCCTGGTTCTTAACAGGCCACCAACCAGTACTGGTCTGCAGCCTGGGGTTGGGGACCCCTGTTCCGAAGCACCTACTGTGTGCTCAGCCACTGTGTGGTGGGAGAGCATGTAGGTGCGGGGGATGTTACTAGGGAAGGATAAGACAAAATTTCTACGCTTAAGAAGACATACATGGATAAGCAAATCAGACAGTAGTAGACAGCATGAGATATATTAAGTCAAGAGAGAAGGTGAAAATTCTGGAACCAGACTTCTGGGTTGAAATCCTGAACGTGTCCTTATTTGCTCTGCACTCTTGGGTCAAGTTACTTTGTCTCTGTGCCTCAGCTCTCTCAACTATAAAATGCTCTTAATTATGAGACTTAAGACATACATGTTAAGTGCCCAGCACACACTGAGTGTTCACTGTGTTAGCTATTATTATATAGTTACTATTAGTGAAAAAAGCAGACATTTTCTCATCTATAAACTTGAGACAACTAAACCAGACATCTCGAAGGCCTCCTCACTTCAAAAGTATCTTCCATTATAAAGAGGTTGTAATATGAAGTGCTGAGCCAGATGCTGGAGGACATCCAAGGAGGAGGAATATTCAAGCTGGATTTATTGCAGAAAGTTTCCTGGATGAGACGGGACATGGGTTGAGGCTAAAGGATGGTACGAATTTGGCAAGGTGGAGGGGACTGTGTATTCAGGGCCTGGAAAATTCCTGGGGGTCCCATGGGGAACCCAACCCCTTAGGAAATAGGGGACCGGGCAGAGTCTGATCCTTCCTCACAAGCCTTGGAGAGGGAAAGGGGCTTGCAGGGCAGTCCCCATTACTCTGCTTCCCAGCACTCCCAGAACAGTCTGCTTCTGCCTGTTGAACCAGTGTAGGCCAGAGGGTTGTGGTGGGAGCCAGGCTTGCTTTTCCATGGTCAAGGTAGGGGTCAGTAGAGAGACATCCTCTTCACGTGAGCATGCCCCTTTCTGAATCTGTTTACGAGAACCAGCTTTAGCCATGCTGGGGTTAGAGGAGGAAGGTGTTCCTCACCAAGCCCTTTCTTCCTTCCTCTCCTGCTCAATATGGGGCTTCAGTCCTAAGCTCAACCCCTCCTCCAGGTAGGGGAGGTGATTACTTGGAGAAAGCAGCTCCTACCCTATGTGTCTGCCTTTATTGCTGGCATATACCTTCCTTACTCACTTCCAAATAACCAAAAATAATGCTTTTTTTTTTAAAAGTACTGTTTTTAAGAATTGGAGTGTTTTCTGATCTCCCTTGGGAGTGACTAGCACCTCCAAGCCTGCTTATTCCATGCAAGTAAGGGGGCTTCTGGACACTGTCACTATAGACCACTATGTCTGCCGTCCCTTCTTGGTCTCAGGGCATGGGGATGAGAATTAAGATCCCCTGAGATTTGAGCCTGACCCTACATGCAGATAAAGCCCACACCCACCATCATTCCAAACAACCCTCTTGAACTCCAACCCCATGCTGTCACGGTGCCTCCAATTCCACCATTACAATCACTTTTCTGCCAAGTAGTTTCAGCGTTTCAGCATGCATAAGAATCCTTTGGGAGCTTGTTAAATAGATGTAGGTGGTTAGCTATTTGAAAAACACTGAGATAATGCTTTAATTTCCTCTGCAGGCCTTTGTGGATGTGTGAAAACACCTGTGAGGGGTAATCTACCTATAGTAAGTTCCTCATTTCTCTGGCACTTTAGGGTTTACAAAGCGCCTTCACATAAATTAGCTCCATTGGCTCGTTGTAGTGATTTTGTGACATTTTATAGATGTGGCTAACCTATAAAATTGTGACTTACCTAAGGTCAAACAGTGCAGAGCTGGGATCCAACACCCTGCCTTCTTACTCCATGCACACTTACTAATCCAAATGGGCTTGTCAGAATGGCCAGCTGGAAGCTCAGCACAGTGCAACTACCAGAGAGAGGAAGGGTGGACAAGGAACAGTGAAAAGTGTGGAGTGCAAGCTAGGGCCAGTCCCGCAGTAGCAATCTTTGGGGAGGAGGGGTGGTGTCCAAAGCTTCCCTGGGACTAGTGTTGGAAGGAACAGGCTCTTGATTGGTCCTCTTTGGCAAGGTAAGCAAGGCTCTTGGGTGAGAGACCAGAAGTCCAGACCCTGCCATTGCCTCTTCAAGCCAGAAGAGATATAAGTGGTGCCATGCGTCTCCTGGCAGGATCACCCCAGCCTGGACTGGGCTTTACTGTACTTTCTGCGGGTTTTCTTTGGGCTCCTTCCATGCAATGTTATTAGCCAAAATAAGTTTTAGATGGGAGAATTGTAGGGCCCCACAGTTGAGGCATCTCTACCTAGGGTTTTCACAAGACCTGGATGTGGTGGGTGGAGTTTCTGAGGAGTCTGGCAAAAAAATTGGGCAAGGACCTCTCCCAAGAAGCAAAGCTTGAGGCTAACAATGCAGGTGATACATGTGAGGTATGTGGAGGCCGGCCTAGCCCCAGCTCTATGTGATCTGGATAAGTCACCCTCCCCCCACACACAGGCCCCCAGTTCCCTCATCCATTAAGAGAGAGGGCCTTGCTAGATCACCTCTAAGTTCTTCCCTGACACTGACATTCAGTGTATAATTGCTGTCTGGCATTCTACCTCAGATTATTAGCGACTTGGCTACTGATAGACAATTGAATTGTTTACTGTTAGTTGTTCTACAGCTATGCTGGTAAATGGTAAAAATTGAGAACTGCAATGGCCAGTATTTGGTAGGTATCATTATATTGCCCTCCAAATGGGGCTGTCTCAATTTATACTCTTACTAGTAGTGTACGAAAAGCCCTGTTCCCCCTACTTTGCTGTATCAGTAAGGGTTCTTCAGAGAAAAACGTGCATGCAC
>NW_006438126.1:107372-108553 GCF_000325575.1 Pteropus alecto | reverse complement strand
GAGAGAGAGAGAGAGAGAGATTGAGAGAGAGAGAAGGGAGAGAGATTTTTAAAGATTTAGCTCAAGCAATTGGGGCTCTGGCAAGTCCAAGATTCTAGCAGGCTGGCAGCTTAGGCAAAAGTTGATATTGCAGTCTTGAGTCTGAAATCTGTAGGGCAGGCCAACAACTGGAAATTTAGACAGGATTTCTATGTTACAATCTTGAGGCAGAATTTTTTCTCTTTCAGGAAACCTCAGAGTTTTTGCCCTTAAGGCCTTCAACATATTGGATAAGGCCCATCCACATTGTCAAGGGTAATCTCCTTTATTTAAAGTCAACCGATTGTAGATGTTAACCCTATCTATGAAATACCTTGACAGCAACATCTAGACTAGTATTAGACCAAACAACTGGGCATCATAGCCTGGCTAAGCTGACATATAAAATTAGCTATACTGTTGCCATCACTTGCTATTATATCATAAATTGCCATTTTGACCATAAAAAATATACTATCTCTCATATTCATTTTAGGGTTTATTCTCAGATATCAGTTATTGACTATAGCCAGGTAATGGCTGTGCTGGTTATTCCCCCACTTGCCCCCACCCCAACTCCTACCCCATTCATTCTCCACCCTCCTCTGCCCTGCTCTGTGCCCATGGACACCAACCTCTACATCATCCCCACCTGGGCTCCTTCACCTCTGGCTCGGCCAGTGAGAAGCACCACAGATCTGAGGGCAGGATAAGAGAGACTTCAAGACATGCAATCCCCACTCTTTGCTTCTTCAATTCTGAACTTCTGGCATTAGCTTCCTTTCCCCAAGGCTCCAGACCTCCTTGGGCTCCTGGACCACTGTTGCTCCTTTTGTGGATTGTGCCCACATCCCTTGAGGTGGTCAGCTCACTGCCTTGGCCCTGGCTCCTGTGTCATACTGGGAGAATGTTCTGACACCTAAGCAGAGAGAGGTAAGATGAAGTGACACTGCACTCATGGTTCCCACCTCTCCTACATTACAGGATGCAGAAACATCTCTATCCAACCTCCATCCATGCCTCCCTTTCAGGATTCCCACCTGTCATATGGTAGGAGAGATGTCCTTTCTCTTCTGACCCTGACCCCAGGGCTCTGAGTCCCAGCCTCTCCCCTTTCCTCTCTGGAGAAATTGTCCTTTCTCTTTCTTTTCTCTCTTTCTTGA
>NW_006438126.1:85290-107284 GCF_000325575.1 Pteropus alecto | reverse complement strand
TCTTTCCCATCAGCCCTGAAAATATTTAATCTTTCCCATCTAAAAAACAAAACAAAAATACCTCAAACCCAAGTCCCTTTCTACCTTTGCCCTACTTGTCCCTGTTCTTTCACAATGAAACTTCTTACCAGAGTCCTCCACCTCCCCAGCAATTCCCAACCTTGCAATCAGTAACAAGTCATCCATTACTGAAACTGGTGAACTATTTCCACCAAAATGAGGGCAAATTCAAAGTCCTCCTTGTAGAAATATCATCACCCTCATTTACCTATGTTTTTCCACCTTTTTGCTCTGTGATCTGGCCAGCCTGTACTGCTTGGGAGCCCCCAGTGTTCCACACACCCTCCTGCATATGCTGTTCCCTTTACTTGTATTGCTTATGCCTACTCTCACCTCCTTCCTCCTTGCTGGAGATCTCTTCTTAGATTTCCCTTCCTCTAAGAAGCCTTTCCTGATGCCCATGGCCAGATTTGAGTAAGGCATGCCCTGCAGCAGGCCCCCCATAGCACCCTCTATTTCCCTGTTAGAGTACATGCCACAGTGTGAGGGACTTGCCTGTTCAATGGTCTGCAAGCATTACCAGATTGTGAGCTTCCTAAGGGTGGGGACAACATATGGTCTCCATTCCATTCCCAGCTCCTGGCCTGATGCATAGCTCCAGTGGATACTCAATACATGCTCTGAATGGATGAATGAATGAATGGCCACTGACTTCCTACATGTGGGGGTATAGGATTGGCATGTACCTCAGAAGCTCCAGAGGGCAGTGTGGGAGGTAGGACATTTTAACCAGCAGACTGTCCAGCAATAGAAGAGACTGCCCAATAAGGCCAGGGGTCCTGTCCCTGTGTTGACTGGGCTGAGGCTGGCTGACTACAACTGGGATCCCATGGTAAAGTCTGGCCTTTGATGTGGAGCATGGACTAGAAGACCCAACAGCATTCTGAAGCTAAAAGTCAATATCTTCAGCTTGCCTGGAACTGGGGCCCTCACCTGTGGTTTCCCCAGACACGGATGGACAGGAAATCACTACAAGATGGTGGTGAGACCTCTCCAGTCTTGCAGTAGAGATGCTCAAAACAGGATTACACACCCCTATCACCACAAGAGGGCACCTTAGGCTTAAGCATGCCCTGAGCATGCAGGTAAATCAGGAGCTTTATCTGGTCTGAGGTAAGTTGGGAGAACCAGGAAAAGACTGACTGAAGCATAGCCCAATGGTGGCCCCAAGGTCAAAAAAGTTCATTAGAAAACAGTTGTTATGCTATTTTAAAATTAATACATATCATTATCTATTATTCGGAACCTTCAAGCACAAAATAGACAATGAGTTTGTGTGTACTCTCCCTAGATGTGAGTGAAGGCTAGATACTAGATGGCGTGGAATGTTTGGGGTTGGGGGCTCAGCATTAGGGATATCAGAGGCAGGAAATAGCTTTGTATCCTGACTCCTCTGTCCTCTACAGTCTCATCCCCAGAAACAGCTTTATCCTGGTTCCCAGAGACCCTCTTACTTTATTACCCTGCTACTAACCCCCTCTACCCGCATCCTACAATGAATGCTCCCCTTGGCAATGGTGCCCTAAGATGGACTCTGAGGTGTGATTTTAAAAGAGGCCTAGGAGTTCTTCTTGGCCTCTACCTGTTGTCCATCAGCTCTTTTGAGAAGCCTGAGCTTGGATTCATTCCCTGTGGTTGCCCCAAGGCAGAGAACTGACCACCACTATATGCCCCCACACTCTGGGCCCTACAGTCCATCTGGCAGACAGGGAACTTGTTTCTTAGTGGCTTTCCAGGACGCCTTGCTCTCCACCCTTCTTCCAGCCTTGACAACTCAATCCAGCTGACATGACAGGAAATAAGAGTGAGCAGCAGGGCCTGCAGCCCAAAAGGCTATTTTCCTTTGCTGAGGTGGGAAACAAAGATGGGAACCCCCCTCCCTCCCCTGAGTACCTTTTCCAGGGCAATAACCCATTTCCAGCAATGTGTCTGAAGCTTGATTCCTAGGGATTTCTAGAAATGGAGCCTGTAGAGCTAGTGACTTCCTAGAGGTATAGCTAAGAGACTCAGATGTCACCTCCAGAGGACCAGAAGGACCTGGGAAGAGGTCCAAGTTGATAACAGTTTGGGGACCACAGAATCCTGGAGTAAGACTTTAGCTACTCCCTGAACAAGTCCTTTAGCTGTTGAGAGAGGGTGGGGAGGCAGGGAGAGAGTGTTTGCATTTTATTTGCATTTCATTTGCATTTGACTCTACTGATGTCCAAAGGCACTAAAATTTCCTGTCCTTGCTTCTTTTTCCCTTTCTTCCTCTCCCTTTTTAATCTCTAGGCAACCCCCTATTTCTTTCCTCTTCCCCACAATTTTCCCTCTTCCAGGCTAAACACAGATATGGAGTATTAGGCACAGGGGGGTGGTACCTTCCTCACCACCTCCCATCTGCCTAGAACTCAAAAAGCTGATTTCATGGAGACTATGAGTACTAGGGAGGAGAGAGGGATAAAGGGGTCTTTTGAGATTCTATTCCAGTTCATTTCGTTGAAATTATCACCAAGCAAGTCAGAGAGGGAAGGAACAAAAATTGTCCAACCCTGCCCCATACACAGGAGCCATAAACCCACCCAGCCTTCTAAGACCCAGGAAAAGCATATGAAGGAGGAGCAGAGAGAGGGTCTCTGCTCTGCCTTTACTTGCTGTGTGACCTTGGGGAAGTCCCTTCCCATGTGGACCTCCTATTCTTCATATAAATGTTACCTAGGCTCCTTCCACCTCAAGTTATAAGATGATAGAAGGGAGGAGAAGAGAAAGGGAAACTCAGGCTCAAGCACTGGAAGCAAAATTAAAAGCACCAGTTTTGGAGTCAGGCAGATCTGGTCTAAATCCCAATTCAGTCATCTACTGGCTGTATTAACCTCCCTGAACCTTAGTTTCCTCTATACAAGGAGCCTAAAAATTGTTATCTTCTCTTTAAAGTTGTGCTGATTAAATAAGAAGGAGCATGTTCTGCATGTAGCACCTTTCCTGGCAGATAGGAAGTGCTCAATCAATATTTATTGAAAGAATGACTAAAGGAATGAGTAAATGAATGAACGTAAGGTAATGCCTGCCACTGTCCTCCAGTTCCCACCACCTCCCACACTCCCATCCTCCCACTCCATGTCTGGAACCCAAAACTGCACTTCCAACTGTGAATCTCCAAGGTCCCATCTCTGCTTCAGTGGGCATGACCCCCAAGGTCCACCCCCACTCCACCCCAAAATCCTAGGCTGCTGGAGCTTGGAAATCTTCAGGTACAAATACCTCTGGCTTCTGGAAAACTAAAGCCCAGAGGGGGAAAAAAATGTAATTTTGCACATGAAAAAGAGAAACAGGTCTCAGACATAGTAGTCAGAGAATAAGACCCTCAGCACATACAGCCATACTATTGCTATGCAAATAGTGATATGAAAATCACAAGCACACAGGGGTATATAAACTATGGGCAGGTAGTTTTCTAGAATGATAGCAGGTGACATACAGTTGTAGATAAGAAATGGACCTCAGGGAAGGGGCCAAGCCTGAAGCGGAGGAGGGGAGGGTAAGAAGGGAGAAGCGGAGGGAAGGAAGGGACAAGCTACAAGTGTCCTGAGTTGGGGGGCGGGGGTTCCTGGGTTCACTAGGCCTCAAAGAAACTTTGATTACTTCCCCCAGCCAGAAGAAACAGGAAAAAAGTTCCCTGTCTTCTTACTGAGAGTAGGAGGAGACAGGGCAATGTGATTAGGGGAAGGTAGTTTTAAGGACCTCAAGTGCAGTTATTAAGCATTTCTTATTTCTCCAGGGCCACTGTAGCACCCACTGAGCCATTTCTGATACCTGTTATATACCCAGCACTATGCTCAGTGCTGTGGGGCATCAATTAGTTAACAACCAGGAGGTAGGGTAAGAAAAGTCCCAAGAACCCACCACAAGGGCTATTAAGAACATTGAAGTGTTATGGTAATTTAGTGAAAGATCAGATCACTTCCAACTTCAGAAAGGAGGTGGCATTTGAGTTGTGCATGGAGGGAGTAAAGTGCAGTGCTTTAAAATAGGAGCCCTAATACTTTATTGGCTGTGTAACATTGGACAAGTTAAATTCACTAAGCCTTATTTTTCCCATCTGTAAAATGTAAATAATAACAGTTTAATCTACAAGGTGTTATGAGGACTAAACAAAATGGATGCTTTAAAGTGTTAGTACTGTGCCTGACACAAAATAAAAGTTCAATAAATGCTGGATATTACCATAGGGATTATTGGGGTAGATGGTGGGTGGATATACTAGGTGGGAGTAACACTGTAAACAAGACATAGAGACAGAAAAGCCCAGGACCTGTTCTGTGAGCAGGAAATAGTCCTTGACACTAAGGTAGGTTGATAGTAAGACATCTGGAAAGGTGAGACCCTGCCCTTCCGTTGGCATATGGCTTTCTGTGCTTACAAGACAGGTGGCCCCTTGACCTTGGCACTACTTACTGTGACCTAAAGAGTAGAGAGAAGAGGGATGGGGAGCTCAGATCTATGATGGGTGCTGCAAAGAGCACCGAAGTGGGAGTCCAGAGACCTGATTCCAGCCAGGCTCTTTCTGTCACCGGGGAATTGTGTGATTTTGTCATCTCCCAGCTCTGTAGATGAGAGGGGTGGCTGTCCCCACAACCCCTGACATTGATAAATAACTTTCATATCATCCTGTCATAAAGCCTCAGAGCAACCTGGGACCTTCATGGGGTAGGCAAAGGGCAGTGTCTTCACCTGGAAGATGTAACAATAAGCTGGGCCCCATCTAGGTCCCAGGAAGCTGTGAGGATGCATGGGAGCTGGTGAGCTTGGCGAACTGCTAACTCCATCTAGAGAGTTGTCAGTTAGGATTCACACTTGCTCCTTTTTACAGATGAGTAAAATGAGTTCAGGGAAGTGAAGAGCCTGTCTCATTGACACAAACTGATAAACCATTGAGACAGGCTTCCAAAACCAGATTCTTTCCTGTAACACATGGCTTCTCCAAACATTCCAGGCTCCTTGCAACGTTTACACTTCGGAAGTCTGTCCAGACGGAAGTTCAGTCCGGCTGGGTAATAATCTTCCAGGGGTTCCTAAAAAGGGCGAGCTGGACCAGGAGTCTGGGTTACTGCGGGTATGGTGGGAAGAGGCTGCCAGGGCGGGTTGGGGCAAAGAGGTGTTCCACAGGGTCGGGACCCGCCCTGGCAGCACCCCTTGCCTCCTCCCCAGACCCCTAGCTCCCGTATGCAAATTATTGCTTTGCATGGGCTGGGGGCCAGGTGCCCGGGACCGGCCATGGGGCGTGGTCGACGGCCCCCGCCCCGCGCCGCGCCGCGTGCTCACCTGGGGCGTGTGGTAATCCTGGCTGTGCCGAGTGCTGCCCCGGCGGGAGGAGCAAAGCGTGCGACGGCGGCGGCGAAGGCTCTGGCAGCAGCTCCCGCGGCGGCGGCGGTGGCTGGAGGCGGAAGGAAGGAGACCCTGGCTTCCCAGGGGGCCCGGCTGGGGCCGACGCGAGGGTCCTGGGGGGGCGCTGGTTTTGGCCCCGCCTGGGGCAGGATGGTGAATCTGGAACTCATGCACACAGGTAAGGGCGGAGAGAGTGAGCTCTGACAGGTGTCACTGAGCGTGAAAAGGGGCGAAGGAGGGGGCCACCATTCTCCAGGGTCTTATTCCCCGGCGACCAGAAGAGGTCAGTGTGGATAGCGGGTCACCCAGGGGCGGGAGTGGGGAGGTAGATTTGGTAGGGGGGAGGGGACTTTGGAGAAGAATAAATGTGGGGGCTACAGGGTTGGTGGGTGGGAGGGCTTCTGAAGATTCCAATCTGGAGAGTGGCAGATGTGTGAGACTTGGGTGTGCTGAACTGTTGTCGACTCGCTGAAGTTGCCTTATTCACTGATTGCAGAGGGGTGGCTCACTCATTCAGCTAGGGGTGTGGACCAGGGAGTACATAAGTGAGGAAAATACTTGTATCCACATGTTACATGTTTTGTGTCCTGGGCAATTACGTGAAGTGGAAACAAAGTGGGCATCTGTGAGGTCTGAAGTTGGGCTGAGGGAGCCTAGAAGTAAGGGGGCTGGGCAATTACAGAGGCACACCTGGGGCAGGTGCCATGCTGCACATGTATTAGATTGGGGCTTGTGGAAGCATGTGTCTTGTGTATCAGAGGTGAGTCTATCTGTCCCTATGTGAGCTGGGAAAGGTGGTAGAGCAGACCCCATGTGTGAAGGTATGCCCCCCCATGTGTGAAAGTGTGCCCACACACATGCTCTGCAGGTCTTGGCAGTGTTATAGGCTCAGTGCTGGAGGAGGGGTGGTGGCGAAGAGTCCAGTGTGCTGGTCAGGAGCTCTGTAAGACCTCACAGGAGGAGCACCCTGCACAGGGGGCTATGAGATAGGTGCTTCCATCTCTGTGTCTGAGATGGGGTGGTGAGAGACATCCTTTGTGTCCCATGTCCCATGGATTCAAATATCAAGCCCTCCTTCGGGCATGGGAACTTAGGAAATGGAAATACTTTTCCAGGAGTCAGTTTCTCTTGTGCGAATGGTATGTGGGCATAGAGTGAACCAAGCTGATCTCTCCTTCCACAGCTGGGTTAGGGCAGGGAGCACTATTCCTGAGGGGCTGGGCTTGGTGTTAGGGTAGGCCTTATGGAAGTCTGAGCGCCTGAGCAGAGAATAGATTCAGAGTGAAGAAAACTAAACCTAATTTGGCCATTTCAAATCAGTAATTTGCCTCTCAAAGTGGGCAGCACCCAATGACTTTTATTTAGGATTTCAGCATTGTTAACAGGAATTTTGTTGTCTGCTCTCCTTTCTGGATGAGTAGGAAAGAAGAATAGGGTTGGGGGGCAATTTTCCCAACCCACCTCCAAGGAGCAGAGTAGACTGGAGGCTTTGGCCCTTCCTGAGGCCCACCAGTGCTGCAAACAAGCAGCAATGGGTACCTGGGGAGCCCTAGAGTCCACAGTTCCCAGAGGCAGTCTTGGCAGGGCTGAGAGAGGTGTTGACTCTGAGTGCATCCCCAGGTGCCAGGACCTGCCAGAAAGGCTAGGTGAGACAACAGGAACCATCTAACTGGTGTTACCCAATGTTTGGGGAAAATCTGTTTTGAGACCCTGTGACACCAGCCCTGCTCTCCTTCTTTTACCTCCCACCAAGAAGGTCTTGGTTTGAATGGAAGCAAGAATTTAGAAAGGTGGGCTCTAGGGGAAAGTTCTTTAGGACCAAGATAGGAGACTTCCTGGGAGGTTTCCACCTCCTGCTCTGGGGGAAGTGGGAGGAGGTGGGACAGCTGGCACCCAGCAGGAAAGCAGCCTAGGGGCTAAGAAGATCTAGCAAAGAGCAGGAGAGAGAGTGAGGTTGAGGTGAGAGGGCCAAGCCCTCCTTGCCTTGGTCTTGGTGGAAACTCCAGGATGATGCTTTTCAAAACCCAGATCCCTCCCTCACACTTGTCCTCTGTAAGCAGGGGTTCCAGCTACAAAGGGGGAGACCGAGCTAAACCTACGGTGAGGTGACTCCCCAGAAGGGGGTTTCCATCTACCTTCAGTGGGCTACCTGATTCATCTCTGCACATTTACTTGTTGCTCTTCCCCAGCCCACTTTTTTTAGTCTTTCTCCCCTCAGGGCTGTCTGGGCCTCTGTGTGGCATCTAGTTTCCCTTCAGTGGCACCTCAGAGGCTCTCTCAGTTTGGGACTTTCTGTAGAGTCTCTCTGATTAGTTCGCTACTTGAGGGTTCTCTTTGCTGGGTCTTCTCAGTGGGCCTTTCAGTCCAGGGTTGTCTCTGCAGGGTTTTTCAGTGCAGGCTCTTCTGTGGGGTCTGTGAGGGAGGGTCCTTCTGTGGAGTGTCTCATTATGGGCCCCTCTTTAGGGTCTCTCAGTCCAGGGTCCTTTTGGTGGAAATTTGGTCTCTTTTGGGTCCTATTTTCCCCCTCACAGTTATCCTATATCCCGCAGATTGTTTATTAACACACTTCCCCCTGTGAATTCCAAGTTCTGGGCCCTTGGGGATGACTCCTCAATTGATTTGCTGGAAGAATTTGGTGGTGAAAGAGGGGGAGCAGGAGTACACAAAGTAGGGTATAGGGTTCTCCTCCCTGCCCCCCCGCCCCGACACACACTCAGCTCCAAAATCACTGCAGCCCCTGAGTCGGCCCATCTTTTTCCTCTGATAACTTGGATGTAAGCCACATCAGGTTAGCCTGAGGCCTCAGCACTTTGTACTCCATAGAGCATCTCTCACACAGGAGCAGGAACACCTGAGTAAGCATGAGGTCACCAGACACAGGGGCACTCCAGCCAAGGAGGGGCTCCCTTTCCTAGGCCAAAAATAGTCAGAGGGGTAGATAAGAGACAGACAGACACATGGGGAGGGAGAGAACAAAGAGGAAAACAGTGGAAAGCCAGCCAGAGGGGGACACCTGGCCTGTCTCAGGCATCTCTTTTTTCTGTCTTTCTCACTGAGCTCTTCTGCATTAGGGCTGGGAAAGAGGGATCAAGTCTCACAGACTGATACCAGTTATAGTATACCATTTGGGATGGAAGGCCTCATTGAGAGAGGAAGTGGATTTCTCTTGAAGAAGAAAGAAAGAAGTCTCTTGCAGGGAAGAGTGGGAGCCATGGCTGGCTCAGAGTTAAGACTACTGGGTCCCTTGAATTCTCTATGGTAGAAGTGCCCTCATCAGCAGGTATGGGAAGAAGTCAAGAGGGATCTCCAGTTACTTCCAAAGAAATGAAGATAGACAGTAGGAGAGAGAAGGATGGTTTCCCTGTATAGCCTATAACCAGGGGTTCCAGGACAGTGTAGATGCTCAGCCTGCAACCTGGGGAAAATGCTGCCTCCTGGACTTTGCTCCTGCAAATTCATGTACACATCCTTGTTCACGAATGTGTAAGAAGGATCTACTCCTGGGTCATACCAAGGCATTGAGAGGAGCAAGGCCAGCCACCAACATCTTGCCCCAGCCTCAGAGTGTGATGGTCCCAGCGAGGCAGATGAAGGTCTGTGTCTGGTATTTGTGCTCTTACACAGAGCAGCTGAGCCTCCCCAGGGAAGGGAGTGATGGCAAAGAGCCTACTCAATCGGTGCTGAGATAAGAACAGCCAAGAAGCCTGGCCCCACCCCATACCTCTCTCACTCACCCCTGCAAGTGCTGTCCAATAGGCGAAGGGTTATGGCATCTTGGGGAGTTTCGGTGTTGGCCCATTTTTAGGCTGAGACCCAAGAGCTCGTCCCACCCAGCAGCCACAGCCTCCTACCCAACAGGAACAGATCCTTGGTATCTTAGCATCCTATGGGACTTCGAGCTTTTACAGATCATCTCAGCCTGCCCCTCTATTCAGGCTCAAATCCCTTTCCAATCCAGAAGTGTCACAGTGTTGCTCTCATAAAGAGTACATCAAATTAGTAGATGTCCATGCAGAGTGTGGGGTTTTTGACTCCTTCAAAAGCTATTGTTAGACATGATTAGGACTACTTAAGCTCATTTAAAGGATGAGTGAGATGGCTTTGGGGTATATTTAAAGGAAATGCAGAGAGTATGGGTATTGGAAGCAAGTTTGGGTTACAGACATAAAATTATGGTTTAAAGCGTTACCCTTCTTAAACATCACAAATTTGAAATAAGCTGATTCAGAGAATCTAGTCATCATCCCAGCCTTACTACATCTTAAACTCTTCCTGTCCCCATGAGCTTTTTTCCTATGAAGTCAGAATTTGAAGAATGCCGATGGTTCCCCCAGTTAAAGGACAAGTTATAATAGGGCTGAGACAAAAGTAAAGCCGTTTGTTGTAATGGGAGAAGGGAACTAACATCAAAGCCTGTTTAGTTAATTCGTTTATCACATGCTTACTTTGTGCCAGGCAATTTTCATTCAGTATTTCATTTGCTCCTCATAATAACTCCGGGAAGTATCATTATTCCTGTTTTTTAGGTGAGAAAACTGAGGTTCAAATATGTGGCCAGAGTTCCCCAACTAGTTAGAGATGACACTGGAATTGAATCCAGGTCTGTCTTTCACCAAAACCTATGCTTTTAATACTAGGTGCTACTGAAGCATTAAAAAACCACCAAAGGGCAAATTCTTCCCCTCCCACAGTTTCTGAGCAGTCTTTTTCTCAGCATTTCTGAAGAATCTCTAAGGGAAAGTAAAAGCTGAGCAGGTCTGTTAGGCCATGCACAGCTCCAGGGATAGTACTCAGGAGTAGGATGAAGCAAAGCTTATTTCTCCATTGGAGTGAAGGTGAGCAGCAAAAGAAGCCCTTTGCAGATCTGTCCAGGTGGCCCACACTAGTCTGCATATTCATGCCTAACAGACTATACAGAGAGTTTCAAACTGCAGTAGGAAAGACTTAGGTTAGGCTAAATAAATGCATTCCTAAATGCAGTACACTGGGATAAGTGGTGGGGTATGGTTGCAGCGTCTCCCCTGAAGGTCTGTGACCATGCAGGACGTGTGGAGGTCCAAGAGGGTGGCTGTATGGAGCTCCAAGTATTTACCTGGGACTTATCACTTTGGTGGGTCTCCAAAATATTCTTCAAACCACAGTGGCTTACTCCTTCCTCTGTTCCAGGGTGTTCTAAGGGCTGGAGAGGCTCTGGACTTCCATCTCTGTCTTGCTTGGCAAGACAGTCACTCCTGCCCTTTAGTAACTACATGCCCAGGAGCCACAATTTAAATCTCTGCCAGAGCCACACACGTCATTATTCTAAAAAAATAATAAGTAGGTTTCTCCCCGTTTTTCCTGAGGCAGAGGTCCACCCTTTCCCCTCATCCTGATCATCTCCAGACCACCGGTGTCCAGACTGCCAACTGCCTGATTACCTCGTGCAAATTAAGGCTGCCTGCTTAACTAAGATTGGCTGGTGAGCCAGGTACGCAAATTGGTTCACCAAGACTTTACCTGGTTTGAAAGAGTTAAAATGCTGTTCCAGAGAAGAGGATGGAGGTGGGGATAGGGGTGAGGGTCAACACAATTTGAGTAAAATATTTTTCTGTCTTTAACAGCTTCAGTGTTTGGGTGGTTTAATAAGGAGAGTAGCCAAGAGAGTGAGTGAGTTCAAAGTTGCCCCTTTCCTTCTCTCTTCTGACCCTGGAGGAGACTAAGGGGCCTCTTAGGTGGTGGCAGCTATTTATTGTGGGTAAATGTTTAATTATTGAAATGAAGCAGGGCAGAGAGGCCAAACCCACAGCACTGAGACTGGCCTTGCTTGGTCTTATCTCTCTTCGGGGCACTGACCCATCCGCTATTCCTTTTTCACTGAACATATGGAAGTATAGGAGAGAAGGTAAGGGTCTCCAAAGGATAGGATATCCAAGGAGCCCACACAGGAGCTAGGGTGTGATTCTCAGACAGTAGGCTGACCTCTGAGAACCAAAGAACAGAGTCAAGAATTGGAGAAAGGTGAAGCGTTGGTTCAAGGGTACTCCTGCCTTCCAGCATAGGGCTATTATGGGGGGAAGAGGGGAGATGGATATTTCTTATGCTATTTTAAAAAGTAAAATAAATTCCCCAAATCCAAAAAGAAATGAGGATTAAGAATGGGAAGCATCCTCTCTGCTGTACCCCTCCCCTTGTTAAATTTTTACTAGCCTGAGGCCAATGATAGAAGGAATGACAATGGTGCAAAAGGTGAGAGACCCTGCAGTAGCATGGGGGAAAGAGGGAAAGAAAGGCAGGGGAAAGAGGGAAAGAAAGGCAAGGGAAAGGAGGAAAGCATGAGAGGAGGAGATATGTGCCCTGAGTTTGTGAATTTTCTAATGATTGTGTGTTCAGGAATCAGAAATTGGAAAGTGATGGTTGTAATTACACTTTCATCTTTGCTGTTTAGTTAAAGCCACATGTGTTATAAGCAAGAAAAATTGTGACCTTTATTAAAATCATTCATGTTTTCCCTGCAGATATCAAGATGAGTGGGGATGTAGCAGATTCCACGGATGCTCGCAATGCTATCAGCCAGGTGGAGACAGGTAAGTGTCTTCTCTTCTGAAGACTTTACCTGGTGTGAAAGAGTTAAAATGCTGTTCCAGAGAAGAGGATGGAGGTGGGGATAGGGGTGAGGGTCAACACAATTTGAGTAAAATATTTTTCTGTCTTTAACAGCTTCAGTGTTTGGGTGGTTTAATAAGGAGAGTAGCCAAGAGAGTGAGTGAGTTCAAAGTTGCCCCTTTCCTTCTCTCTTCTGACCCTGGAGGAGACTAAGGGGCCTCTTAGGTGGTGGCAGCTATTTATTGTGGGTAAATGTTTAATTATTGAAATGAAGCAGGGCAGAGAGGCCAAACCCACAGCACTGAGACTGGCCTTGCTTGGTCTTATCTCTCTTCGGGGCACTGACCCATCCGCTATTCCTTTTTCACTGAACATATGGAAGTATAGGAGAGAAGGTAAGGGTCTCCAAAGGATAGGATATCCAAGGAGCCCACACAGGAGCTAGGGTGTGATTCTCAGACAGTAGGCTGACCTCTGAGAACCAAAGAACAGAGTCAAGAATTGGAGAAAGGTGAAGCGTTGGTTCAAGGGTACTCCTGCCTTCCAGCATAGGGCTATTATGGGGGGAAGAGGGGAGATGGATATTTCTTATGCTATTTTAAAAAGTAAAATAAATTCCCCAAATCCAAAAAGAAATGAGGATTAAGAATGGGAAGCATCCTCTCTGCTGTACCCCTCCCCTTGTTAAATTTTTACTAGCCTGAGGCCAATGATAGAAGGAATGACAATGGTGCAAAAGGTGAGAGACCCTGCAGTAGCATGGGGGAAAGAGGGAAAGAAAGGCAGGGGAAAGAGGGAAAGAAAGGCAAGGGAAAGGAGGAAAGCATGAGAGGAGGAGATATGTGCCCTGAGTTTGTGAATTTTCTAATGATTGTGTGTTCAGGAATCAGAAATTGGAAAGTGATGGTTGTAATTACACTTTCATCTTTGCTGTTTAGTTAAAGCCACATGTGTTATAAGCAAGAAAAATTGTGACCTTTATTAAAATCATTCATGTTTTCCCTGCAGATATCAAGATGAGTGGGGATGTAGCAGATTCCACGGATGCTCGCAATGCTATCAGCCAGGTGGAGACAGGTAAGTGTCTTCTCTTCTGAGAAATGGAACAGGAAAGCACCTGGTGGGAGAGAATTGTTGGAAATTTTAAAACAATGTTGCATCTCTTCTCCTTTGGTCATTTAGCCCATCAGATCCCAAAGTTGAGTCTTAGGAAATGAAAGAATTGCCTACAGATGCAGGCTATGACCCTGGAGCCTTCGAATAATACGTATTGGTCTACATGGAACAGAGAAATCTCTGGAGCTAGGCTAGGAAATGGCCAGATTCTTAAAAACAAAACAAGAAAGGGAGAAGAGTCACTTTTTAATGTGCCATTCCAACACCCCTAGAAGCAGCAGGCTGTATTCTCAGCTGCTACTGACAGAAGGCAGAACCTGTCTTTAGTAGATGGGGACCTTTTAACCTAGATATCTCAAAAGTCTTACTCAGGAAACTAACCAAAGAGGCCTGTGTGCAAGTATTCCTCTTCCAAATTATGTGCATGTTGATGGTAAATAGACTCAGAAAGGAAGGGTTGGTAGCTGGAGATGACTGCTTTGTGAAGAAAGGAAAGAGGATATGGAAGAATTGAGAAAAAAGTTGCATACCTCTCTGCTTTTAACTCCATAGTCCAAGCCTTGCTTTGAAATTCCATATAATTAAAAAGAACTCAAAGAAAGATGAGTATAAATTTTAACACCACCAAATAACTTTAATAGTATCCCACTAAGACCTCAATTAGCCTTTCAACTGGATCTTTGGAGCCATAGAAAATAGAAGTAGAACAGAATGTCTCCCAGAGCTAACATCTTTTCCCAGGTCTTCAGGTGCAGTCTAGTTCCATTCATGAAGCTAAAAGACTTAGAATAAGGGACAAAATAATTGAGGTCTTGTGGTGGGGTGCAGCTGAGGATGCATTTACCATAAACTTTTCTGCCTTGAATTAATATTGAAACAGTGTCTATTTGCAAAGTAGAGCTACAGGCTTTATATTTTGCTTTATGGGTAATGACAACTGAACTAGGAGAGTGTGGGCCAGTCCAGTAATTAATTTATTAGCTGAGTATGTTTTCCTAAGTTTCTATAAAGTGGGGCACCTATTCTTTCCAGTTGAAAAGAAAATTCTCTCCAATCTCAAGAACTCCAGAAAAGTTTTAAAATCAGTTCAGCTGGCGACTGATAGGTACAGTCTCAGCTTTGACACACCCTAGAGAAAAATCAGAGTCGAGAAGCCATGGTTGAGAAGAAGGTGGGTCGCCCTTTCCTGGTAGCAGGTTGGCTATTTATCTGGGCCAGGCATATTGCCCCAGGTACGTGGAGACACAGCTAAGAGAGTATCCATGTAGAAAGAAGACTACTCTTAGCAGGCTGGCACTTGCGCTCTGTTATTAGTTACTTGACCAAGTCAGGATAACCATGTTGGGAGTGAGAAGGAGCTATGCAGAACCCTGAATGGTGAACAATGAGAGGAAGGAAGTTCAGATCTTAGGTGGGGGTTAGGAAGGGTAAGGTGTTTTCGACAATCTAAGCAGACAATCTAAGGAAGTTCTAGCCTCTTATCTGGGACCATGGGAGCTATGTACAAACTAGTCTAAAGGAGAAAGAATCCAGAGATAAACTGGGACTTTTGAAATCTGTTATCCCAGGGTTATTGTTAATTTAACATGTGACCTTAGCTCAGCTGTTTTACCTCCTTAGGAGGCAGGAAGAGGTGACCTTCGAAGAGTGGATTTAGAACCACACAGACCTGGGATAAAAATCACAGCTCTGCTGCTTACTAGCTGTATGATCTGATAAGTTAATTTAGCCTTATCTCTTCTATAAATGGGGACAATTAATGCCCATCTTCAGGAGTGGGTTGAGAGTTATCTAATGGCATTACCTCTAATGGCATCATTAAGATTCTGTGATTCTGTAATATACAGAATGAGCATTACTGCTTAGTGCTTTGGGGCTGCAGGTAGATGGGATGCCCTTTGCCTCTTTACTCAGGCCAAGTAGTCTCAGGCCCCAGAGGTCTATTTTTTTGCTTTCATTCAGGAAATAATTCTGTGTGGCTCCTTGACTCCAAGGAGACTGTGAAGTCCATGCTGTCTAGAACTTCTCTACCCCTAGTCTTTCACATGTAGGGACTCAGGTCAGTAGCTGGAAGCATCCATACTTAGGTAATCATCGGACTACTGCATGTTTTTAAGGGCAAGAAAAAAGAGGTAGCTAATTAAAGTAACCAAACTTCCTGGAAAGTCGTTCTGACTCATTTTTTTTTTTTTTTACAGAGAACTTATTATGAGTCACAGTGGTTACCAACTTGGTTTAATGGCTTCCTTTGGATTTTTAAAAGGCAGATTCCCCTTCCCAGCAGTACATGAATTAAGAGGTGGTTTTTCTCTGGGTTTAAAGGAACTATAAACGAAGGTGACTTAGAAAGCTCCAGCTCCCTGAGAGCATTCTTTTTATTGTGTGAAATTCCCAAGAGGCACAAGAAGTGGGAGGTGAAAAAAAGGTGATTTTCTCCATCCACACTGGCCCTGACTACAAAGGAGAGTGTTCTCAGGTGTAGACACAGATATTCTGGTTGGTAGAGACCTGGCAAGGCAGATCATATTTTCCCTTTCTTTCTGCCTATGAGGAAGTTGAAGCTTGGATGGAAGATAAACTGCCCAAGACCTCAGAGTATGACAGCATTAGGGACCAGAGGAGGCTTCCAATCCCCTGTCCAGTGCTTTGTCCATAACCCCCAGAGGACTGGAACCAAGTTGTTTCTAGATTTCTGAACTATCAGCTTTTCGGTCATTTTTTTTTTCTAACCCTACTCATTGTTATTTTTCCTTTATTTTGGAGACTGACAATTCTCTTCTGTTCTCAATTGAGTGGTTGATAAAGATATAATCGACCCACATTTGAAAAGCCTCCAGGTCTATAACTGACAACCCCAAGCTGTGGAGGGTGAGAATCTAGCCTCTGTGAGAACTTCCTCCTTTCCTTCTCCATCCTGAACCAGCCTCACCAATGTACGGGCTCCCATTCTCCTCCCCACCATTTCACTGGGGGTGTGGGGTGGGGTTGCAAACCTAGACAATGGACCAAATACCTTGGAACTCTTGTCCTGCCCAGAGATCTGGGAAGTAAGGATCTCATGAGGGGAGCTCAGGGGAAGAAAAGAAGAGCTAGAAATAAGGGAGAACTGGGCTTTGTCAGTTTTCCCTTCGTGCAGCCCTTCCTCTTTGGCTTCCATTGTCCTGTCTGTGAAGTGGAATGACTAACATCTGCCCCACCCTCCAGAAAGATCACTAAGGTGAGTTAGCTGTTTAGGGACCCTTTGCAGAAAGTCTCCTCACTTGATCCTGGGAGCTTTCAACATGGTTTTAAGAAAGGCTGAACATGATTCTATCAGGGAGCCCAGAAGGTTAGTGATTCTCATAAGGTCTCAGAGAAAGAATGAGTATCTGACCCAAGACTAGAAACTCTTTCTCAGGTGGTTCATTCCCAGGACCTTGCAGTCTCTACTCAGCTGAGTCCCCAAGAAAACAACCCAAGGATAAAGAAACTGTGTCTCATCACTACCTAGAGGCAAGGATCCAGGTAGAAACAAGCAGAAGACTTTAGAGATGAGTGTGATTTTCAATCTAAATACTTACTGAATAAAAAATATTCTTTCAAGGACAAAGAGGACAGGAGAAATCTAGGAAGTACTTGGGATGAAGTGAGTCTTGGGGAAATGCAGAAGTGTTTCCCATTGATAGCCCTTTCTAAGAGATGCATGCTTACACACACACACACATACTCCTTTCATTTTATGATTAGGAGACAAGACAAAGCTCTGTCACTGAATGATATGGAACAAGTCTGCTTGTGTCCTGGATTTAAGTTTCCTCATTGTGATATGGGGAAAAGAATGCTGCTAGAGAAAAATGAAGGGGGTGGGCTAAGTGGTTTTTAAAATTCGAGCCTGGTGACCCTTGTCCTGTGCCTCAATCTGTACTCACTCTGTCCCTCACCTCTCTGGAAGAGAAAAATGAAGCCGCAACTCCTCCAGATGTCCAGGGAGAACTCATATGAATTTCTGAGCATGTAAGAATTCTGAGAGAACATCTTGACCATACCTCTCTCTTCCTTTGGGAACATTTCAAAACCATCCCTGGAAAATGAAAGAATCTACTGTTCTTAGAGTAGAGTTTTTTTTTTTTTCTCCCGCATCTATACTCCATCATTAAAAGCTAACTCCGCAATTTCTCTTGGCCACCTATTCTTGTAGGATGTAATCCTCTTGTGCCTGGAAGTCCTTATCTCTCACCTAAGACCTCATGCTGCAGCACAACCCCTTCACCTCTTGTTTTAGCTTTCTCAAACCAACTTATTTCCACCTCAACTTGTTTCCAGGTTCTATGACAGGGAGATTAGAAGGTACTAATTCACCTTACTGTGACTCTGTGCCTGAGATCTCAGGAGAGCAACCTGTGGTTTCAGGAATTGCCTATCTGCCTCTAGTACTCAGAGAACGTTAGCAAATAAAAGAGTTACAACAACCACTCACATGTGTACCACACCTTACAACTCACAGACACTTTATGTCTTGTTTGTAGATTCTCAAACCCAAGCTCACGGGGTAGATAAGTCAGGACCACGCTGCTCAGATGAGCTGTGGGTGGCTGGGCCAGTCCTGCCTGACACTGATTCCTCTTCCTTTTGGAGGTCTTTTGAAGGAAATGCCCCTCCCACCACCCCCTACTGCCATCTGTGCACCCCCAGAAGAACATGGGCTTCCTTTCTCTCCAGCCTAAGAGGGAACAAAGTGAGGGAACTGGGTGGGGATATCTGTGTGCTGTCTTTACCACCCGGAACTGCACTTAGTTTCATCAGTGGTCATTCCTTAGAGCAG
The DNA here is from genome assembly GCF_000325575.1 of Pteropus alecto. Lineage (NCBI taxonomy): Eukaryota > Metazoa > Chordata > Mammalia > Chiroptera > Pteropodidae > Pteropus > Pteropus alecto. The sequence continues at coordinate 89,361 of NW_006438126.1, read as the reverse complement.
CAGTCCCCAACCTTTTTGGCACCAGGGACCAGGGCTCCTATGAGAATCTATTGCCTGATGATCTGAGGTGGAGCTGAGGCGGTGATGCTAGCACTGGGGAGCCACTGCAAATACAGATGAATTGCTCACTTGCCTGCCACTCACTTCCTGCTGTGTGGCCTGGTTCCTAACAGGCCACAGACTGGTACAGGTCTGGGCCAAGTATTAGGGACCCCTGCCTTAGAGCACTGCTTCTAAGACAATCTGGAGTGCAGGACCAGTTGTTTTACTTCCAGTCTGTCAAAGACCAATACGTGGTCCAGCCATGTAGGACTGGTTAATAGAGCTCACACCCACCACACACGTTCAACAGGACCCAAACTGGTCTACATCCTTGTCAATAGGAGAGCCCACTAATCGTGTGCTTGGGGTGCCAGTAACATTTTAAATTTTTCACTCTACATGTCTATACGTATCTGGTCTCAGAACTTAATGAATAATTTATAGACCAGCCCTGGCTATTGGAGCACACTGAGGCACTCTGCCTTAGAGCAATGCCTTTCCTTTGGCATTCCATGAGCAATGGATATATCTAACCCTGGGCACATCTTATGACCTTAACATTCCTCCCAAAGTTGTGAGTAAATGCTTTTGGTTTCTTGGGTCCACCCTCCTCCTCAAGAAACAATTAGGGCAGTGAACACCTGGTGTGGAAAAGTGCTGAACAAGTGGAAAAAGAATTTAAAGTAAAATGAGCAACCAAATTAGGATAAGGCTTAGGGGCTTCAGGAGCAGCCCAAATCCAGGCAACTGAACTGCAGTTACATTTTTTCCTGCTCAGTCCTACAAGCACACAAACGGACACACATACGAACTCACACTCATAAAATTCCACCTCAAAACCCTTGGGGCAGGCTGTGAGGGAGTACCCACTGGAGGTCTTCCTTTCTGGTCCAGGCTGTTCTTTCAAAGGCAGGCTTGGGTCCTTGAGGGGGTTTGGGAAACTAAAGGAAGGGCAGGGGAATGGAAGTTGGAGTCTCAGCCAGCATTCGATGGTGTCTCTTTCATGTTTAAATCCCTCCCCCAGGGAAGGGTTTTGCCTAAGATGACCCACCCTTAGGAAGAATTGCTGAGCAGGGAAGCAGGTCCCACTTCCCTCTGATCCCTTTGGTGTGGGGAGTAGTGGGTGGGGAGAAAATCGGCTGAATATCTTTCAAATGGATCCTGTATGAGGTCGTCCTAGCTGGAGCTACTTCCCCCTCCCTGGAGACTGAGGGTGTGGCAGGGCAGGCAAGTCAGAGAATGACCAGAGTACTCAAAGACAGCTGAATTTCATTTCTAGGGACTTTAGTCACTGACACTTCAAAGTCCCTTCCTGGCTCCTCCATTGAGCTAGTGCTCAATGGGGGAGTTCCTTGGGTAACAGCAGGGCCCTGAAAGACTCAGGGAGGGCAGGCCTTTTTGTACTAAGCCAGAAGCCTGGGAAATTTAGCTGCAGGTATCTCCCAAAAAGCACTAGTGCTGTTGACTCAAAAAATAATAGGTGTTAATTTGCATGAAATTTTACATACAGGTTCCATGCTGTGCTTTTTTTCTCCTACCACTGGTACCACCAAAGCCCCCTAGGTCTCCCCTCCTGCCTCCACTCTGGCGGCATCACAGTGTCCTCCATATTCCAGAACTTTCTTACCACCACCTAGCCCATCCTCGGATTAGCAGTTGGGGAGGTGGGGGATAGTGGTTGGCTTTGGCAGAGAGGTGCAGACTGGTAGCTTGGCAGGTTTGGGTGCCCCACCTGCCTGCTATAGGCTGCAGGGAGGCACCCCCAGCAGGGACCTTGGCCTGCCCACATCCTCAAGCTGAGAAGAGGAACAAAAAAATCTAAGCCAGAGAGCACAGAGAGATGCTGAAAAGGAGACTATGATGGGGTCTGGGCAGCCGATTTGCATAGGGGGGTGATTTCCATACTGCAGGGTAAATTTCCATATCCCTGCCTCAAAACCTGTTGGGGCTGAGAGGAGGAGAGTGGAGAGGTCATTTGAAATTCAAATGAGGATGATTAAGGTTTTCTTATGGAGGGAAGCATGGACAAAAGGGGTTAAGCCAGCTGGCAAATGTCTGCTCTGGCCTCAAAGTTATCAAAGGGAAGCAGCACTCAGCTGGCTCCCTCCTACCCATCTTTGTCTCAGATGGCCACTGGAGACCTGCTGGTGGTCCTGCTAGGCTGGGTGTTATGGGGAAACTGGCTGGGTCCCTATCCCCCCCTGCCCCTGAATTTAGTTTACCTCCTGGCATCCGTAAGGAGCTCATGAGGACAAATGAGTGTGTTCTACTTCTGGGCTCAGTCCTATCTCCCTTTGGGGACCACAGACCATCTCAGTTTTCCTGTCTGTGAAATTGGCAAGACAGTCTGCACTTTCTTGTTTGGCTGAGGAGGTGTGAAGAGGTGTCATTCTACTGAGAGCCCCGCAATGTGGCCTCCTGGTGTTCATCCTGACTTGTTTGTCTTCTAAATGCATCTCTACCACCAATCTGTTTCCTGGACAAGTCAACTTCCTGTCTTTGGGCCTGAGTTTGTGTATTAGATCAGGGGTACCCAGCCCCCAGGTCACAGTACCAGGCTGCACAGCAGGAGGTGAGCAGCAGGCAAGGGAGCAAAGCTTCATATGTATTTGCAGCGTCTCCCCAGTGCTAGCATCACCACCTCAGCTCCACCTCAGATCATCAGGCATTAGATTCTCATAGGAGTGCCCATCTCTGGTGCCAAAAAGGTGGGAACTACTGCATTAGATGAACTTGAGAGTCTCTAAGATCAATTCCAGCTCCAAGATAAATATGGTGATCTGTGAACACACTCTGATCCTTTGTAAGCACCAGTTATTATTTGTAAGACACTTTGAATGATGTGCATTGCTGTACCCCTCAGTTCTTCTAATGTGTTAGGAAAGCACTCAGGTCCCTCAGCTTACCAAGGTGCAGTCATTAAAGACCTTAGGCTTTGGAGCTAGAGTTTATATTTGGATCCCAGATTCTCTTACAGGCTTGCTGCTCGGCTTCCTGTCTGTAAAATGGGGGCAATCATAGTATCTATTTCTTAGGGTTGCTGTGAGGATTAAAGGAGTCACATTTGTAAAGCACTTAGAACAGGACCTGCCCTAGAGTAATGTTATTTGTTAGTATCAGATGGACAAAGTATCCACATGATGAGACAGCTGCCTAGTAGCTAATCCACAGAAACTCAATTAGGAATATGGACTGTCCCCTGAGCAGACCTGCCAGTGAATTCATTCACTCATGGCCAATACACTATCATATACACTTGTACTTAGGATCAGGGAAACATGCTTCAGTGGAGGGCCCCAGGAGCAGCTATCAAAGCTTAGTGGTCATTCTACTGAGAGCCCACCCAACGTAGATTCCTGGTGTCCATCCTGACCTAAATTTGTCTTTGCTTCTCAGGAAGTACAGAAATGGCAGGAAGAAGTGGAGAGAACTGGTAGAATGACCCCCTCCTCCCAGGACCCAGTGCTGAAATGGGACTGATTCAACGAGACTAAAAGATATTTATAGTTCTGAAAAATCTAAAGATCATTTTTTTTTTCCTTGAGTTTCTGTAGCAACTTCATGTGAGGTTTTTTGGAGATAGCATGATGTAGTATAGACAGCCTTGGCTGGTGGATGGACATGGGCTTCAGTTTCTATTCAGTAATTTACTAATCAGTAACTTTGGGCAAATTGATTAACCTCGTTGAGCCTTAAGTTTCCTCATCTGTAAAATGGGGTTAATAAGAGCACCTACTCAAAGGGTGATTATGAGGATCATGTGTATAAAATGCTGTCATGTGTTTACTATAGAACTTGATATATAGTACATGCTCAATAAATGTCAGCTATTAATCCTTATTATTTGAAAACAATGTTTTGCTGCCAAAATGTTTTAAAATTCTCTGATCTAGTCCTATTCTCATATTTTATGGTAGCAGAGACTGGGATCAGAGAAGGGGAATGACTTTCTCAAGGTCACAGTGAGACTGATATTTCGTTAGGAGCCCTTCCCCCACCTAAGAGGCAAGACCTCCATCCTTTGTTTTT
>NW_006438126.1:83264-85265 GCF_000325575.1 Pteropus alecto | reverse complement strand
CCCTACCACCAGTTGCTTGGAAGTGGCTCCTCCAGCCCCAGGAACACAGACCCCAGAGAGGAAAGGAAGATATACTCTGGCAGCATTTTACGACTTGAAGGAAAGGACATGGTGTCGAGACTCAGAAGACTGCTGAGCCCCTGGGCCTCAATTGACTCACTGGCAAAACAGGAGTTCTGTAATTCTGGCCCTGTAGACCTCACAGGTTGGGTAATGATCAAATAAGAACTAGGTATAAAAGTGCACTGTGCATGTCACCATGACCCATGTGTGTTGGCAAGCACACTAGCCCTGGGGCTAGGACATTGAGATCAAAGTACATTCCTTCCAGCTCTGGCGCCATGACTCAGCCTCAGTTTCCTTATCTGTAAACAAGTAGTGAAGACTGAATGAAATGAGAATATATTTGTGGCAGCTTTCGGAAGTGTGAGTTGTTCAACAAATGTGAGATAACATCTCTAGCTAAGCCTTCTTCTTATACATATGCCCCTCTGAGCTGCACAGAGGACATTTGTGTGCCCACATGAGAACCAGAGCCTGACCGCATACCCCACTCTGATAGCCCGCCCTGATCTCTCCCACCCCTTCTCATTTTGCTTCACTTCATCCTGGGAAAAAGACAAAGATAGAGGCACTCAGTTTCTTACTGACTTTGAGCCTTTTTAAACCTCTTCTCCCAAGGCTGGTTGAGGGGTAGAGAGAGTCTGTCTGGTCTGAAGTTGACAGCTGAAGAACCCTGTGCGCTGTTGTGAAGAGAATCAAGTCTGCCCATGGAACTCTGGTGGTTTGTTCTTGCTTTGTTATTTGTTGCCTATGTGACCTTTAGCTACTCACTTCTCCTCTGTGGAACTCAGCTTTCTCACTTGTAAATAGCATGTGTAGTGTCAGGAATCTCTGTGGTCCCCTCGAACATGAAAAAGATCTGATGGAAAAATAGCAGCTGAGGTGCTTCTCTGAGAGATGTGTATTAGGTGTGACCAGAACTCTGGGTTTATTTGACAAAGCTCTTCCTGTGAAGTTGGATTTTTGTTGTTTTCCCAAGGTCAGGGAACTATGAGTCGAGGTTTTGGTGGGGAATCTGGGTCCTCTGGCTCCATTCCTTTTCACAGTGGCCTTTTTCTGGAACCTGGCATGATTGCCAGGATGCTTCTTCAGTTTGGCCCCAGACCACACTGCTCCCTTTGGGTTCCCATGGTCATGACTGTGGCATTAGTGGGTGTCTAGCAAGAGATAAGGAGGCAATGCAGGGGAGCCCAGAGAGTCCCATCTATATCTCAGACTGGAAAGAAATGGGGATTGTATTTCCTAAATAATTAGGAGTCCTTGAGGAGGAGCCTTTCATTTATCAAAGAATTACATGACAAATTTCAGAGGGAAGCTGGGAAGATGCTGGACTTCTCTTAGCAAAAGGGTGTCACAGCATGCCTTGTGTCCTCTGTGGCATGACCCCAGGCTCCTGATAACTTTGGGAAGAGACTGGAGAGCAAAGCCTTGGCGTTCAATCTCATGACTATGCATGTAGAGAAAAGTCATCAGGACACTCACATAGGCCATGTCTCAAGGAAGCCCTGAGGTTGGTCATGTTTACTCTACCATTCTCTCCCTTGGAGTAGAGAGGGAAAAGCTTTAAATCATGAAAACTCCCAAATCCACAGACTGTCAGAGATAGAGGGAACCTAAGAGAGCATCTTGTCCTGGAGTAGTAAGTGAGTTTCTTCAGAAGAGCTGATCTTGATCATAGGTGGTAGTCACTGAGCACTGAGTTTAAGAAAAAGGATACAGGGATCCATGGGCAGGGCTTGCATACATGCTACATTTTTTGGTATTGCTATCTACATCCTCAGAAGTAAATTGACTAGACCAAGGACACTCAGATAGTGGAGAACTGAAACTCAGATCTTCCAACTCCTAAGCCAGTGCTCTTCCCACAGTCTATCACAGGTCTTCCTGCGTCCTGTTCTTCAGGTGGCTTCAGGGGCTATCCTAGGTTCCTCCTGCGTG